>NW_024424453.1:28432531-28747165 GCF_017311325.1 Ursus maritimus
CCCCCCCCCCCCCCCCCCCCCGTCTCGCCCGCGTCCAAAAGACACGGTTCCCTCAACCCTTTGCAGAAGACTAAGGTCAGGTGAAACGCTGAATCCCAGAGGGCTGCTTCTGCTTGGTCCTGCAGCTTGCAGCCCAGTCCTCCCGAAGTCTGTGAGCTCCACATGGGGAAAAATTAGGTGAAGTTTTAATGACTTTTGTTGAAGTGTATTAAATATACCTAAAACTTCACACATGTACACTTAGGTGTACAGCTTGATGAATTATCACCAGGTGAACACAGCCGTATAACCAGCACCCACATCACGGAACAGAACATTAACAGAGCCGGAATGGCCCCCTGGTGCCTTCTTCCAGTTGCTCCCATCTCCCCCACAAAGATACCTATTATCTTGACTCCTAACAACATAGACAAATTCTGATTTTTTAACATTATAGAGATGGAATCATACAATATATACAATTTTGTGTGTCTCTTTTTTCACTCAAGGTTGTATTTGTAAGATTCCTCTATGTTGTTGTGTATCCCTGTCCTTCATGTGTTCTCAGTGTTGCATATCATTCCATACTTTATTTATCTTTCCTGTTGGTGACAGTTTCTACTTTGGGCTCTTATAAAGAGCCAATGAGTGCTGCTATGAACATTCTAGCACATGCACTTAGTACATGTAGGTATGCATTTCGGCAGGGTATTTCCTGGGAAGAGTAATCGGTTGGTCATAAAGTAGAAGTATGTCTAATGCGTACTACCAAACGGTTTTCCAAAGTGGTTGACCCAGTTTATACACCCAACTTAAGAGTGTGAGAGTTTGGTTGCTCCATATTTTGACTGTTTTGGTGGGAGTGTTACTGGTTTTGCACCGTAATTTTGAGTTTCTTTGATGACTAATGAGGTTGAGCGTCATTTTATATGCATATTGGCTATTTGGGCGCCCTCTTGTATAAAGTATTGGCTCAAGTCTCTTGCACTAAATACATTTTAAGTACACTTTCGTTGACTTAAGTTTGGGGACTGGCAATACGATTATTCAAACTATACACCAAGGCTCGTCTAATAAAGCATCCACGTAATTGGGGCTTAAGAACGTAAGACTGTGCTATATTATTTTAACCCATCATAACTCTTTATTCTGCATCCTCTGCTTGTGTGCAAAGGATGAATCTTTGCTAAGTAAATATTGTTGTTTGTTTCAGCCCCAATGAAGATTGTGACAAATTCTTCCCTCTGGCAGAGACTAACCCTGCCTTCCACTGAGGCCAGAGACAGTCCTGAAGGAGTTAGAAGAGATTGTAAATCACAGAATTCACAAGGTCAAGGGCATGAGACCATGATATACAAACCCGGGCTCTTGTCTTTCTGTAGAACACATGCACATGGGTGCACGTGCACACACACACACACACCTCAAACAGCTTATCCTCTTCCTTCTGTACCTTACAGACATCACCATCCTTTGACAACCTGATGGGAGATTGTCCTCATTCCTCTCCCCTTCACACTGCCTCTAGCCAACTGAGTTTTCAATTTAAGGCACGTACACTGTCCCTCTCTATGTGCTGGATGACTAGGGACAGGGTGGAGTGGGGAGAGGACCTCTCACATCTGGTGACCCTCTGGGCTTCGGAGCAAAGACCAGCTGGAGCCCACTGAGAAAAGCATATGAGCCTCAGTTACACAGGGTCTGCGCTTTGCAGAGAGGCAGTCAGTGTCCCTGCTGACCACAGCCCATCTGCTCTTGAGCTGGAAATAGCTACATTTTTCTGGTCAGAGATTAAAGCAATCTCTAGACCAGTGATCCCAGCTGAAGAGCATCCCAAAGAAAACAATGAACAAGTTCTCACTTCGGTGAGACGCTCATCAGGATGTCCCTGGCATGGGATTTGTCCCAGAGATAAGAGGGAAACCCTTACTCTGGACCTGCTGTGATGACGACATACAAAACCTGAAAGCTCCCTGCTTCATCCACCCCATGCTGAAGACACTAGAGGGCAGAGATTCCAAGACAGGTTCCAGCTACTTCTACTTGGAGCCAAGGAGTCCTTGGAGCTTCAGAATTTCTGAAAATGAGAATAGGAGTCCCTTCTTTTGTCTAAGCTAGAGGAAAAGGAATTTAAATAGTTTTAATGAAAACCTTTTATTGAGATTAAACCTACACTTTTATTGAGATTAAACCTCACTTATGATTTGTACACTTATGATTTGATTAAACCTACACTTTTATTGAGATTAAACCTACACATAGATAGTGTACAAATCATAAGTGAGCAGCCTATTGATTGGCACAACATGAGTACAGCCCATGTGGGCAGGATTCAGATGGAGAGCGAGTGTATTACCAGTACCCTACAAACCTTTCCCTCCTCTGCCTTATAGTCACCAATGACCAAAGGTAATTGTTATTCTGACTTTGAACACCATTGATGAGCTGCACCTGCTTTGGTGTTTTATAGAAATGGAATCATACAGTAAGCACTGTTTACTGTCTAGCTTCTCTGAACATAAGAGTTGTGAGCATCGACTCTGCTGTTTCACATACATTCTGAGGCAGACATATTGCAGGTTTGGCTCCATACCACTGCAATAAGCATCACGGTGAAGAGATTCAAGTGAATTTTTGGTTTCCCAGAGCATATAAAAGTTATGTTCACAGTATTCTGTAGTCTATGAAGCATGCAATGGCACCATGTCTATCAAAATGTACATACTTTAATTAAAAATACTTAATTGCTAAAAAAATGCTCTCTGTCATCTGCGCTTCAGTGAGTCATAATCGCTGATCCCAGACGACTTTCATAAATATGATAATAATGAACAAGTTTGAAATATTGTGGGAATTACCAAACGAGATACAGAGACACATTGCAAGCAAATGTTGTTGGAAAAAAAATGGCATCTGCTGACTTGTTTGACGTGAGGTTACCACAAACCTTCCGTTTGCAAAATATGACACAAAGTCTCTGTGAAACACTATAAAGCAAAGTGCAATAAAATGAGGCATGGCTTTATTATAATTCTCATTGCTCTGTGGTATTCCAATGGTGAACATATCATTGAGTATTGATGGAAATTTTTTTTTCAATTTAAGGCTATTATGAAGTAATACTGCTGTAAAAAATCTTGTATATGTCTGTTGGTGAACATGTGTATGCATTTCTGTTGATATAAAAGCAGGGTGCAATTGCTGGATTACAGGGTACACCTGTATTCTGCTTTAATAACTGCCAGTTTTTTAACGTGGTTGTACAATTTCCACTCTCTTTCTACGTCCAACAGTGTATGAAAATTCCAGTTGCCCTGTATCCTTGTTAATACTCAGTTTGGGATGAAGTGTAAATTTATAAATTTAAATCTTATTTAAATGTTAGCTATTCTGGAGTCATTATAGTTTTACTATTGATCAAGTTCATTATAGTTTTAATATTAATTGCCCTGAAATAATAAAGCTGAATACTGTTTCATGTTTATTGGCAAATTAGGTAACCTTTTCTGTGATGTGCCCATTTTTCTATTGGATTGTTTGCTTACATTTTTATTGAGTTGTAGGAGTTTTTTAAATATATTATAGCTATGAGAACTTTGTTGGATGTATTTCAAATACTTTCTCCCATTTTGTGGCTTACCTATCATTGTTTTAATGGTGTCTTTTGGTAAACAGAAATTTTAAATATTGCCTGTACCAAGTTCAAGAAAACGTTGTTTCCTTCTGAAAGCTTCATAGATTTTACCCTCACATTTAGATCTAGAATCCACCTGGAAATGATTTTTTAAAAATAAATAGACATTTATTTTCCAGTCAGGTTAAAGAGAAATTAGGTTAAAAGAAGCAGACTACTTCTCTTAGTGTGACTTTTTCCTCCCAAAATATTCACTCATTAGGTCTCCTCAAATTTTGTTTATTTTTTTAAAAGATTTTATTTATTTGTAGGGGAGAGAGAACACAAGCAGAGGGAGCTGCAGGCAAAGGGAGAAGGAGGCTCCCCAATGAGCAAGGCACTGGATGCAGGACTTGATCCCAGGGCCCTGGGATCATGACCTGAGCCAAAGGCAGATGCTTAACCAACTGAGCCACCCAGGCACTGAGGTCTCCTTGAATTTAACAAATGATTTATAAGCCCTTTAATTTGTGCTGTATAACTATAGTTATAAACTGAATAACTTGGTGAGCTAGCATAATGTCATAGAAGACAAAGCTAAGCCACGTGGCCTAGATTTTTTTGGAATTGATGTTTCTGAATGGTGTGAGATAGGAGCCCATATTCATTTTTTCTCCCATGCATATGTCCAATGGACCCAGCACCATTACTGGAAAGATGATTCTTTCTTCACTGTACTTTAGTATAAACTTTGTTAAAAATCAGGCAATTGTATATGTGTTTCAGGACTCTCCATTCTGTTCTGTTCCGTATAGCAATCCTTCCATTTATACCTCACTGTCTCAATTTCTACAGCTTTATTGTAAGTCTCGATATCTCATAACGTAAGTCCTTGGTTTTTTTCTTCTTCAAGATGGACTTGGATTTGTTTGTTGTTACTGTTTTGGCTTTTGCAGTCCCATGTAAATTTTAGAATTGACATGTCGATTTCCAGAAAAAAAATACCTGCAGATACTTGATTGGAACTATACAAAAATATAGATTTTGGAGGGATTTGATAGCTCCACAATATTAACCCTTGGAATTCATGAATATGGCATATCCCTGCAATTATTTAAGCCTTCTTTACTAGCTCTTCTCTTGATAATATTTTGTAGTGTTCAGTTTAGAGTCCTTGAACATCCTGACTAGATTTGTTCCTAGAAAGCAACTGGGTTTTGGTGCTATTAAAAATAGGGTCATGATTTTAGTTCATTTCCCATTTGCTTGTTGCTGGTATACGAAAAAACAATTGGTTTTTGTATATCGACCTTGAATCCAATGACCTTAATAAATTATGTTGTTAACGATAAGTTCTTTTGGATTTTCTGTGTAAATCCTTGTGCCTTTGTAAATAATGTTTTTGTTTCTTCTTTTTCAATTCTTATAATTTTATTTCTTTTTCTTGATTTACTGCACTGACTAGAACTTCCAGTACATCACTACAGAGAAGTAGTGATAGAGGAGGAAAGTTTTCAATAATTCACCATTGGGTAAAATGTTTGCTGGTGCTTTGTTTCATTTTAAATACTATTTATCTGATTAAGGAAGCTTCCTTCCTTCCCGGTTTGCCTATTTTTTTTTCTTTAAATCATGAATGAATGCTGAATTTTTATCAACTTTTTTTTTGTACCTATGGAGTTAATCATATGATTTCTCCTTTTTGTGTTGATGTGGTGAACTACTCTAACTGACTTTTAAATGTTAATCCGTTATTACATTCCCGGAATAATGCCCACTTGGTTGTTATGTATAATGCTTTTCATATACAGCTGTACTTGACTTTCCAACATTTTCTTCAGGATATTTTGCATCTATCTCATCTTTTTTCATGAGAGAAACTATTCTTCAATTTTACCCTTATTTTAATATCCCCATGTGTTTGGTTTTAAGGTTATGTTAGCTTATAAAATATATTGGGAAATGTCACTTTTATTATTCTTTGGAATATGTTATGTAAGAGTATGTTATATTCTTCTTAAATCTTTGGAACAGTCCACCAGTGAAGCCACTCATGTCTAGAGTTTTATTAGTGGAAAGATTCTCAATTCCAGATTAAATGTCTTTAATGGCTAGAAAAATGTTCAGATTTTCTGGTTCTTCAAGTTTTTTCAAGTACTGGTAATTTTGTTTTTCAAAAAATGTGTCCATTTCATCTAAATTTCAAACTTACTGATGTAAAGTTTTTCTCAGTATTATCTTATTATGTTTACCAGTTTATTACAAAAAAATATTATAAAGGGTACAGATAAACAGCCAGATGAAGAGCTCATAGGTGAGGTCTGGAAGGGTTTCAAGCACAGGAACTTCTCTCCTTGAGGAACTGGAGTGCAACACCTTCCCAATACATGGATGCATTCACCAACCTGAAAGCTCTTACACATTTTTAATGTGGGGGGATTTTTACTACAATCCTCTTTTTCATTGCTGGTATTGGTAATACATGTTTTCTCCTTTTGCTTGATTCTTACTGCCAGGGTTTTATCTATTTTATTAATCTTCATAAAGAGCCAACTTTTGGCTATATTGATTTTCTCCATTGTAAATTCATTTATTATTTCATTAACTTCCATTCTTTTGACTTTCTTTTGGTTTTGTTCTTTTTCTAGTTTTTATAAAAGGAAGTTAAAATCATTGATTTTCAGGCTCTATTCCACTCTAATACATGCACTGAAGGCTATAAATTTCCCTATAAGCAGTTTTTTTCTTGATATATCTTTATGATTATCCAAAATATTTTTAAATATATATTCTAATTCAATATATATTCTAATTTTCATTGTGGTTTCTTACTTGACTTATAATTTATTTAGACGTGTATTGCTCGATTTCCAGTGTTTGTCATTTCCAAGCTATCTTTTGCTGTTTATGTCTAGTGTAGTTCCATTATGGTAAGATAACATGCTCTGAATGAGTTGTCTTTTTCCAAAGTGTTGAAGATTGTTTGGTGGCCCAGCATACAGTTACTTTTTGCTGTCTAGTGTGCATTTTAAAATAATGAGTATTCTGGGGCGCCTGGGTGGCTCAGTCGTTAAGCGTCTGCCTTCGGCTCAGGGCGTGATCCCAGCGTTCTGGGATCGAGCCCCGCATCAGGCTCCTCCGCTGGGAGCCTGCTTCTTCCTCTCCCACTCCCCCTGCTTGTGTTCCCTCTCTCACTGGCTGTCTCTCTCTGTCAAATAAATAAATAAAATCTTTGAAAAAAAAATAATGAGTATTCTATAGTTGTTGGGTAAAGTATTTTATTTATAAATATATTTATAATTTATTTATAAATTATAAATTTATATAAAATGATATATATGAAATATATATAAATATTATATATAAATATAAATAATATACATGTATATTTCTATACATATATAAATTATATTATATACATATATAAATATATTATATACATATATAAATATACAAATATATATATAATTTATATAAAATATAAACTTTATTTATGAATATAAATATATTATAAATATATAAATACAAATTTAAAAATTTATTATAAATATAAAAATAAAAATATATTTATTATATATAACATATAAACATTAATTTACATATAATGTATATTACATATAAATAAAATACATACATATGTGTATGTATCTATATATATGAATATTGTGTTGCTGTTTCCTCTTTGATTTTTTTACCTGATTTTTCTATGAGCACCAGAGAAAGGTGTGTTAAAGTTCCCTAATATGATTATGGATTTGTCAACTGGTTCTTTTAATTCTCTTAACTTTTGCTTTATATATTTTAAAAAACTATATATTTGAGTGCATACCTATTTGGGATTATGATATCTTCCTGGTGGGTAAGTCCCTCTATAACTATGATCCTTATGAAAAGCCTCTTTTTTTATAGCTAGTAATGTTTCTGCCTAAAAGTCTTGTCTAATATTGGTATAGTTACACTAGCTTTCTTTGGGCTATTGTATGCATGGTATATATTTTAATCCTTTTGTGTTCAGTGCTGTGTCCTTATATTTAAAGTGTGTCTTCTATAAACAGCAAATATTTTTTAAAATTCCGTCTGACAATCTTAGTAATTGGCATATATGATTTGTTGGCATTTAATGTAATTACTAATATATTTGGGTGTTATCTACCACCTTACTATTTGTTTTCTATTTGGCTAACCTGCTTTATGTTCCCTTTTCTCTCCTTTCTCTTCTTTTTTTAATCAATTTTTTTAAAGATCTTATTTATTTGAGAGAGACAGAGCAGGAGCTGGAGTGGGGGTGGGGATCTCTGGGGCAGGGGAGAAGGAGAAGCAGACTCCCCACTGAGCAGGGAGCCTGACTTGGGGCTAGATTCCAGGACTCTGAGATCATGACCTGAGCCGAAAGCAGACGCTTAACCTACTGAGCCACCCAGGTGCCCCTAGAATAGTCAATTTTTTAAATTACTCCATCATTTCCTCTCTATTCACTTGTTAGTTACATATTCTTTTCCTATTCTTTTGTGAGTACCCAATATTTTACAACACTTATTATAGTGTAAAGGAACATTATCACTTCCATAACTTCCTTGCTAATGGTAAGAACTTTATAACATTTAAGTTCATTCACTCCCTTTGTCTATTGTATTATTGTTACATACTTTTTAATTACATTTATCATTTCAAATGTCATAAAATCAATGTCAATATTTATAAATATTAAGTCAATATTTATTTATATTTAACCACATATTTACTCTCTTCATTGCTCTTTACTCCATCCTCAATTTTTATCTTTCCATTTGGGATCATTTTTATTGTCTAAATAGTTTCTTTCCCTTAGTACAAATCTTCTGGCAAAGAATTTTCTCAGAGTTTTAAATGTTTTTAACTAACAGTTTTGTAGGACTATTTTTCCCACTGAGTATGTTTCACTCTGTTGTTTTCTTCCACATATTTAATAATGTCACTTTACTGTTTTCTTTTACCCATAATTTCTGTTGAGAAGTCAACTGAAGTCAACTGTTGTTCCTTTGAAGGTAACATGTCTTTCTTCTCTGGCTGCTTTTAAAATAGACTCCTTATCTTCTTTATGCTCTTTGGTTTGACTATGGTATGCCTAATTATGATTTTACCCTAGCTGTGGGCTATTTTTCATCATTTTTGGAAAATTCTCATTGTTTGTTTAAATATTCCTCCCGTCTGTTCTCTGTTGATTCTACTTTTATACTTCTATAATTGTATATGTAGTAATGTCTTAAAACTGTGCACATGTATCATGCTTTTTCTCTGTATTTCCAATCTTTTTTCTCACTGCGCTTTGGTTGGGTATTTTATACTGACCTGCCTTCCAGTTTACTGATCCTCTCTTCTTGTGCATCTATTGTACTGTTAGAACAATTTATTGAGAAATTGCCATCAATTATTGCCTTTTCATGTAAAATCACATAGATTGTTTTTTGGAGTAAAAGAGTCTTTTTGCCATTTACAAGGCTGTTTCCAAGTTGTAAAAATTTTCTTTCTGTATTTTGTGATTTCTGTGTTCTGCCATGCAATCTTGGCTGCTCCAATTAGACAGAAAGCACGAGGACATCTTTTCTTGCATCTATAGTGGATAACTGCCTGCCTCTTTCACTTCTAGAATTTCCACTTGATTTCTTCTTCATAGATTCCAGTTCTCCAATGAAATTCTCAATCTTTTCCAATATTTTCACCATCTTTTCCTCTGTTGTCATCACATTTTTCTCTATTATCTTGGCTTTTTTGATCATAGTTTTTAAAGGTCTGTGTCTGTCTGCTAACTACAATATCTGGGTTATTTGTAGATGTATTTATATGGTTGGTTGCTTTTCTGTTAGTTTCTGGACATCTAGTTCTCTTGGCATGCCATTTAATATTTGTTGGAAGAACTGGACATGTTTATAAGTTTTTTTAGAGGCTCCAGATGATATACCATCATTTCCAAAGCGTGTTCACTCCTTTATACTGCTAAGAAGACAGAATGGGGACTGATGACTTTCAACCAATCGCAGTTGGGCTGAATCAAGACAAGATTGTAGTTTTGGTAGGTTTCCACGCCTTCCACTTGAAAACCTGGTACAGTAGGCATAAAAATGCCCCCACAAAGATATTCATGTACTAACCCCATAAACTGTGAATATGTTATGTTACATGGCAAGGGAAGATTAAATTGTAGATAGAATTAAAATTGCTAATCAGGCAACTTCAGGAGAAAGTGATTATCCTTGATTATCTAGCTGGGTGAGACAAAGTAATCACAGGGTCCTTTAAATGTGGAAGAGGGAAGGGAAGAGTTAGTGTCTGAGTGATGTGATGTAAAAGAGTCTCTACTATCACTGGCTTTGAAGATGGAAGGGGATGGAGCCATGAGCCAAGAAATGTAAGCAGCTTTGCTACTGGAAAAAGCAAGAAAATTGATTCTTCTGTCAAGCCTTCAGAAAGAAGCACAGCCCTGTTGATGCCTTGGGTTTAGTCCAGCAAGACTCACTTTAGACTTCTGACCTACAGAACTGTAAGATAATAAACATATGTTGTTTAAAGCCATTAAATTTGTGGCAATGGGGAACAATCAGCAATAGGAAACAAGCAACCTAGTGTATTCTTTGGGCCCACTCTAAGGTGTGGGATTGTCTTCTTTGCCTCCCATTCCATGGAGCTTCAACTTGTGCCAAATATCTTAAGGGGAAAACTGGTCATTTGTCAGACTTAGCTTTCTGCACCAACCTTCTCATTGGGAGCTTGCCTCTATTTCTGTTTCTTCAGCCCCGAGACTGCCATAAATTCTGCCAGCAGTGGCCCTCTGCTCAGGCAAATCCAGAAACCTCTTGCTTTGTGCTAGAAGTGGCAAACTCCCCTGAGGAAATGTGTTTGTAAATGTCATCTCATCTCTCTGTTATCCCCTCCCTTTTCTAGAAATTTGGCACCTCTAAGTCTCTAATGCTCTTAAATATATGTTTTATGGTGCTTTATGCACATCTTCTGATGTACTCAACAAGAGCACAATTCCTGCATTAGCTACTTCTTCATGAAAGCAGTACAAGAGAGGACTATGTTAGCTACTAATTTTTAATATTTGTTTTAAGATTCTAGTACATTACTACTAGATTTTAATGTGTTTTATGGGTTATTATGCTCATTTATAACTGCTCCAGCTCTTCATTTATTCATAACTTTGAAAGGAAATAGGGTCTATAAGAGCAGATGTCACATTTTTGTCATTCAACATACTAATCCTAAGGTTGGAAAACAGTGCCTGGTGGGGCACCTGTGTGGCTCAGTCAGTTCAGTGTCTGACTTCGGCTCAGATCATGATCTCAGGGTCCTGGGATGGAGCCCCATTTCAGGCTCCTTGTTCAGTGGGGAGTGTGCTTGTCCCTTTGCCCCTCCCCCTGCTCGTATTCTCTCTCTCTCTAATAAAATCTTTAAAAAAAGAAAAGAAAAAAATAGAGCCTGGTATTTTATAGGGCTCAAAACAATTATCAAATAGATGAATAAATGCACATAAATGGTTGTCTCAAGTGGTGGGTTAAGCAATCTTCCCTGCAGGCCTGTGGACAAAAACCAAATAGGGTCAAGAGATGAACATTTCTCCTAAGGTTAATGATCTACCTAAAGCTAACACAGCCTGAATCCAATCGGGCAGAAGCGCCCTCTGACCTCTGAGTGGAGCAAACTCTGAAAATGTCCTGTGTACAGGAAAAAAGTCATATTGCAAAGGAAGAATATCCGAAGTGCTAAAGCCATCTCTACTCCTTTGGCACAATCTCTTACAATAGCAGAGCAGAAAGTTAGGAAATTATATTGTGGGAAACAATTTAAAAACTTCATGATGACCTCTGGAAAATCAGAAATTTGTAAATTTATCATCAACTGTGTACCAGGCACTGAGATAAGTGCTTTTTGAATATTAATTTATAGTAACCCTATGAGTAGATGCTATTATTATCCCTATTTCATAGATGAAGAAAGTGAAGCACAGAGAGATTAAGTAACCTGCCCAAGGTCAGGCAATAGTACCTGTCAGAGCCAGCATTCAACCCAGGCAGCCCACTTCCGTAGTCTATGCTCTTCCCCATGTGGCCTCTGGCATTTGTCTCTGGAGCAATTTTACTCTTTCCTCTTTCCAAGGGCCTTTGTGGTAATAAAGACAATTTTTGAAGCGGACACACATTTGTTTAAACCTTGCCAAGTTTAGATTGATTAGGTTGGTACCAGTTGCCATAAAAGATGAAGCTCCAAATCTCAGTGACTTGCCATAATAGAATAAAGCCCAGTTGGCAGCAGTGGTGGTGATTTGTTAGAGAGGCAGGGGTGGAGAGCTCACCTGCACAGCTCTGGTCAGTCATTCAGAGATCAAGACCAAGGGAGGCTTTGCCATTTTCAGCACGTGGCTTCCAAGATTACCCTGTGTGTTGACATCCAGAGTCAGGAAGTGTGGAAGATAGCACAAGAGGTTTTCTTGGACCACTTCTACCTATATTCTGTTGGCCATAACTCAGTCACATGACTTCGCCTAGATGCAAAGAGGATGGGAACTGCAATCCCTCGCTGGACAACTTCCCAGCAACAACACACACTATGAAAGGGAAACGCGTCTTGCGTCTTTTGTGTCAGTTTGAGTTCCCCTAGAAAACAGACTCTTCAATAAGACTTTTCAAGTGTCTTATTTGATAAGTAAAGAAACACAGGTAAGAGGATGAGAAAGTGGAACAGGGAAAAGAAAGCATCCAAAGCACCTACTAACAAGTGAGTTACCCTTGGGAAGCAGGGTAGGGTATCCTAATCAAGAAGCTTGCAAACAAGAGTCTGTACAACTGTCAGTCATGGGTCATAATCTCACCCTCTAGCCTACTGTGTAGGTGGTAAAGCAGACTCCTGGCATCAGAGAATGCCTTTATGCAAAGAAACAGATGCTGGCAGTTGCAAGTTTTCCAGTGTGCTTTATCATGGAAGGGATATGTCCGGAACACTAAAGGTCTGCTACAGTCTCTGTCGGAATCTACTTTATGGTCCAGTGACATATGGACTAAAAAGACAAGTTGCTTCCCCCTCTGCCCCCTGCCCAATCACATACTTGATATACAGCGGTGGAGCAGGAACAGAATAACTATAATAAAACTCTCAGAAAGGGGAGGAGTAGAGACCCATAGCTGTTGCTAGTCAGTATCAACTTTGAAGTCCTACTAGGCAGGTATTAGGTGGTTCCTCTGCCTGATTAGATTCAGATTCTGCTCTCTGACAGATTTTTTGTTCATTGTCCTCCAAGGTCTTTGGCCTCTCCCTCCGGGAGGGTCTTCCTTCTCCAATATCCTCTCTAGCCACATCTGAATTGGGTATTGAGGAGTTTGTGCTCCTTGGGGGCTGTATGACTTTTCGCCCATTTCCTATTGTGTAAGCTTGAAGACTGTGTCAAAGTTTGATTACTCCAGATTTCTGGCTGCCTTCACAAACAATTATCTCAAAACCTTAGCATCCTTCCTATCTATTTGCTTCCAATCAGTTTCATGTGTTAGTCATCAACCTCATGCATACAGGGCAAGAGGAAGGCTTGACTGATTAGCCTGGTGAGGATACACGAGACACTTTGAGATCATTTATTACTTCCACAGATAGTAAAAAAGAATAAGCCAAAGGTGCTAGCTCCTCATGTCCTTGTCCCACACACCAAAAGAGATGACACTGAAATAAAAGGGCTGAGGACCGCAACCTGAGTTGTGGGGAACCCCATCCACAAGCAGCCAAATCTAGACAGCAGCCAAGTGGTTCTGTTCTGAGGGGGTGGTGCAGAAAGCCCCATACATCATTGGAATCTGGGAGGCCGTGAGAAACTCTCTGATCACAGCCTGCTAAGGGAGGCAGGAAGACAAGTGGGAGGTGGCCTCTGAGCTAGCAGCTCCTTAGAGGCCTCCCATTCTCTCATGTTCTAGCAGGATCACAAGGTGTTTGGATGAGGCACCACCACATATGTTGCAATTCCAAACCCTTCCCTATATGCATACGTGCAACTTGCCAGGAAGTCATGGCAGAACTGTCCCCCCACAGTAGTAGCCACACACACAGTTCTCCCCTAGACTAACTTTCAAGACTGATTGCTATCTTGGCCACATCTCTCTCCCTCTCTCTCTCTCTCTCTCTCTCTCTCTCTCGGTTGATGGTGCCTATCCAGCTTGGGTGGGACAACCATACTCTCAACTAGATCTTTCCCACATGGATAAGTTGTAATGGACATTTGTGGTGCAAAACTTCTCTCAGGTTTATCTCTTGTTTTTAAGGCCTGCATGTAGGCAGCTTTTCCAAACTTGCAAAACCCTACATTTTTGGATTTTTTAAATTCCCTTTTATTTTTTGCATACAAACAAGCCAATTCTTCTGAGTTTATCTCTTTCTTATACCTAATTAAATGCAGCCAGTTGCAATACATGCCACTAACATTCCATTTTATGTCCTTTTCCCTGCACCTCAGTAGACTCAATATGCTTATGCTTTACTTTCTAGGTTACCGAATACAACTTAAACAAATGTTTTGCCACTGCAAAGATGATTTCTGCAGCAATAAAGATCATTCTCTAATCTCATTTTAAAGTTATAATCCCTACATTTATCCATTTACGGCACTAGAAACTTGAATATAAACCCCTATCACTCAAAAAATACAAACTTCTAGTTTATTTTTTAATTTTCAGAAATCTTATCTATGTAGCAAAATATAACAAGAAATACTCATATTCCCTCCATCCATATTTTACAAGTAACTTAACTATTCTGTCATATTTGTTTCTTGTGTTTTTTCATTCTACAGTTAAATACCAAGTTCCCTTTAATCCTACTCCAAGTAGAGTTTGGAGTGTCTGGCTGTAGATGACAGAAGTGCCGAAGAACAGCTCGGGCGTGATCCCAGCGTTATGGGATCGAGCCCCACATCAGGCTCCTCCACTATAAGCCCGCTTCTTCCTCTCCCACTACCCCTGCTTGTGTTCCCTCTCTCGCTGGCTGTCTCTATCTCTGTCAAATAAATAAATAAAATCTTTAAAAAAAAAAAGTGCCGAAGAAACCTGAAGGTGACCCTGAATGCCAGAAAAGTGAAGGGAAAGTTAATTCTGAACCCCATCTTCTGAGGGAGCTGCCTGTGGGGAAATCACAGCTATTCCCCATTTTCACCAAAACCTTTATGGACCACAACCCATATCACCACTTTCATCCTTTCCTCAGAGATGCTGTTCAGCCAAACTTTTATGTGCGGGAGAATCAGCTAGAGGGCTTATTAAAATAGAACGCCAGGACCCAACGCAGAGTTCCTGACTCAGCGGGTCTGAGATTAGGCCCAGGAATTTTCATTTCCAGCAAATTCCTAGTTGATCCTTATGCAGCCAGTCCAGGCACTACACTAGATTGAGAAACACTGCCTTGTGTTCCAAGATTAGGTACTTCAGGAACAGATATAGACCCGCCCTGCCTAAGTGGAGACACAGATGGGAGAACTTGTCAGCTGGTCTATTCTAAAGACAAGATCGACTCCCCTGTTATTAAAATCAGCTGGCCAAAAGCTAAAAGGTTGAGTTCATTCCCCCCTTCCTCTTCGTCAGAGCATCTGTGATTCTCCTTCTCTCGTGAGGCCTCCACTCGGCCCAGAAGCGCCAGGAATGGGCTCCTGCCTCCTGGGGCAGAGAAGGGCAGGCAAGGAGTAGGGTGGTATGTCAGGAAGGGCAAGGGGTTTCCAGTCACACCGCCTCTTCTCAAGCCCAGGTGCAGCTACTCCCTGGCTGTGTGGCCCTGGGCCTCACTTTCCCCATCTATACAACAGGGGATAATGATGCCCACATCCCAGAGGATTGCTGAGGAGAGTGAACAGGAATCGCGCAAGCAGGAGTCCTTTGTGGCCTGGAAAGAAGCCCACAGACAGTAATTATCGCCACAGCTTCAGGACGGATTGGCTCCCTCACAATAACCTGTAGTGGTGATAGCTCATCCTTCTTCTTGGTTTTGTTTTGTTTTGTTTTTTTTTTTATAACTCTAGTAACTTTGCTTCATTTTTAAGGCTTTCCTCACCCTCTCCCCAACGATGGCCTTCACCTTTGAGCCCCAGTGTTACTGATTCTGACTCACCTACCGCGGGTGTATTTACACACGTAGACCCATCCTTAGGCACTAAAAAGAAAAACAATCGGGATACACGGCATTAAACTCTCCTATTACTCAATCCAAAGTCATGAGCTTCTCAGTCTCAAGAGTGAGGAATAAAGTAAGAAGCACCAGCTAAGCCGCTTGTCACTGGTTATCAACAAGCCAAGATTCTGCAGCCCCATTTAACCTCTCTCCCCCCGACCTTTGCCACTTGAGTATGAGGTTCCACTCCAGAATCTCCCCAACACTCAGGGAGTTACAGAGAAAGAAAATGAGATGCCCTTTGAAGAGGGGCAGAGACTGCTGAAGATCTTGACAAAGATCCTTTTGCATTGGCTATGTGATTCAAATCATCCTGATCTCTTTCTTCCCTTCAGACTATTTGACTATGGTAGGTGCTCACATTCCTGCCACATAGGAGGGGAAAGGACCCTAACTGTGGAGTCTGAAAGACTTGGATGCAGTTCTAATTCTACCACTCACCGTGTGACATCTCATCATTTAACTTATCGAAGCCTCCGTTTTCACATCTGTAAAACGGAGATACTACTATTTGCCTCATAGAGTTGTTTGGGCGATAATATATGGTTTCCCATAGACTGCCTGCCATATGGCAAGTATAAAATACTGATCGCGAAAACCTAATTTTCCCCGGGGCTTATTTTTCGATGTGTTGGGCCTCCTCTAAGGTACCCCTGGCCTGCTGCCCCATCCGCTGAGCCGTGAGCACTTGGCCAACTCCCAGCGCTCAGGCACCCCCTTCAAAGCCCTAAACCCGGCAACCCCTAGCCCGCCTGGGAACAACGCCACTCCCACCGCCACCACCACCACCTTTGACATCTGCGCCCTCCTCCCGCAGCTGCGAATGGCTTCACTTCCGCAGGAAGAGGCGGGCGCGTCCGCGCGCTTGGCGCGAAAGTCGGTTCGCCGCCTCGGCAATTTCCGGGTTCGGCGTTTGCTTCGGGTCGGGGGCGCCGCCGGCTGCGGCGGGTGTGCGCCGGGGTGGCGCCCGACCCCAGCCACGGTCCTGCAGGCCGCGCGCCCCTCCACTCGCCTCCGGAAGATCCCCAGGCTCCACCGAGGTGAGTGAGGCACGGAGAGAGGACCCGGCTCCCTCCCCAACCCACTTGGGGGGTCGCGACACCTCCCCTGGCCTTCGGGGCCCGTGTAACCGGCCCTCGGACCGGCGGGTGAGGCTTTGACGCCGGAGAGGACGTGGCTGCGGTTGGACCGAGAGCCGGGCCTTTCTGTGGCAGCTGACAAGCAAGAGCATTCGGCCTTCTGGGGGCATGACCTTGCTTACCGGCTTCCATTTTTATATTAAAGTCCGTTTACTGAGGGGTGGACAAACGTCAAGGGCCGTGGACAGTTTCGTTCTGTGTATCATTAAGCTAAGTGCAGTTGAGTGCCCCTTGGCTTAGGGCTCTTAGACCCCGTAACAAAGGCCCTGAATGTATTCAGTTTAGGGACATTAAACTCGTTCTCTGATTTGCGAGGATTGGTGTTGTCATCTTTTTCCTTGACTTTGCCCACATTCCAGCGTTTCTTAGGAACTAACGAACGAATTCGTGGGCAAGGCCAGAATGTCTGTCTTTGGGCATTGTCGTCTGCACAGAAAAATAGCTGCTTTTAACATTTAACTTCATACATGATGTGTTTTTGTCCTTGTTAATGGTTCCTTTATTTTGACAGTTCAAAAATGTCCAGAAATGACAAAGAGCCGTTTCTTGTGAAGTTTTTAAAGTCTTCAGAGAATTCCGAATGTTTTTTTAAAGCTCTTGAGGTAAGAATAGTTGAAAATGCCTTGTTTGATGCTGTGAATTCATGTTCTCGTTTTTAGTATTTTTGATTTGTTGGACTTTTTATGTCTTAATTTATTTTTGTACTAGTTTTATTGTAACGTACATTAATATAGATGTGTTGTTACATATTTTTGGATTGATGTAAATATATCATTATGTATTTTGGGGAGCATGAAATATATTACATTTTTTTAAAAAGATTTTATTTATTTGACAGAGTGAGAGAGAGAGGGAAGAGAGAGCACAGGCAGGGAGAGTGGCACAGAGAGCCTGACATTGGGCTCTATCCCAGGACCCTGAGATCATGACCTGAGCCAAAGGCAGATGCTTAACTGACTGAGCCACCCAGTTGCCCTATTATGACATTTATATTGAAAGTAGCAGACTTGCTATTCTTGGAAATTACATTGCTTTCTAGGTCTTCTAACCAGAGTAGACCTTTGTATGTTGAAGAAATCTGAGTCTGTTGTGTATTGTTTACACTTCAATTTTTGGTAATTAAAAGTATGTTTCACTGTGTACAGTGTAATATGGGAAGATGTGGGGTTGTAGAGCCTTTCAGCAACATCAGTAGAGTTGAAAATGCAGAACCGTGGGCCCAACTCAGGCCGACCAATTAGAATCTACATTTTAACAAGATCATTAGTGTAATTCCTGTGTATATTAAAGTTTAAGAAACACTGTTGTAGCAGGTTTTTCTTTAAAGTTCATTCAGCAAATAATTATTGAGTGTCATGACCTGTTAAGCACTGTTGTAGTACTTGGGATATATCAGTGATCACAGCAGGCAAAGATCCATACTTTCTCAGAGCTTACATTCTATTTTAGTAGGAAGACCTAGACATAAATTAGGATAAATGAGTAAACTGTATATGTTACAGGGTGCTATGGGAAGAGAAAAGAGCAAAATAGGTTAAGGAGTTCTAGAGGATGTTTGTTGGGAGAGAAGGAAAGGTTACAATCTTAAGTAGAGTGTACTTGGTGAAGGCTTTATGGAGAAGATAATTAAGTACATTTGAAGGAGGTGAGATGGTTAGAGGTGGATGTCTGGGAAGAAGCTTTTAGGCAGAGAGAACAGCCATACACAGGCCCCTGAGAAAGTACTTAAAGTGTCTCTCCAACTTTAGTGTGTCTATAGTATAGTGAGCAAGGGTTGGGGGAAGAACATTAACAGGTGCTCTAGAGCGTAAGAGTAAAGAGGTCATGTAAAGGGCCTTAAGGGCCATTGTAAGGACTTTGACTTTTTCTTTTTCATTTGAGCAAATCTGATTGAAGTGAGGGATCAAGTCAGGTGAAGACTGGGAAAATATTTCAGGTAGTGGGAACAAGAGCAGGGCCTCTAATGAGAATTAGTTCAGAGAACTAATGAGTTCATGATTGGCTTGTTCCTGGCCTAGCAAGAAAGTGGGAGTGGCTAGAGAATAGTAAGGAGAGATGAGACGTGAAAGGCTGGGGGGAGATAGTCAGGGGTCAGACTCATGACCTGATTTGTATCATTAAAGGGATTATTAGTTGCAGTACGGAGAACATTTAGGGCAAGGAAAGGAAGAGGAACCACTTTGTAGACTTCTACAGAGGTCTAGGTGAGAGATGATGGTAGCTTTCAATGGGGAAAAAAGATTGGATTGGAGGTAGATTTTTGAAGATAGAGTTCATAGGACTTAAATACAGGTGAAAAATTTCAGGTGCATTCTTTAATTTTTTTCTTTCAGTCAATAAAAGAGTTCCAATCAGAAGAATATCTTCAGATTATTACAGAAGAAGAGGCATTGAAGATAAAGGAAAATGATAAGTCACTTTACATCTGTGACCCTTTTAGTGGCATTGTCTTTGATCACCTCAAAAAGGTTTGCTAACTTTTCATGTGTTCCTTCTGTAGTCTGATTTTTGTTTTGTTTTTGTTTCACTGGACATAAGTTCTTTACTGACCATGAAGTATTATACAGACTATGAATATAGAGGAATCTTCTGGTTTTAGGAGACCAGCATTATATTTTTAAAGGCTAATCGTGATACGATAATCTTTTGTTATATGTAATTTTTATATTTCAGGAGATTTAACTTCACTTAGCTTAAGTGAATGATATAGTAATGAAACATTTTAGTGACAGAATTCTACCGTACTTAAACTCAGTTTGATTGCAAGATTTTCAATAAAGAGTCAGAAAAGATCTCAACATAATGCTTGGTTATTTACTGTCTTTCCTATGTGCTCTTGCACGCAGAATTTTTGTACCTGTACCTTGTAAAGACGGTCTGAAACATTATATGCCTAAAGGAAGCATTTTGGGAATGAATGTTGCTAATATACCAATGAGCCATCTTATTTTTTTTTTGTTGATTCCAGAGTCTACTGACTCATTACTTTTTTGGTGTCTGGACAAGAGAGAAGCATTGAAATAAAAGTAAACTGGCTGTAATTCCATCCAGGTTACAAAGAAGTGATTCTTGTTTGAAGGAGAAGAAAACATAGAAGAGTAGATAGATGCAGTATCTGCACAATTTCTGGAAGGTCTGTGCCCACCTTTGCCAAAAGCATTGTTGGTCTTAGCCTCCTTTTGGAAATAACACTCCTTGTCAGAAAGAATCAGTAACATTAAAAACTCAAATTTCCCTATGACTGGACAAAAAGATAGCAATGATTATTTACCGTGTAGATCTTTAAATCAGTCATGCCTTAGTGACTTTGGCAACCACATGCTTTTTGGATGTGGCTTGAATGTACTGATGTTGAACAAGACTGTCAGCTTTTCTTAACTCAGTTATCAATGAAAATAAAAGGTCATATTTTGAATAACCTGTAATATCTTTGAGAAATACTTACGTAGAAAGACACCGAGTTGAAGACAAAGTATTTAAACCACAAATGTAGAAACTGCCTAGGATTTGTGTGTGTGTGTGTGTGTGTGTGTGTGTGTGTGTGTGTGTGACAGAATAGGTATTTTAGAAGGGGTTAATTAGGCTCTTAACTTTTAAACTGCTTGGTTGGCTGGATACTTCAATTAAAAGTATGTATGGGTGTTTCCTAATTATTATAGCATAAGACTGTTATTCCTGTAGCCTAGCATTAAGACTGTGTTTGTTTCAGATATTAAAATTTGGGGGTGCCTGGGTGGCGCAGTCGTTAAGCGTCTGCCTTCGGCTCAGGGCGTGATCCCGGCGTTGTGGGATTGAGCCCCACGTCAGGCTCCTCCGCTGGGAGCCTGCTTCTTCCTCTCCCACTCCCCCTGCTTGTGTTCCCTCTCTCACTGGCTGTCTCTCTCTCTGTCAAATAAATAAATAAAATCTTAAAAAAAAAAAGATTAAAATTTGGTGGCAGATTTGACTGAACGTGGCTCTTAAAGCTTGTTTCTTTGATAGACTGCATTGTTTGATTTGCATGTGTGTTTAATGTGTAGTGTCTCTGAAAAATTATATAATGTTCCTTATTTTTTTCTTATAACAATTTAGTGATTTTTCTGCAGTGGCCATCAACTTCTGTAAAGAATTGCTAAATATTGAGGCGCCTGACTGGCTCAGTCGGTTAAGCGTCTGGCTTTGGCTCAGGTCATGATCCCAGGGTCCTGGGACTGAGCCCTACATCGAGGTCTCTACTTGGTGGGGAGCTTGTTTCTACCTCCCTCTTTACCTGCTGCTCCCCCTGCTTGTGCTCTCTCTCTCTCCCTTTCTTTCTCTGTCAAATAAATAAAATCTTTAAAAAAAAAAAAAAGATTGCTAAATATTACAAAATGTAATTTTATAAGTGGGAGGTCTTTTCCTACATACTAAACTTTCTCCCCTTTTTTTGTAGCTTGGCTGCAGAATTGTTGGACCTCAAGTAGTCATATTTTGTATGCACCACCAGCAGTGCGTCCCAAGAGCTGAACATCCAGTTTATAATATGGTTATGTCTGATGTAACTGTATCTTGTACAAGCCTGGAAAAAGACAAAAGGGTAGGTGCTAAGAGGAATGTCATGATCAATATATTTATCTCCACACTTAATCTTTTTTTTATTATGTTCAATTAGCCAGCATGTAGTACATCATTAGTTTTTGATGTAGTGTTCAGCGATTCATTAGTTGCATATAATACCCAGTGCTCATCACCACACGTGCCCTCCTTAATACCCATCACCCAGTTATCCCATTCCCCCACCCCCTCCCTTCTGTAACCCTCAGTTTGGTTCCTGGAGTCCAGAGTCTCTGGTGTTTTGTCTCCCTGTCTGATTTCTTCCCATTCAGTTTTCCCTCCCTTTCCTTGTGGTCCTCTGTGCTATTCCTTATGTTCCACATATGAGTGAAACCATATGATAATTGTCTTTCTCTGCTTGACTTATTTCACTTAGCATGATCCCCTCCAGTTCCATCCATGTCGATGCAAATGGTGGGTATTCATCCTTTCTGATGGCTGAGTAATGTTCCATTGTATATATGAACTACATCTTCTTTATCCAGTCATCTGTTGAAGGGTATCTCAGCTCCTTCCACAGTTTGGCTATCGTAGACATTGCTGCTATGAACATTAGGGTGCATGTGCCTCTTTTTTCACTACATCTGTATCTTTGGGGTAAATACTTAGTAGTGCAATTGCTGGGTCGTAGGGTAGCTCTATTTTCAACTTTTTGAGGAACCTCCATACTGTTTCCCAGAGCAGCTGCATCAGCTTGCATTCCCACCAACAGTGTAGGAGGGTTCCCCTTTCTCTGCACCCTCGCCAACATCTGTTCCTGACTTGTTAATTTTAGCCATTCTGACTGGTGTGAGGTGGTGTCTCGTTGTGATTTTGATTTGTGTTTCCCTGATGCTGAGAGATGTTGAGCACTTTTTCATGTGTCTGTTGGCCATTTGGATGTAGTCTTTGCAGAAATGTCTGTTCATGTCTTTTGTCCATTTTTGACTGGATTATTTGTTTTTTTGGGTCTTAAGTTTGAGAAGTTCTTTACAGATCTTGGATACCAGCCCTTTATCCATTATGTCATTTGCAAATATCTTCTCCCATTCCTTGGGTTGCCTTTTAGTTTTGTTGTCTGTCTCCTTTGCTGTGCAAAAGCTTTTTATCTGATAAAGTCCCAGAAGTTCATTTTTGCTTTTGTTTCCCTTGCCTTTAGAGACGTGTCTTGAAAGAGATCACTGTGGCCAGTGTCGAAGAGGTTACTGCTTATGTTCTCCTCTAGGATTTTGATGGATTCCTGTCTCACATTTAGGTCTTTCATCCATTTTGAATTTGTGTATGGTGTAAGAGAGTGGTCCAGTTTCATTCTTCTGCATTTGGCTGTCCAGTTTTCCCAGGACCGTTTATTGAAGAGACTGTCTTTACCGTTGGTTATTCTTTCCTGATTTGTCAAATATTAGTTGACCGTAGAGTTCAGGGTCCATTTCTGAGGTCTCTGTTCTGTTCCATTGATCTGTGTATCTGTTTTTGTACCAATACCATGCTGTCTTGATGATCACAGCTTTGTAATATAGCTTGAAGTCAGGCATTTTAATGCCCCCAGCTTTGGTTTTCTTTTTCAGCAGTCCCTTGGTGATTTGCGGTCTTCTGGTTCCATACAAATTTTAGAATTGTTTGTTTCAGCTCTGTGAAAAATGTCGATGGTATTTTGATAGGGATTAAGTTGAAAATGTAGATTGCCCTGGGCAGCATAGACATTTTCTTTTTTATATATATAATAATTTTTTATTATGTTATGTTAGTCACCATACAGTACATCCTAACTTTTTGATGTAAAGTTCCATGACTCATTACTTGCGTGTAACACCCAGTGCACCATGCAATACATGCCCTCCTTAATACCCATCACCGGCCTATCCCAGTCCCTCACCCCCCTCCCCTCTAAAGCCTTCAGTTAGCATAGACATTTTCACAATGTTTATTCTTCCAGTCCATGAGCATGGAATGTTTTTCCATCTCATTGTATCTTCCTCAATTTCTTTCATAAGTGTTCTGTAGTTTCTAGAGTATAGATCCTTTACCTCTTTGGTTAGGTTTATTCCTAGGTATCTTATGGTTTTTTGGTGCTACTGTAAATGGAAATGATTCCTTAATTTCTCTTTCTTCAGTCACATTGTTAGTACATAGAAATGCAACTGATTTCTGTGCATTGATTTTGTATCCTGCCATGCTGCTTAATTGCTGTATGAGTTCTAATAATTTGGGGGTGGAGTCTTTTGGGTTTTCCACATAGAATATCGTGTCATCTGCGAAGAGAGTTTGACTTCTTCTTTGCCAGTTTGAATGCCTTTTATTCCTTTTGTTGTCTGTGCTGAGGCTAGGATATCTAGTACTATGTTGAACAAAAGTGGTGAGCGTGGGCATTCCTGTCGTGTTCCTGACCTTAAAGATAAAGCT
This sequence comes from Ursus maritimus, assembly GCF_017311325.1. Classification (NCBI taxonomy): domain Eukaryota; kingdom Metazoa; phylum Chordata; class Mammalia; order Carnivora; family Ursidae; genus Ursus; species Ursus maritimus. Next base: position 28,456,382 of record NW_024424453.1, read on the forward strand.
TTCAGGTTTTCCCCATTGAGAATGATATTCGCCATGGGCTTTTTATAGATGGCTTTTATGATACCTCGATATCATATATTTTGATACCTCTATACCTATATTTTGAAGCGTTTTAATCAGGAAAGGATGCCGTATTTTGTCAAATGCTTTTTCTGCATCAACTGAGAGGATCATATGGTTCTTGTCTCTTCTTTTATTAATGTGATCCATCACTGTTGATTGATTTGTGAATGTTGAACCACCGTTCCATCCTAGGAATAAACCCCACTTGGTCGTGGTGAATAATCCTTTTAATCCACACTTAATCTTTCACTGCATAGGAGACACTTTGAAAGACCTTGTACTTGGTGTTCATGACTTAAAGTCATTGTATACACCAATGTATGTCTTTTCTATTTTAACGAATATAGTGGAATCTGTTTTATTGAGAACTGACTACTTGAAAGAAAACTCCCTTTTTCCCCTCTGCAGTTGATGAGTTAGAGTTTGAGTCACACTTTTCCACTACAGATGGTTAATCTTTTTTAAAAAAATGTCGATGGGGTGCTTGCATGGCTCAGTTGGTTAAGCCTCTGACTTTGGCTCAGGTCATGATCTCAGTGTCCTTGGGTTGTCAGCCTCTGAGCTAAGCAGGGAGTTTTCTTCTCCCTCTCCTCCCACTTGTGCTCACACTCCTTCTCTTTCTCTCTCTAATAAATAAAATCTTCAAAAATTATTTTAAAAAAATGTTGATAGGTAGAATGGCTGTGGATATAGCATTTGCTTCAAGGCAAGAAATGCTTTAATAATGCTATCTAAGAAAGATAAAACACATATTTTGTATATAATGTATACAATTTATACTTTTATATATGCACAGTATATTATAGAAGCAACATATGTTAAACTCATGGAGTTGAAAGAAACAACTATAGGAAATAATATATAAAGGTAATTATATTTAAATTTGTTTATAATTCATATTTATCTTTACCCAAAAAGTAAATTGATCATTTAACTTTATAGTTGTGAGAAATATTTGTGCCTTCAATCTAACAACAACAAAAGATATTTGAGTTTTTGTATAAAAAAATGGAGGAGATATTATTTGCTTTTGTATTAATGTATTTTCTTTTGTGTTTACAGGAAGAAGTTCATAAATATGTACAAATGATGGGTGGTCGTGTATATAGAGATCTTAATGTATCAGTAACTCACCTTATTGCAGGAGAAGTTGGCAGCAAAAAATATTTAGTTGCTGCAAACCTAAAGAAACCTATTTTGCTTCCTTCTTGGATTAAAACACTTTGGGAAAAGTCACAAGAGAAGTAAGAAAGACATTTACGTATTTTCTAGATTTGAAAAAATGATACGTCAATCATTTTGGCATATTGTGGGTTATTACAGGGGAGGTTTTATGTTGCCCTCTTGGGATTTGTTATTCAGGAACAAAAAATGGGGTTTTTACTCTTCACTGAAAATAAGCACAATCTGCAAGCTCTTATCAAAGTATACGTTGATAGATAGAATAGGCTAGTGATTTAATATTAGCTACAAGGTAGAAAATGCTTTGACAATAAAAATTGTTTGCAGCAGTAAATGCTTGTAAAATACTTGAGAAGATCACTTGTGAGTTGCATTATCCTCCCACTACTGTGCTAAGATAGAGAGTAAATTAGCCGTTTTGACAGTAGTATTCCCTCTCAAAGGTGTCTATGTAAAGTTGAATGTAAATGTACGTAAGCCATTAACTAAGATGTGGTCATTCAGTAAATGTTAATCAAGTTCATTTTATGTACCTGGCCAGAGCTAGGCATTAGACATGCATACTAAGCAAAGCGGAATAGCATCCCTGCCCTTGCGGACCTTAGAAATGGGCGTTTTTCCAGTCTTCCTTTCAACACCATCCAGCACATTCTGAACCTGTCTCCATATTGGTACCTTCATTCCTAGCACATCTGTCTTACGTGGAAAAAGAATGATGATATTTTTGTTAGTATTCTGCCAAAAATCATTGCTTATTATTTATATAGTATAATGGAAGGATACGAAGTCCATTTTTCTAATAAGCAACCTAGATCCTTTGAGTTTTTAAGTAAATTCACACTTAAAATTTTGGAAAATACACCATTTTGACCAGCATGAACTCAGAGAGCTAATGACATAACATTTTCCCTTAAAACAGTTTTATTTAAGAAACTCTATCTGAAATACTACTTTTTAGTAGTGACATTGTTGAACTAGATGAGCAGTTAGTGCAATTTTGAGCGTCAGTGCCCCTTTTCTAAAAAATGAGGAAAGCATTAGTGATTTCTTTTGTTCGTCATTATTCTTCTGGTAAATTTTAAACCATCTGGTATGTTAATGTGTTAATTTTTTCCTTGTTACTTATTTTCCCCAGAAAAATAGCTAGGTATACTGATGTAAACATGGAAGACTTCAAGTGTCCTATTTTTCTTGGTTGCATAATCTGTGTGACTGGCTTGTGTAGCTTAGACAGGAAGGCAGTTCAGCGACTCACAATTAAGCATGGAGGTCAATACATGGGACAACTGAAAATGAATGAATGTACACATCTCATTGTGCAAGAACCAAAAGGTAAAACTACGTTTCCCAAGTGGAAAAATGCAAAATTTTCTCTAGTATTTAACATTTTAAGATCTTTACAAAATAGCTTTTGCTTCTGATGTGTTATAAATCTGGTATTTTTTCCCCCCTAAAACCTTACAAAGATAGTTCTGTTCACAGTCTGTAGAAAAATTACATCCAGGTTTATCCAGATCGTTGAAAAAATATTTTTTCAATTTGCAGTGGTTTTTATTGTTTGATTTTTTTTTTTTTTGAAAAAAAGTTTCCTGCATAGTTACCAAATACTTAGGAAGCAAGAAATTTGGATGAATAACAAAAAAGCTAATCGATGTAGCTAAATTACATTTCTTTCTAATGATAAACTTGAAAGGCATGGCTTAGTTTTTAATTGAATGAATCAGCTTTATTGGATGAACTACAAGTTGTAACTTGAAGATACACCTTGCAAAACATGAGGCAGTTAAAAGAAGAAAAATACATAACCAATAAGAATTCCTTAAAATTGTGTTTAATTTTGGTGTCCTGTAACCTTTGTATCTATTTTGAAAGATTTTTTTTTCTTTACAAATACCCTTAAAATACATACAAATTGATGAGAGAAGAATTTTGTTAATGTTTTTGTTATTTCTTTATACTATGTTTTATTAAGCTACCTAGATAACAAGATTAGGGGAAAAAAACTGTTAAAATTAATTAGTAATTGTCCTTAAATCAGAACTTTGCGTATGGCCAATTATGATACTATAATTGTGAGTAGTGTTGGTAACTGCTATTGAATTTCTGAATCTGAAGACAGTTCATCTCTTAGCTCTTAAGAATGTCCAAAAAAATCCTTTTCATGTTATTGTTTACTACATGTTGACCTCAGTTTCTCTATGACACGGTTTCAAAATACATTGTGTTAAAAGTTGTTTTTTAAGGCAATAAAAAGATATATTTCTTATAATATGCCTGTCTATTTGGACTTCAAGTCAAATCCTATTGACATTAAAGTAGTCTATTCAAAGTTGGTATTTTTTATATTACAGACATTTATAATCTTCACAGTTGTTTTATGCAGTCTTACTAAAGCCACATAATTCTGTGAGTTATTCCCGTGTTACAGATTAAGAAACTGGTTTAAAGAAATTAAGCAGTGGAGGCTGTACTCAAACCAAGTCTAATGTTCAGTTACCCCACATAAATTTTGCAATTTTAAGAGATAAACCCTCTTGCATACACTATATAGCTTACTGTTTGTATAAGAATAATTACTGGTAACTTGGGATTTTGTTTAGGTGAGTTTTTTCCCATAACCTATCGTACTTTAAATATTTCTACAGAGATAGCTTTTAATGATTTACATTTCTCTCTCTTTCTTAACGAATATGATAGGTCAAAAATACGAATGTGCCAAGAGATGGAATGTACACTGTGTGACCACACAGTGGTTTTTTGACAGTGTTGACAAAGGTTTTTGTCAGGATGAATCCATCTACAAGACAGAGCCTAGACCAGAAACAAAGACTGTGCCTGATACTTCAACTCCTACTGGCCAGATCAACACAGTTGATAGTAAGTTTCAGTGGGATTAAAGTAAACAGTTGTTTTTAACACTGTTTTCCATGTGAGAATTGATTTGTAAGTAGTATCAGTGAGCTATAGTAGGGAATTCCATCCTTTCTTGCTATCCTTCCAGGCATAATTGTGTAATAACTAAATTGTATGAAAATTAGTACAGAACTCTAGATATTTCTTTTTATAATGGATGTATATTTTCTTTCATACCTTGATTTAATGCAAAAGATGATTAAGGAAATCAAGAGTACTTATAGTAAGAGTAAATAAAAGAGTTTTTCCAAACTTGACTGGTGGGCAAATGTAATACATTTTTATTAGTTTGCTACAATTATAGACCATCTGTATTCATATAAAATTGAAAACCATTTCTATTTCGTAGGTGCCATGTTGGCACTTTAGCAGATGTTACACTTTTTTCTTTCCTGGACCCTACAGCCAGCAACTTCAGATTCTTAATGGAAGCAAGCCACTATTAAAATGTATTAAGTATGTTTTATTTGAATAAGATATGAACCTTAGTTTCATTTTCCCTTCTCATACTTGGCCACCAAGATTTCAATAAAAACATTTGAAGCTTACTTTGGAAATTATTCACAGTCCTTTGTGTGTAAGAAAAATTAATCTGTAGGAAAATAGGTAATCACAATTTTATCTCCATAAATTTCTACATCTTTATTTGATATGTAGGTCGTACTCTTTCAGATGTCAGCCATATTTCCAACATCAATGCAAGTTGCATAAATGAATCAATGTGTAATTCGGTTCTTAATAGCAAAGTGGAGCCTACACTTGAAAATCTAGAAAATCTGGATGTCAGTGCATTTCAAGCACCTGAAGATTTATTGGATGGTTGTCGGGTATGTCTTTATTATGTAATTATGCAGTGATAATGTATATCAATACTTCCTACCCTGACTTTGAAGACCCCTCAGAGTTGGGCTTGTTTCTTATCCATATAAACCCTTCACTTTAGCTAAGCAGATGCAAACATCAGGCCACATCTGTCTACAACTGTCATTTATTAAGTATTTCTAATATCCTAGACTGTGCTAATCAGTTCATATATACTGTTAATATGTTGTATATAATCTCATTTAATTCCCACAAATAACTCTGAAATGGAATTACCCTGAGGCTGAGGCTTAGCAGATTAAAATTCTTGTTCAGGTTCACACAGACATTAAGTAGACAGCTATCTACTCCAAATCCCATGTTCCTAACCATTAGCCCCACCACTTTGTTTAATGTCTCTTGGGCTACTCAATTTTTTAGTGTATGAATAAACTATTTTATAAAGTGTCTTGAGAGAAACATCATATGCTACCGATCTCCTAGAGCTGAATACTTACTATATTTCTACTTGAGCGTGAATAGGCTATACATTAGTTGATAAAACATCAGTTTATCGGCAGAACAGAAAGTCTTATATAATCTTTTATCCTAGACTCTACTAATTATGGATATGATTTTTAGTTGTTTTTTTTTTAAGGTTTATTTACTTTAGAGAGAGAGACAGCACAAGAGGGAGGGGCAGGGGGAAAGGAGAAAGCGTCTCAAGCAGACTTTGCGCTTAACATGGAGCTTGACCTCAGTACCCTCATGACCTGAGCCAAAACCAAGAAGGAGTTGGTACTCCCAACCAACAGTGCTACCTAGATGCCCGTGACTTTTAGTTATTCTTATAGGAAGTTTATGATCCTGATTTTTGTTACAATATCTTCTAATAATAGAGGTTATTTAGTTTGGGAATAAATGCATTTAGGAATAGATTTGCCATTCTTAAATTTTTTTAAAGTCATGTAAAATACAGATGAAGAATCATTTTATATTTATTAAATTGGTTTAAATACATGCATATGATTGTTAAAAATAAATTACTGCATACATATGATCCTCAAAGCACTGTCCTCAGCTCAACTTAAATTTTCTTGTGTAATCAACTGTGTGAAAGTATCTCAATTTATAAGTAAGAAAATTGGTTTGAAGAGCCTAAGTAACTTATCATAGTCATATAATTAATTATTGGCCTCTGAACCAAAATTTAAACCCAAGTTTTCTGAATTCAGATATATAAACTCCAGTTTATTTCTATAATTTAAATTTACAAGTAGCTAAGATCTTTAGAATTTAAGAAGCTACCTGCATTTCAGACATTGCTATACACTAGTATCCAAAAGAGAACTGAATTCTAGCTTCTATTTTATTTAAAGTCTCAAAGTACTTACCCACAGTCTACTGTGATTAATAATTCTATGGGATTGTGAAGAAGTACTTTAGAAATAAAAATTTCAGAATTGTTGGGGCACCTGGGTGGGTCAGTTGGTTAAGCGTCTGCCTTCGGCTCAGGTCATGATCTCGGGGTCCTGGGATTGAGCCCTGTGTCGGGCTCCCTGCTCAGTATCTGCTTCTCCCTTCCCTCTGACCCTCTCCCCAGCTCATGCTCTCACTTGGTCCCACTCTCTCTCTCTCAAATGAATTTAAAAAATCTTTTTTAAAAAAACTCAATTGTTAAAAAAAAAAATCAAAGTTTCAGAATATACTCCATTCTTAATGTATTTTAAATATACACAGAGGTGTCTTATTTACACTCAGTGCATTTAGATATATATTTTTAATGTGTTTCTGTTGAGAGAAACCATCTTAACTGCATTAATCTAAAATATTCTTTTTCTTTGCAGATCTATCTTTGCGGTTTTAGTGGCAGAAAGCTAGATAAACTGAGAAGGCTTATTAACAGTGGAGGTGGAGTTCGTTTTAATCAGCTCAATGAAGATGTAACTCATGTTATTGTGGGAGATTATGATGATGAATTGAAGCAGTTTTGGGATAAATCGGCCCACAGGTTTTGTCGGTTTTTAATTCAAAGCAATTTCTACTCTGTAATGATTTTTCTTAAAATCGCATGTCCATGCAGTTATGGAATTTGCATGGCAAGTGGGATGATGGTCTTTATAGTTTAAACTAATATATAATTATGTGCTATTTTTGTAGGCCTCATGTAGTGGGAGCAAAATGGTTGCTAGAGTGTTTTAGTAAAGGTTATATGCTTCCTGAAGAGCCATATATTCATGCTAACTACCAGCCAGTGGAAATTCCAGTTTCAGATCAACCTGAGAGTAAAACAGCCCTTTTAAAAAAGAACACCAGCATCTCTAAGAAAGACTTGGCTCCTGATGAAAAGCATGAACAAGCTGATGAAGATCTGCTCTCTCAGTATGTAAATAATAACCCAACAGTAGGTAAGAAATAGTTGATTAGTATTTATAGTCATTAAGAAATGTTTTAGTAGCAGAATACATACGCATGTGATTTCTGCCAGTTTTTCTAGATTTTAAGTTAAACTTTTTTCTTCCCTTAATGTTTTATGTTTGTTAAACTTTTTCTGAATAGGCAAGGCCAGGGGCTGCTGAACCCTCTGAGCCCCTTGTCTCTCTTCAACTCACTGGCTGCTCTTTGATCTGTTTATATGCCAGCATCAGTTTGTTAGTGTGAATTCGTAACAGCATGAACTTTTTTTTTAGGTTTTTTTTTTTAAAGATTTTATTTATTCATTAGAGTAAGCACACGAGGGTGGGGTGGGGGGCAAAGGGAGAAGGAAAAGCAAACTCCCTGCTGAGCATGGAACCCAACATGGGACTCAATCCCAGGACCCTGAGATCATGACCTAAGCTGAAGGCAGATGCTTAATTGACTGAGCCAGGCACCCCATGTAACAGCATGAACTTTTATTTTAACCTTGTAATTACCTCTTACTTGGTTATTGTGATCTTTAATGCATACAGTGCTGCACTGTGTACCACAACCTCTGTATTTAGGCTTCTCAATGTGGGAAGGAAAATTGCCAGTGAAGGAAGAGTTGTGAGCAGAATTTCTTCTTATTTAAGAAAAAGTTTTTGTGAAATATTTAATACATTGAAAAAGATGTCGAGAATAATGTGATGAGTAACCGTATACCACTACATAGGTATAAAATAGAATATTCCACGGTACCAAAAGCCTCCTGTGAGTCTCCATTTTCCTTATAGTTTACATGTATATATATCTATATGCAATATAGATACTCTCATTTTGTGTGTATTTTAGCTTATGTAGATGACATACGGTATGTACTCTTCTGCTGTTCTCCTCCAACCATGAGAGATATTTATTAATCCAAGTAACTGGTTCATTATACCACAGTTTATCTGTTTTCCCACCTATAGACATTTTTATTATGTCCTTTTTTTTGCCAGTGCAAACTGTACTGCGGAGATTATTCTTTTCCATGTCTCTGTGATTGCTTGGAGGTTTCTTTACACGTGCATGATACCAAGTTTGGTCTGCTCTGTGTGAATTAATGAACAGGTGTGTTAAACTCCTCCGTTGTAATGGTGGCTTTGACAGTTTCTCCATGTAGCTCTATCAGATTTAGTTTTTTAATATAGTTTGATGTTTTATTACATGATGATCTTCATTTTCCTAATTTTTTTCCTTAAAATCTGTTTTGTCTGATATTAATAGAACTGTCCCTGCCTCATGTGATATGGTATTTATCTGCTATGACTGACTTTTTCTTTAAAACCGCAAATTTGGTCGATTTACATTTGTTACTTGTGATACATTGTTATTATTTTATACCATCTTGTTTTGTGCTGTTTGTCCCAGTTTTCTGTGCTTCCTTGTTTAACATTTTTGCTTCCTTTTGGATAGCTTGGGCTTGCCCCCTCTCACCCCAATCTCCCATCTTCCTATCTTCCCTCTACTGATGTAGAAGTTACATCTATTTATATTTTCAGTGATTACTTAGAACTTGAATGTGCATCATAACTTGAAATTTAAAGTTAATCAGAACTTTTATCTTCATCTTCAATATAATACTATCTTCAACAGCACTGCTGATCATCCCCCCCTGCATATACTAATACACTCAATTTATGTGATTTGGGCTAGTATTTTCATTATCTTTTTTAATCTGACAATTAGACACTTATTGTTTTATATGGTCCATACTTGTTTTGATTTACCAACATGTTTAGAGATTTCTTTGCTTCCCATTCCTTGTTGTATCTGAGAACTCTCTTCTGGAATAAGTTTCTTTCCTCCTGTAAAATATATCCTGTAGAAATTCCTTCAGTTTCTGTTTATCTCTTTATTTTTGCCCTTGTTCTTAAAAAATAGTTATGCTAGGAATACAGTCCTAGACAGTAACTTTGAGGTCCCTGAGATGTTATTTCATTGTCCATCACTGCTGGGTAAGAAGTCATTCAGTCTAATTGTTATTCTTTTGTAGGAAATCTTTTTTTTTCTTGGTTTTTTTTTTTTTTTAAGATTTTATTTATTTATTTGACAGAGATAGAGACAGCCAGCGAGAGAGGGAACACAAGCAGGGGGAGTGGGAGAGGAAGAAGCAGGCTCCTAGCGGAGAAGCCTGATGTGGGGCTCGATCCCAGAACGCCGGGATCACGCCCTGAGCTGAAGGCAGATGCTTAACCGCTGTGCCACCCAGGCGCCCCTTTTTCTTGGTGTTTTTAATATCTCCTTTTTATTGCTGATGTCCTAAAGTATTACCATGTGCTTGTCCTACTTGGAATTCATTGTGCTTTCTGAATCTATGGGCTAGTGAGGTGTTTTGTTTTTTGTTTTTCATTCTAAAAAATTTTCATCTAATATCTCTGAATATTGCTTCTTCCCCACTCTCTATGTTCTCTAACTCCCATTAGCTCTGTGTGTGGATCACTTAACCCACCCTTCTAATTTCATCTTTTTGTGTTTTTGTGATTTATTATGTGTAATTTCTTCAGGATTTCCTTCCATATTACTGTTTCTCTGTTCAGCTGTTGCCTACTGTGGTTACCCTAGCCATTAAATTTTTATTTCAATAATTATTTTTTCAATTCCTAGAAGTTCTAGTTCACTTAATAATCTGTTATTCTGTATTTTGTATTATTTCTTGAAACACATTAAACATACTGTAACATCTGAATGGAAGGGAGGGGTAATTCTCTTTATTGTTCATGGTGCCTAGAGTCTTGTTTTTGTGATATTGTAAACTCATTCCTATTAGGACTGTGGGAAGTCTCTAAGTCTATAAGAAGCTTGAGGTGAAGCTTGAGGGTTTGTTTCTTTAGAAACGGTTCATGTTTAAATCTGCCAGAAGCCTAGTTTGAGTTTTCCAACTCCAGACACTTTTCGGTTTGTTGGCTGGATTGTTTTTGGACCATCAGGTTAGTGTAAATTTGTACCCTAACATACTTTCAGGACCAGCCTATGAGGACAAATTCTCAGGAGAGATGTTTTTCCCCCTTGACCCAAAGCCAAAGTCAGATGTACTTGTTATTCCTTTATAGGGTAGATTTTTGTTGTTGTTTGGTTGATTTGGGACTATATTGTAACTAAAGGCATTTATTTCCCTTTAGGATTTCTGGGTTTGTTTCCTCAGCATATACTCTGCCCCACGTCTGATTTGTGTGAGACCAAAGACTTGACTCTGTTTCCCTCCATGTGATGTCCTTAAATTCTGAGGGTCTAAGTTTCTGCCGAAATAGTTTCAGATTCGGGGTAACCATTAGTTTTAGTGACCACCTAATGCTCTGCATTCATTACTACTACTTCATTTTCAGTCCTTGAGGATCTCCCTTGCTTTCCTGCAACTTCAGCTATGCATTTGTACTGATGCCTTTAGTATGTTACCCTATCAAGTACGTGATAGTGAGAGGGTTTCAAATGTCTAGCAACCATATTTCTAGAAGGGAATTTCCAGTATTTCTTTTTTATGTTTCTACTTTAATTCCAGTTAGTTAACATTCAGTGCTATATTAGTTTCAGGCGTACAATACAATGAACAGTTCCATACATCACTTGGTGCTTATCATGGCAAGTGCGCTCCTTAATCCATATCACCTATTGAACCCATCCCCTCACCCTTGTGCATTAGGTTGTTCTCTATAATTAAGAGTCTGTTTCTTGCTTTGTCTCTCCCTTTTTTCCCCTTTGCCTATTTGTTTTCTTTCCTAAATTCCACATATGAGTGAAATCATTTGGTATTTGTCTCTCTCTGACTGACTTATTTTGCTTAGCATTATGCTCTCTACCTCCATCCATGTCATCGCAGATGGCAAGGTCTCATTCTTTCTTATGGCTGAATAATATTCCTCTGTGTGTGTGTGTGTGTGTGTGTGTGTGTGTGTGTGTGTGTCTACACATACACTACATCTTCTTTATCCATTCATCAGTCATTAAATACTTGGGCTGCTTCCATAACTTAGCTATTGTAAATAATGCTGCTATAAACATAGGGGTGAATGTATCCCTTTAAATTAGTGTTCTTCTGTTCTTTGGGTAAATACCTAGTAGTGCGATTGCTGAACCACAGGGTAGTTCCATTTTTAACTTTTTGAGGAACCTCCATGCTGTTTTCTACAGTGGCTCCACCAGTTTGTATTCCTGCCAACATGCATAAAGGTTCCTTTTTCTCCACATCCTTGCCAACACCTGTTGTTTCTAGTGTTTTTTATTTTAGTCATTATGACATGTGTGAGGTGATACCACATTGCAATTTTGATCTGCATTTTCCTGAGAATGAGTGATGTTGAGCATCTTTTCATGTGTCTGTTAGCAATCCGTGTCCTCTTTGGAGAAATGACTGTTCCTGTCTTCTGCCCATATTTTAACTGGATATTTGGTTTTTGGATGTTGAATTGTATAAGTTCTTTATATATTTTGGATACTAACCCTTTATCAGATATGTCATTTGGAAATATCTCCTCCCATTCCATAGGTTGCCTTTTATTTTTGTTGATTGTTTCCTTCACTGTGCAGAAGCTTTTAATTTTGAAGTCCCAGTAGTTTATTTTTGCTTTTGTTTCCCTTGCCTCCAAAGACCAATCTAGAAAAAAGTTGCTATGGCCTGTGTTAAAGAGGTTACTGCCTGTGTTCTCTTCTAGAATTTTTATGGTTTCAGGTCTGAAATTTGGGTCTTTTATCCTTTTTGTGTATGGCGTAAGGAAGTGGTCCAGTTTCATCCTTTTGCATGTTGCTGTCCAGCTTTCCCAACACCATTTGTTAAAGAGACTGTCCTTTTCCCATTGCATATTTTTTCCTGCTTTGTGGAAGATTGACTGTATAGTTAATGGTTTATTTCTGGGTTCTCTGTTCTGTTGCATTGATCTGTGTGTCTGTTTTTGTAACAGTACCATACTGTTTTGATTACTACAACTTTGTAAAATAACTTGAAGTCTGGAATTGTGATGCCTTCAGCTCTGCTTTTCTTTCTCAAGATGTTTTGGCTATGGGGGGTCTTTTGTGGTTCCATACAAATTTTAGGATTGTTTGTTCTAGTTCTGTGAAAAATGCTGTTGATATTTTGATAGGGATTGCATTAAATGTATAGATTACTTTGGGCAGTGCAGACATTTTAACAGCATTTGCTCTTCCAGTCCGTGAGCATGGTATGTCTTTCCATTTGTTTGTGTCCTCTTCAGTTTTTCTCATCAGTGTTTTATAGTTTTCAGAGTACAGGTCTTTCATCTCTTTGGTTAGGTTTATTCCTAGGTATCTTATTTTGGGTGCAATTGTAAATGGAATTGTCTTTTAATTTCTCTTTCTGCTTCATTATTGGTGTATAGAAATGGAACAGATTTCTTTACATTGATTTTGCTTTTGTTGTTGGTTTTTGTTTTGTTCTGTACATTGATTTTTGTTTTGTTGTTGTTTTGGGGTTTTTTAATATTTTGTTTTCCTTTTATGTAGGCTCTACACCCAACGTTGGGCTTGAACTCATGACCTTGAGCTTAAGAGTCGTATACTCTACTGACTGCGCCAGCCAGGCCCCTTGTATGTTGATTTTGTATCCTGCGACATCACTGAATTTGTTTATCAGTTCTAGCAGTTTTTTGGTGGAGTCTTTAGGGTTTTCTGTATATAGTATATCATCTGCAAATAGTGAAAGTTTTACTTGTTCCTTAGCCAGTTTGGATGACTTTCCTTTTTGTTGTCTGATTGCTGTGGCTAGGACTCTAGTACTGTGTTGAATAGAAGTGGTGAGAGTGAGCATCCTCGTCTCGTTCCTGATCTTAGGGGAAAAGCTCAAGTTTTCCCTACCGAGTGTGATGTCTGCTGTGGTTTTTTCATATAGGCCTTTATTATGTTGAGGTATGTTCCCTCTAAACCTACTTTGTTGAGGGTTTTTCTTATGAATGGATGTTGTGCTTTGTCAAATGCTTTTTCTGCATCTGTTGAAATGATCATCTGGTTTTTATCCTTTCTCTTACTGATGTGATGCATCACGTTGATTTGCGAATACTGAACCACCCTCGCATCCCAGGGGTAGATCCCACTTGATTGTGGTGAATGATTTTTTAATGTATTGTTGAATTCGATTTTTGCATCTGTGTTCATCAGGGATATTGGTCTGTAGTTCTCTTTTTTAGTGGGTGTCTTTATCAGGTTTTGGGATCAGAGTAATGCTGGCCTCGTAGAATGAATTTGGAAGTTTTCCTTCCTTTTCTATTTTTTTTGAGTGGTTTGAGAAAACTAGGTATTAACTCTTCTTTAAATGTTTGGTAGAATTTACCTGTGAAGCCACCTGGTCCTGGACTTAATGTTCGTTGGGAATTGATTACTGACTTTCTGGTTTCTTTCCAGTTACCCATCCAGTATTTCAGTTTCTTTCTGGTTACCCATCCAGTATTTCCTTTTTTTACCCACACTATTTCTGTTAATGGTATACTGAAAAATGGATTTTTGTGAGATGATTTGCTTATGCTTTAGCAGTACATTATGTCAGGAGATCCTCATAATTTTCCAGGATGTTCTGATATAGAAAAGCCACACATTGACTCAAAGCAGTTTTATGCACTATCCTTTAGCAGGGGTACTTGGTAGAAGCAAATGATTAGTTTCTCAAACCTTCCTGTCTCTAGTAGCTAGTGGTCTTTGAAAGGGTTTAGTGATCATGAATCTCAGGGAATCCCCAGAGAATATAGTCACGTATTCTGCAGGTCTTAAAGCAAAATTATTTTTGAGAGAGCTTGATCAATACTAGACTTATCTTATGTTGGGCTTAGACTTATGTTGGGCTTCTAAATAAGAGCTGTTTGAAAAAGGGGGTTTTATTCAAATAAAATAAAAGAAAGGACTGCTGTAGAACATCTAATTTATTCTGAGTGTCTTAATAACTTCAGGGTTTTATGAGAGTCTTGACTCTGGGAAACACTGAGGATTGCAGAAGGGGAGATGGGAGGAATGGGGTAACTGGGTGATGGGCATTAAGGAGGGCACATGATGTGCTGAGCACTGGGTGTTATATGCAACTAACGAATTATTGAACACTACATCAGAAACTAATGATGTAATATACGTTGGCTAATTGAATTTAAATAAATAAAATTGTCAAAGAAATTAAAAAAATAACCAGGGCTTTACTTGCAGTTTGTAAGAACTTAGTATTGCTAGTTTGTTTTTATAGTACTAGTTTAAAATTCCACATGGTTTCCATCTGCCCTCTCACCAGCTGTATATAGGCATTAAACAAAATTGTTTTCCTTTGCCTTCTGGGTGTGATTACAAAGTAATTACAAAGGGAAAAAAACTGCTTTTGCTTTTTATATTAAGAATAGCTATTTTATTTTTAAAGATTTTATTTATTAGAGAGACAGCCAGCGAGAGAGGGAACAAGCAGGGGGAGTGGGAGAGGAAGAAGCAGGCTCATAGCAGAGGAGCCTGATGTGGGGCTCGATCCCAGGACCCCAAGATCATGACCTGAGCCAAAGGCAGCTACTTAACCAACTCAGCGAACCAGGTGCCCCAAGAACAGCTATTTTAAAAACTACCTTCCAGGATATTTTATATTATCACCTTTGTTTATCATATCACCTTTGTTTCCATCTAAGCTTATTCATCCTCACATATCTCTAAAATTATAAATACACTGTTGTCCCTAATTCTTTATAGTATGAAACTGAGGTCAAAGAGTCTCCTGACCTACAGATCAGTAAATGCTTTAGATAAAACTGTGCTTCTTCATCAAGCAGAGAAAGACAATTATCATATGATTTCTCTCATCTATGGAACATAAGAACTAGGAAGATCGGTAGGGGAAGAAAGGGATAAAGAAAGGGGGGGTAATCAGAAGGGGGAATGAAGCATGAGAGACTATGGACTATGAGAAACAAACTGAGGGCCTCAGAGGGGAGGGGGGTGGGGGAATGGGATAGACCGGTGATGGGTAGTAAGGAGGGCACGTATTGCATGGTGCCCTGGGTGTTGTACGCAACTAATGAATCATCGAACTTTACATCGGAAACCGGGGATGTAGTGTATGGTGACTAACATAATATAATTAAAAAAATTAAAAAAAAAAAACTGTGCTTCTTCAGAGTGTCAATAAGAGTAATCTGAATACTTGTATGAAGTAGGAAAGTTTTGTTCATAAGGTTTTATAAGTTTTTTTAATGTGGCAAGAATTATTTTAAAATTTTAAGTGTTAATGTCTGTTGGAGATGAGGACAGAAATAAGGTGGCACTTATATAACATAATATTATGGGCTCTGAAGTCAGACAGCCTTTGGTTTATATCTCATTTCTACCACTTAAACTATTATGGCTTTAGGCAAGTTACTTAACCTCTTTAAGCCTAAGATTCCCTTTGAAGAATGGGATGCCTGGGTGGCTCAGTTGGTTAAGCATCTGACTCTTGATTTCAGCTCAGGTCATGATGTCAGGGGCTTCAGGTCGAGCCCCACGTCA
This sequence comes from Ursus maritimus, assembly GCF_017311325.1. Taxonomy (NCBI): domain Eukaryota; kingdom Metazoa; phylum Chordata; class Mammalia; order Carnivora; family Ursidae; genus Ursus; species Ursus maritimus. Next base: position 28,472,234 of record NW_024424453.1, read on the forward strand.
GACTCTGCACTCATCGGGGAGTCTGCTTCTCTTCCTCTTCCCTCTTCCCCTCCCTCCTCTCTTGTGTGCGCGCGTGCGCGCTCTCTCTCTCTCAAATAAGGGTAAATAAATCTTAAAAAAAAAAAAAAAGATAAACCAGTAGTATCATGAGCACTAATCACATGCATGTAAAGTACCTCAGCACATTGCCTGTGTAGGTGAATAAATGAAGAATCCTTGAATAGCTTCCAGGCTTGCTGAGATCTCATTAAGTATGGCTTGGCAAACTTACTTTGTGAAGGACCAGACAGTAAATACTTTAGTCTTTGTCATACACATTCTGTCTCTGTACATATTCTATTTTGTTTGCGTTCTGCTTTTTACTACCATTTAAAAACATAAAAAACATTCTTTTTTTTTTTAAAGATTTTATTTGTTAGAGAGGAGGGGTTTGCAGAGGAAGAGGGAAAAGTAGACTTCCTGCTGAGCAGGGAGCCCAACTCTAGCTTCAGTCCCTGGACTCCAGGATCATGACTTGAGCCAAAGACAGACGTTTAACTGACTGAGCCAGCCAGATGCCTCATAAAACCTTTTTTTTTTTTTAAGATTTTATTTATTTATTTGTCAGAGAGCACAAGCAGAGGAAACAGCAGGCAGAGGGAGAAGCAGGCTCCCCGCTGAGCAAGGAGCCCAATGCGGGACTTGATCCCAGGACCCTGGGGTCATGACCTGAGCCGAAGGCAGATGCTTAACTGACTGAGACATCCATGCGTCCCCCATAAAAACCATTTTTAACTCAGGGCTGCAGGCCCAGTTTGGCTCCTAGGCTGTAGTTAGCCAATCCCTGTACACAGCACCACTAGAGTTTTCAAGAACTAAGATTTTACCTTTTTTTTAAATTTAAATTTTAGTTAGTGAACATACTGTGCAATATTGGTTTCAGGAGTAGAATTCAGTGATTCATCACTTACAACACCCCATGCTCATCACAAGTGTCCTCTTTAATACCCATCTAGCCCATCCCCCACCCATCTCCCTCCATCAACTCTCAGTTTGTTCTCTATCCCTAAGAGTCTCTCTTGGGTTATTTCCTTTTCTTCTTTTTTACCTTTCCCTGTTCCCATATGTTCATTTGTTTTCTTTCTTAAATTTCACATACGAGTGAGATCATGTGGTATGTGTCTTTCTCTGACTGACTTATTTCACTTAGTGTAATACGCTCTAGCTCCATCTACGTCACTGCAAATGGCAAGATTTCGTTTTTTTGATGGCTGGATAATATTCTATTGTATATATATATGCACCACATCTTTATCCATTCATCTGTCGATAGACATCTGGGCTCTTTCCAGAGTTTGGCTATTGTGGACGTTGCTGCTATAAACATTGGGGTGCAGGTGCCCCTTCGAATCACTACATTTGTATCTTTGGGGTAAATACCCAGTAGTGCAATTGCTGGGTCATAGGGTAGATCTATTTTCAACTTTTTGAGGAACCTCCATACTGTTTTCCAGAGTGGCTGCACCAGTTTCCATTCCCAACAATGTAGGAGTGTTCCCCTTTCTGTGCATCCTTGCCAACACCTGTCGTTTCCTGGTTTGTTAATTTTAGCCATTCTGACAGGTGTGAGGTGTCTGATTGCAGTTTTGATTTGTATTTCTCTGATGATGAGTGATGTTGAGCATCTTTTCATGTGTCTGTTAGCCATCTGGATGTCTTCTTTGGAAAAGTGTCTATTCATGTCTTCTGCCCATTTCATTACTGTATTATTTGGTTTTTTGGGTGTTGAGTTTGATAAGTTCTTTATAGATTTTGAATACTAACGCTTTATCTGATATGTCATTTGCATATATTTTCTCCCATTCCATAGGCTACCTTTTAGTTTTGTTGATTGTTTCCTCTGCTGTGCAAAAGCTTTTTTATCTTGATGAAGTCCCAGTAGTTCATTTTTGCTTTTGCTTCCCTTGCCTCCAGCAGTGTGTCTAGTAAGAAGTTGCTAGGCGAAGGTCAAAGAGGATGCTGCCTGTATTCTCCTCTAGGATTTTGGTTGTTTTCTGTCTCAACATTTAAGTCTTTCATCCATTTTGAATTTATTTTTGTGTATGGTGTAAGAAAGTGGTCGTTTCATTTTTCTGCATGTTACTGTCCAGTTTTCTTTTCCAAACACCGTTTGTTGAAGAGACTTTTTTCCATTGCATATTCTTTCCTGCTTTGTCAAACATTAGTTGACCATATAGTTGTGCATCCATTTCTGGGTTCTCTGTTCTGTTCCATTGATCTATATGTCTGTTTTTGTGCCAGTACCATACTGTCTTGATGACTACAGCTTTGTAATACAGCTTAAGATCCAGAATTGTGATGCCTCCAGTTTTGTTTTTCTTTTTCAGAATTGCTTTGGCTGTTTGGGGTCTTTTGTGGTTCCATACAAATATTAGGATTGTTTGTTCTAGCTCTGTGAAAAATCTGGTGGTATTTTGATAGGGATTGCATTAAATACATAGATTGCTTTGGGTAGTGTGGACATTTTCACAATGTTTATTTTTCCAATTTTTTTTTTTTAAAGATTTTATTTATTTATTTGACAGAGATAGAGACAGCCAGCGAGAGAGGGAACACAAGCAGGGGGAGTGGGAGAGGAAGAAGCAGGCTCATAGTGGAGGAGCCTGACGTGGGGCTCGATCCTGTAATGCCGGGATCACGCCCTGAGCCGAAGGCAGACGCTTAACCGCTGTGCCACCCAGGCGCCCCTGTTCTTCCAATTTCTGAGCGTGGAATGTTTTCCATTTCTTTGTGTGCTCTTCAACTTCTCTCATAAATGATCTCGTTTTCGGAGTACAGATCTTTTACCTCCTTAGTTAGGTTTATTCCTAGGTATCTTATTGGTTTTGGTGCAATTGCAGATGAGAGAGATTCCTTGATTTCTTTTTCTGCTGCTTCATTGTTGGTGTATAGACATGCAACAGATTTCTGCACATTGGTTTTATATCCTGTAACTTTGCTGAATTCACGTATTAGTTCTAGCAAGTTTTTGGTGGTCTTTCAGGTTTTCTGCATATTATATCATGTCATCTGCAAATAGTGAAAGTTTGACTTTTTCCTTGCCATTTTGGAGCCTTTTATTTCTTTTTGTTGACTCCCAGTGGTATGTTAAATAGTACTAAGTTTTTACCTTTTAAACTTTTACCCTTGATTCGCCAGTGTTTATTGCATATTCGGGATTATATATGTGTTACTGACATTTATGGGTTTTTTTCTGCCTATCAGCCAACTTGAGTCGGAAATGCAATAGTTGAGACTATTTGTTTGGGTCCTTCATCAGTTCTCTTAAATCCATATTTGTAGTAGCTAAGCAGCTGTAATCTCAATATGAAAATTTTAGGAGTTTTTGAAAGATAAGGAACCACAAAAAAGCAATAACCTTAATTCTCTTATTATATTTATGTGGTTATTTCCATGTGAAGGGCTTGACCACTTAGGCTATTACTTCTGTTTTCTTCCTTAATGATATTTTCTCAATTCTGTTGTGAATTACCAAAACCGATTTTGGGACTGAGATAGGTCTAGGGAGTTATTGGAGCTTCTTAATTTTCAATTAATTGGAGTTTCCAGTGTACTAGGAATACCTAGAACAGTGACATGATTGCTGTTGTCATTCCTAATGGAAGGTGGAAATAATGACTGTACTCTTGGTAGCTAAGAAGATGGGATGGGTTCGTATCCTTTCCTCATTGTGTACTTACTGAGCCTTAGTTTTTGTGAGTGTAGTCACAGTTCTCAGGCTTCATGTTACTTTTAAGAGTAAGATAAATTACCTGCTAGAAAACATTTCTTTTTCTCTTTCAGTTGAAGCTGTGAAGTCTGAAGTTGAGCCCTTTAATGACTCCACTCGTATTTCTCTACAAGAAGAAAACCAGTCTTCTGTCACTCGTTGCCTCCCTGATGCTTCTACTATTACTGAAGAAGGTTTATTTAGCCAAAAGAGTTTCCTTGTTTTGGGGTTTAGTAATGAAAATGAATCTAATATTGCAAATATTATAAGAGAAAACGCTGGAAAAATCGTGTCCCTTCAGAGCAGAATTGTTGCTGATTATGCCGTGGTTCCTCTGCTCGGGTGTGAAGTAGAAGCAACAGCGGGAGAAGTTGTCACAAATACGTGGCTGGTAAGAAAACCCTGTAGCAGTTGAAAGGTAGTGTTGAAGGATATCAGATGCTGAGAGTGTTAATGTTTATTTCATTTTAGGTAAATTGGTGTTTGAGCAAGGTTTAGATTTTGCCTTTAGCAAAGGGAATTGTAAGATAGAAAAATGCTCAAGCTTCTTGGCCCTGATCCTGGCCGAGTAGCGCTTATTGTTTCCCTGGGGCCACAGCAGCAGAAGTTACGCCAGGTCATCTCATACTATTTCAGGCCTCCTTGTTTTTTCACAACCAAAGCATGCGTGCACTTTTGTATTGTTCTTTTTTATTGGCTGAACACTGGTAATTTCATCATTTTTTTTTAACTTTCCAAGAGTTAAGAGGAAAATTTATAAATGAATAATTGGGAAGAAATTAAATTTACAGCAATATTTAGTAAGTTAAATGCTAAACCTGCCTGATCTTAATATCCTGTATAATGAATTGATTTTTTTAATATAATATGAAGTGTATTGAGAATGAGCATACACACCAGGTTATATTGAAATAAATTTGCTTTTCCTGTAAACTAAAATTACTGCTCCTGTAACTAAACCAGTGTTAACCACTGGTTGCTTATTTCACGTTGCTGTTCTTGTGTCTCTTGTTTTTAAAAGGTAACTTGTATAGACTATCAGACTTTAATTGATCCAAAGTCAAATCCTCTCTTCATGCCAGTCCCAGTAATGGCAGGAATGACTCCGTTAGAGGATTGTGTTATTTCATTCAGCCAGTGTGCAGGAGCAGAAAAAGATTCGTTGACATTCTTAGCAAATCGCCTTGGAGCAAGGTACGTAGTATTTTTCGTGCACCTGCTATCATGGTGTACTTTTATGTGTTTTGACTTATTGGTGAACATTCAAATTGGAATTGGGCTGGGTGTCTTTATAATATTTATGGGTAGTGTGTAGTGTACCTTAATGATGGCTCAGTACTACTAGATGGATACCTGGCAGAGGTTCAGACCATGGGCATTAGTGCTTACCTACCAGGAGAGGGAGTACGTAAGGCTGATATGAGGGCCATTATTGAACTTTGCACATTCCCTTCCATGGGCCATATGGGTGATTTATTCTTTTTTCAGTAATGAGTACTTGCAAAGGAAAAAAAAATGAACTTGAAAGTTAATTCCAAAATCCAAATTAGCCCAACCCCTAAGTGAACCTTAGGTGGTGACTGTTTTAAAAGGAAGTATGTGACTATTATATCAGTAAATGTAAATGAACTAGACTTTTATATTTTTTAAAAAAAGTTCTTTTAGATTCAATCTTGCAGCAACACTTAAAATGACTTTAAAGAGACAAACCTAAAACAAATTGATTCAGAACATCTGAAAAAAAAATGGGCAAAGGTAAGTCAAAGAAATAGCAAACAAAAGGAAAGGAGGGGTTGCAGTTCTAATGGCAGACAAGTTTGGATTCAAATGAAAAGGCATTAAGTAGGAAAAAGAAGAGTGCTGTAAATAGCTATTCACACTGAAGATATATATATATACATATATATATATATATCACTGAAGATATATATATATATGATATATATATATGTATATATATATATCAAAAAGGACATGACTATCATTCATAAGACAAAAACAATAGGAGATACAAGGTGCAATCAACAAAAATGCGTTACTTGTAGGAGACTTTAATTCCCATCTTTTTCTTCATAAGGGATCACATAGAAAACAGGGAAGGATCTAGATTTCAGTAGTATGATCTACCTTGAAACAGTAAAATACTTTTTTGAGTGCCTGTAGAACACTTATAAACATTGCCTATAAAGAAATTAGCCACAAAGAAAACCTCAGTAAATTCCCTAAAGTAGAAAGAGTGCAGTCCATACTCTCTAATCATGCAAAAAGACTAGAAATGAATAGTGTAAATAGAAAATGAAAAGACCTTATAAACTGGACATTTTATTTATTTATTTTTTTTTAGATTTTATTTATTTGACAGAGAGAGACAGCCAGCGAGAGAGGGAACACAAGCAGGGGGAGTGGGAGAGGAAGAAGCAGACTTCTAGCGGAGGAGCCTGATGTGGGGCTCGATCCCATAGCGCCGGATCACGCCCTGAGCCAAAGGCAGATGCTTAACAACTGTGCCACCCAGGTGCCCCTAAACTGGACATTTTAGAACTATTTCATAACTCTCGGTTCCAAGAGGAATTCAAACCCATTTATAAGCTTAGAAATCATTATCAACACAATGGTAATAAGCAATCCCAGTGCCCAGACTTTGATCCTAAAATACCATTTCCTGCTAAAACAAACTAAAATGTAAAGAAATGATTAATTTTAGGAGCACCTGGGTTGTTCAGCCCGTTAGGCGTCTGCCTTTGGCTCAGGTCATGATCCCAGTGTGCTGGGATCAAGCCCCACATCATGCTCCCTGCTCAGTGGGGAGCCTGCTTCTCCCTCTCCCTCTACCCCCTCCTCCCCACTCGTGCTCATGCTCACTTGCTCACTCTCTCCACTCTCTCTCTCAAAGTCTTTTAAAAAAAAATATTCCAGATCTGGGGCAGAAAATGTGCCAGTGAGCCTGGAACATTTTGTCAGGCCAGATAGCAAGGACTACTAAGGAAGTTGTGTCAAAAGGACCTCCACTGGCCAAAGACAGGAAAATTTAAATATTACTAGGGAGAGTAATGGCAGTATATCCAAACACATCAAATAATGTTTAAATCATGATTTTGTAATGACACCAAACAAAGCTAATTGGTCACATTTGAAAGATGCTGGAAAACCAGCCCATTATTTTGAAAGCTGTCAGATAAGAAAGGATCAAGTATTTATCCTGCCTTTCCTATATAATCTGTATCAGAGTACCATAATAATGGGTAAGACAAAGTTTCCCTTTAAGTGGTATTCCAACAAATAAAAAAAAAGGATAGGGCTATAATTCCTAATGAATGAAAACATCTAGGCCCTGAAAATCAGTGGTCACATAATAAAGAGGAAAACAGACACTATATGTCTCCTGCGGAAGAACATAGTACCGCCTTAAAGTGGCCTTACCTAAATGATAAAACCTCTCAATCTGATGAAGCCTCTAGATTCAAATACTAATTTATAGGAAGTAGGAGAATAACATGTTAAACTATAGCACAGAAATGCAGTTAGCAAAATCCAGACTCTGAGATAACTTTATGTTATAAATAATACAGTGTCTTCAACAAATATGTATGAAGGGGATAGGATGGAGAACAGAGCCTATAAGCTAAAAGACAAAAAAAAAAAACAAACAACTATTAAGAATGCACTGTCTGATAAAACTAAAGAAAGGTAAGGAAGTGATTGCCGTAAATATTCAAATAGTGGCTACTACTAAGAAGGGAGTTGAGGGGTTGTAATTGAGTAAGGGACACATTGGAGAGGTTCTAGAGTGGCTGGCAAGATTCTGTCATCTGATGTAGGTGGTAGATACAAAGGTTTTTCACTTTATAATAATTCACTGAGTTTTGTATTCTCTCTTTTGCTGTGTTCTGTATTTGAATTATGCTAAACAATAAAAAGCTTTTTGGAAAAAACTGAAGTTGCAGAAAATCTAGAAAGTAACAATAGCAAAAGTATGACACCAAGTTCCATGGGGTAAACTAAAGCAATGCCTGGAGAAAAATTCAGTAAAGTGGCTATGTAGCAAATTAATACACAGAAATCATTGACCTTCATACAACCAGTTAGAAAAGCTAATGAAAACTAAGTTTACAGTGAGAGAGAAAGTACCTACCAACAGGTTTAATGTGAAACTTGGAAGAGCTACAGAAGCTTATAAAATACTATTAAGATAACAGTAGAAAAGATACCCGTATTCTTGGAAAAATTATAAAGAAGTTTCTTTTGTCTCCTACATTAACGTATAAATTTAACATCCCAGTTAAAATGCCATCCAAATATTTTCGGGAGGGAAAAAGCAAACTAAATTCTTGAGTTCACAAGAAAAGTTTAGCAACCAGGAAAGTCATGAAAATTCTGAAACAGAATAGTTATTTAAATCTATTTTGTAAAACCTCACTAAATAATAGTGTGGCTTTAATACGTTGCAGAAAATTCCGTGAACGAACAGAAAATCTAGAAATAGACCCAAATGCAAACAGGAATTTAGTGTATGATAAAAGTGATATTCTGGGGTGCCTGGGTGGTGGTTCAGTCAGTTAAGCATCTGCCTTCAACTCAGGTCATGACCTCAGGGTCCTGGGATTGAGCCCACATCAGGCTCCACACTCAGTGGGGAATCTGCTTCTCCCTCTCCCCTTCCCCCCCGCTCGTGCTCTTTCTCTCAAATAAATAAACAAAATCTTTATTTTAAAAAAAAAAGGGGGGGCGCCTGGGTGGCACAGCGGTTAAGCGTCTGCCTTCGGCTCAGGGCGTGATCCTGGCGTTATGGGATCGAGCCCCACATCAGGCTCCTCCGCTATGAGCCTGCTTCTTCCTCTCCCACTCCCCCTGCTTGTGTTCTCTCTCTCGCTGGCTGTCTCTCTCTCTGTCAAATAAATAAATAAAATCTTAAAAAATAAAATAAAATAAAATAAAAAGTGGGGTGCCTGGGTGGCTCCGTCAGTTAAGCTTCTTCCTTCAGCTCAGGTCAAGATCCCAGGGTCTGGGATCGAGCCCGGCATTAGGCTCCCTGCTCAGTGGGGTGCCTGCTTCTCCCTCTGCCTCTCCCCCTGCTTGTGCTCTCTCTCTTGCTCTCTCTCTGTCAAATAAATAAAATCTTTAAAAAAAAAAAAAGTGATATTTCAAGTCATTGAAGAAGAGAGATGGCTTATTCAGTAAATAGGATTCAATCAAGTTAGAGCCACATCTCATACCAAAATAAGTACCAAATGGATCAGTGAGTTAAATGTGAAAAATGAAACCATGAAAGTGCTAGGAAAAATGTGGGAGATTTAAAGAATCTTAAAAGTGGGAACTAGAGCGTAAAACCCAGAAGTTGTTAACAAAAAAAAATCTGTTCATACGTCAAGTGGCAGACTTCTCTTTCTGCCCCCGGTCTGTGTGCTTAATATTCTGTGCTCTTGCGCAAGTCACTTAATTGTATCTTTTCCCAGGTTGTATCTTTACAGTATTTTGTAAAAGAGACACCTGGGTGGCTCAGTCTGTTAAGCGTCTGCCTTTGGCTCAAGTCATGATCCCGTGGTCCTGCATCGGGCTCCCTGCTCAGTGGAGAGCCTGCTTTTCCCTCCACCTGCTGCTCCCCCTGCTTGGTGCACACACGTGCGTGCACTCTCTCTCTGACAAATAAATAAAATCTTTGAGAAAAAACCCAATATTTTGTAAAATACTGGTATTTCACAAATATTAAGGGTATCAAGTGAGATTATGTCTGAAAATGTTTTGGGAAGACAGCGGACTAGAAAGATACGGTATGTTATTCATACTCTTTCTGTGCTCCCTAGCTATTCCACACCTCCTCTTGGGAAGAAGGGCCAAGGTGGTTAGGTGATGACTAATTAAGGAGGTAATTTACCTGGTTACTTCTTGAGAGTCTAGTTTAATTTGTTTATTTTTTTATAAAAAGGTTTACTGTAGTAATACATTTTTATCTTAGAGTAAGCATTCGTAAGAGAATGAGTAAATACATCAACTTTTCATCAGCGAGTATTATACATAGAACTCTAACAGCAGTTGTTTTAGAAACTTCCTTCTTAGCTTGCTCGCTAGTTGTGTATATGACCATTTACTTCTATTTAAATATAATTTTCAGCGTTCAAGAATTCTTTGTTCGCAAATCCAATGCAAAGAAAGGCATGTTTGCCAGTACACATCTTGTATTGAAAGAACCAGGTGGTTCTAAATATGATGCTGCCAAGAAGTGGAATTTACCAGCGGTCACCATATCTTGGCTGTTGGAGACTGCTAGAATGGGAAAGAGAGCAAATGAAAGCCATTTTCTGATTGAAAAGTCAACTAAAGAAGGTTAATACTTTTATTTTGTTCTTTTATATGTATTTTTACAATTTGATGGTTTCTGGAATATGAATTGTGTCAAAGCTTATCTTTAGAAAAGGTCATTGATTTCTACTTTTCACATTGAGTGTTGTGCACATCTGTTGAGCATTCCTTATTAGGTGGCAATATAAATGTGTTCATAGCACAGATACTTAATTTGTATCTGCTCTCTACTGCAGGCGCTGTCCAAAAGCTGGAAGATAGAAAACAGTCTAGAAGCATACTGGGGTCTCAGTGTTTGAAGTCTTAAAATGTGGGCTAGGATCTGGTTTACTGTTCCTTCTGTGGCTCACACTGACACACCATTTCATTGGTGTGCTCTCTCTTCGTCTCATCTTTGGACTGCTGTGTCTTTTGTCCAGCCCACCTCATACTTGCCTCTTTGTCCTTATCTTTCAGTTCTCAGCTTGGATGTCACTTTCCCTGGGAAGGCTTCCTTGACCTACCAAGTATGGCCTTTGTCTTGCCAAAACTCCCTTCATATTATCCCCTTTAAACCTTTGATCCCAGTGTTCTAGTTCTAGTTTGCTTTCCCTACNNAGTTACAAGCTCTGAAAGGGCAAGGAATATGCATGTCTTGTGCATTATATATTTCCGTTGTCTAGCATTGGACCTGGCATGGCATAGCCATCTAATAAGTGTTTTTGTTAAATGTTGAAAAAAGGCTGGTGGGAGGACACAGTACCCCCTCTCCTAAGATGATGGCATCCCTAGGCAAACTTCAGGGACGAGTTAGTAGCTTGGGCACAGCTCTCAAAGCCATTATTGCTTACCCAAACAGACTGGAAATTTTATAACTGAGGCAAAGTGACATTTAGGTCATATTAAAATTTCACTAAGAACTTTGTAAAAACTTCACTGTGGTTAACTCAGAGTACATGTAATTCGGTTTTGTTTTGTTTTTTTTTTTAACTCTGCCGTTGACTAAGATGACACATATAATATTTGGCAAATCATGAGGTTAATTATAAATATTTCAAATTAGGGACCCCTGGGTGGCTTAGTCAGTTAAGTTTCTGCCTTTGGCTCAGGTCATGATCCCAGAGTCCTAGAATCAAGCCCCTCATTGGGCTTCCTGCTCAACGGAAAGCCTGCTTCTCCCTCTCCCTCTACTGCTCCTCCTGCTTGTATGCTCTCTCTATCGAATAATGAAATCTTAAAAAAAAAAAAAAATTTCAGGTTACAATAAAATGAAACAGGAAATCTAATTTCATTAATTGTTACAGTGATGTGCTTTGTCTAACTCAGCGTATATTTTAATACATCATTTGGTTTATTTCTTGGAAAGTAGGTCTATAACTTTGTGATTTAAAGTATATTTGAGAATTCACATGAAAACTAACAAGATATAAAAATATCACTTTGTGTATGCCTCTGGAGATAAAGATGACCTCAGTGGCTCACATTTGTGTCTTTTCATTTTATATTTAGAGCAAAGTTTGGAAACTGAAATAACCAACAGGGTGAATCTAAATCCAGATACTCCGGAGCATCCTGTTGCACACCTGGAAACTCACAGGAAAACAGCCGTTACACCTTTAGATATGAACCACTTCCAGAGTAAAGCTTTCCATGCTGTGATCTCACAACACACCAGACAGGTTTCCGTTTCCCCACCAGTGGGACAGCCACTTCAGAAGGAGCCCTCCTTACATCTGGATACACCATCAAAATTTCTGTCCAAGGACAAACTCTTCAAGCCTTCCTTTGATGTGAAGGTAAGGTTTATAGAAAACGGTCCTGGAGTTAATAATTAACAATTCGTAGTATATTAAAGTTAAAGCTCCAGATTTTGTATCACCTCTATAAAGTTTGTGGTAGTAAGTTTTTCAGAGATACTGGCAGGTAGATTCATATTATCGAGTCCCACCATATATTTAGGGTTGAGATAACAGCTGGAGGTAAAATGGTGTGAAATCAGGAGTGGGTTCAAGTCCTAGATCTGTCACGAACAGTATGACTCTAGACAGATCATTTAACATATCCAGGCATAAGCTTTTTCTTTTGTACAAAGAGGATATCACTTGCTCTGAAAACTTACGGATTTATCTTAAGGATCAAATGAAATGGTGTGATGAAATAATTTTATAAACGATGATATAAACCCATTGCTACTTATGTTTTGATTCTAGCAGTACACTCAGTGCTTGCTTTCCAAGAATGTGTCTGTTATCACCTTATTTTGAAGTCATTTCCCTTGAAAAGAAGAGTTAAGTCTGCATCTTTGTTTGCTCTCCTGAGCACTGGAGGATGGCTCCCTTTCTGAGAAATTCATTCATAAATCAAGAGCTTATTTGACAATAAATGGTTTCCTCTTATCCCCAAAAATGATTTTCTTCACTATTTGTACTTGTCATCTATTGGAGTTTTGCTGATAGGGTATTAAGAAGCAACATTCTGGGGTGCCTGCGTGGCTCAGTTGGTTAAGTGTCTGATTCTTGATCTCAGGGTCAGGAGTTCAAGCCCAGTGTTGGGCTACATGCTGGGCATGGAGCCTACTTAAAAAAAATAAAGCAACATTCTAATAATTTTTACTGGTGTGTTTAGGAGTAGGTTTATAAAATTTACATATTGTTCATTTTCAGAAAATAAATATAAAACGATACTTTGGCTAGTTTTCACCAAGCAAAACCTTTGCTCGAAAAAGTAACATTTTGTACTACAATTAACACTGCTCATTATGCCTTAAGAAATAGAGAAAAACCACTGGTTTGAGAACTGAGATCTAGAATCAGGCTTCTGCTTGGCTTCTTGCTGCTTAAGGCAGGTCAGCCTCTTTGGGCTCCATTATCCCCATCTATAAAATCATGGAGTGTATCTAGATGATCTCTAAGGTCTTGTAGCTCACAGACTCTTTGTTCTTTTTTTAAGATTTTATTTATTTATTCGACAGAGATAGAGACAGCCAGCGAGAGAGGGAACACAAGCAGGGGGAGTGGGAGAGGAAGAAGCAGGCTCCTAGTGGAGGAGCCTGATGTGGGGCTCGATCCCATAAAGCCGGGATCACCCCTGAGCCGAAGGCAGACGCCCAACCGCTGTGCCACCCAGGCGCCCCTCACAGACGCTTTTGAATAATAAATGAAATAATACTAAGAAACAAGAAAATAGCAGAAATATTCCCAGTCATTGACACCATTCTTCTTTAGATACCTTGTAGAAAGCTGACGGTTCTAAAATAGTCTCAGTGAAGGCACAAAACACATTTAAAAGTTTTATCATTTAGAGTCATAGTTTACTTAGCTGTGTTTTTCTTTCTTTTGGGGGGGGTCGGTTTGGGGGACTTTTTCTTTTTTTTTTTTCTTTTTGGTAATACATAAAATGGTACCTCATCTTACATTCCAGTGGTTCTTCAAATTGATGTAATATGGTATACTGAATTTTTTACTCTGAAGACAGAAGGGCCCATGAAATAATCTCAAAATTGAACACATGTTAGACCTCATATTTAAATAATCTCCTACTTAATTTTTAATTGACATACATCAAAAAAGTACAACAAATGTGCTGCTAAATGAAATGTTAGAATTAACAGGTGGAAAATCACTGTACCTGTTCAGAAGGAGATCATTGCCAGTGCCATAGAGCCTTCTTAATGCCTCTCCTTCATTGTTTCCTCCTTCCTCCCAGAGGTAACACTCCTGACTTCTAACACTAGCTTTGTTATGCTTGTTTTTTTTACTTTTAGACATGAAATTATAATATATATTCTGAGTCTTTTTTTGTTCAGCCTTTGTTTGAAAGCTGTGTCCATGTTCCTGTAACTTTAGCTAATTGGTTTCATTGCTGCAGAATATTCCATTAAATGGGCACGCCACAATTTACATATCCTTGTTGATGAGCATTTAGATGGCTACAAGATTTTTGCTCTTACCAATCACGTAGACATTCTTGTGCATGTCTCTTGGAATATGTGTGCATGCATTTCTTTTTGGTATATGCCCAAAAGTGAAATTGCTGGGTCATATTGTGGTTGTACCAGTTTATACGCCTACTAGTAATGTGTTGAGCACCCAGTGTCCCCCATCCTTGCCAACAAGGAATTTTAAGTTGGTTTTGTTTGTTGTTGTTGTTGTCGTTATTGTTGTTTTACTTTTCACTTGGAAATAATTCTGACTTACGAAAAGTTGCAAAATAAAAATACTAGAAGGAATACTCAAATACCCTTTATTCAGAAATAGAGTTTTCGGGGCGCCTGGGTGGCTCAGTCGTTAAGCGTCTGCCTTCGGCTCAGGGCGTGATCCTGGGATTCTGGGATCGAGCCCCGCATCAGGCTCCTCCGCTGGGAGCCTGCTTCTTCCTCTCCCACTCCCCCTGCTTGTGTTCCCTCTCTCGCTGGCTGTCTCTCTCTCTGTCAAATAAATAAATAAAATCTTAAAAAAAATAAGATAGAGTTTTCATCACTTTCCAGATGGACTTTGTTTTGTTTTTAATTTCTTATTTTATTACATTGTGATCAAACTGTCGTTTGTAATATTTCTACTTCATAGTACTTACTGATCTTTATGCCCTGATATATGATCAATTTTTGAGAACATTTCTTGATTTTTGAGAACATTTTATGAGAAGATATATTCTCCAACATGGATAGTCTTTTCTACACACACACACACAAACACACATACACACAGACGATCTGACTTACTGATTGTTGTTTAAATCTTTTATATCCTTTCCTATTTTTTGTTCATTTAACTCAACTCATACTAAGAGTTATTTTCAAGTATCCTAATGTGGTGTGTTTCTGTTTCTTGCATCTCATGTGGTTTTGTTTTAGATGGGTGATGGCTATTTAATTAGCGCATAGATATCCATAGCTATTAATGTGACTTGGAATGTGTTCTTTTTTTCATTTAATACTTTTTGGCTTGAAGTCTACTTTGGTATCAGGATTTCAATCCGTACTATCTTTTGATTTTCATTTGCCTTATAATCCTGTGCATTCCTTCATTTTAGCCTTTGGGGATTGCTGTATTTTACAGGTAGAATTGAGCATAGAATTGAGTTTTGCTTTCTGAGCCATTTTAAAAATCTTTTTCTTTCAACCAGGTGACTTAAGCCCATTCACATTTAATATGATTTATATTTGGTCTCAGTTCTGTCATATATTGTAATTTATGTTATGTATGTGTGTATGTTACATGTTTCTTCAAGTATCGTGTCCTCTGTTTTTGTTTTTCCTTTTCTTACTTAGGAAAGGGTTTGTTAGTTTTATTCTTACGGTGCCCTTAAACCCCCTTCTTACTTAACCTTTTGTCAGTTGTAAATTATATGTTTTGACCCCTACTTATTGCTTCTGTTGCAGTGATCTTATTCTGTTTCTCCATTTTCTCTCTTCCACTGTTTTTCATTAAATTTATCTACTTTGTCAGATAATAAATTATTTATATATATTTTTTAACCCATGGACCTCATTCTTGTTCAGTCTTAACTCCACAATCAAATATATGAAATGCTCACTATCAGTCCTTTGTGAAGTTTCCCTGTCGTGTTGGTAGGATGGTCCTCTGGAATACTCAGGAAGGACACGTGCACAATATTTCTTGAGTTCTGCACATTCAAAACCTTTACCAAAGCCTTGATTGTTCAACAGATTGTTTGGATGTACTGTTCTTGGTTTGCATTTTTTTTTTCTTGAGTTTCCTGAAAATGCTACTCCACTGCTGCCTTTCTTTGTATATATTGTTTTTGAAAATTCTGATGCCAATCTATGTTGTTTTTGTAAGTTATTTCATCTTTTTTGCCTGAAGGCCATGTGGAGTTTTCTCTTATCTTTAAAGTGTAATAATTTTATAAGGGTATGTCTAGGTAATGATTGTTCTCCATCAGTTTTCCCTAGTACATGGCAGGTATTTAAATGTTTGGAATTTGAATTCTTCTCCAAATTTTTGGTCTGAGAGATTAGAAGAATGGAGCTGCCAGTCAACTGAGTTGAATGGAACAGGTTGGGATCAGGGCCTCAGATCAAGAATTTGTATTTTTGACACATAAAATTTGAGATGCCTGTTAGATATCCAAGTACTGTTGTCAAATAGGCAGTTACCTACATAGCTTGAAGTTTGGGTAATGATCTGGGCTAGAGAAAGAAATTTGGAGATTCGAGTTCGTAGGTAATATTTAAAGCCATATGAGAATAGATGCCAAGAGAGCAAGAGAAGAAAAATGTCCAAGGAACACTCTGAGGGGTTCACATTTAGAGGAGGAACCAGCATGGGAGACAGAAGGAGCCACCAGTGAGGGAAGAGAAAGCCTAGAGATTGTCTTAGAGGCCACATAAGAAAATATTTGAGGAAGAATAATTAACTGTGTCAGATGCTGCTGAAAGTCAAGAAAGGCGAGAACAGAAAATTGACCACTGGATTTAGCATTATGGAGGTCACTGGTGATCTTAACAGAAAGGGTTTTCATGACATGGTGGAAGTGGAAGCCAGTATAGATTCATATGGGAATGAGAGAAGTTTATAGACATTGAAATAAACAGTGCATTTGAGGAATCTTACCTGTAAGGATGAACCAAGAAATGGGGTGGTTGCTGTAGAGCACAGTAGAGTCAGAAGAAGGTTGTTTTGCTTTCAAGATAGAAAAAATAAGTGTAGGGGTCCCTGGGTGGCTCAGTGGGTTAATAAGCATCTGCCATCAGCTCTGGTCATGACCCCAGGGTCCTGGGATCGATCTCCCACATCAGGCTTCCAGCTCAGCAGGGAGTCTGCTTCTTCCTCTCCCCCAGCTCTCTCTCTCTCTCTCTCCCTCCCTCGCTCGCTCAAATAAATACATAAAATCTTTTTTTAAAAATCTGAAAAGAATAATTGAGGGTAGGCACTAGCCCTACGAGTTATTCAAGCGTTGTGTGAAGTTGCAGTAGTTGAAGCAGTGTGTCATCACATGAGTACTCCTATTAATACACAAGATTACACCCCCATAGATAGGAGAATGTGTTATATGATAAAGGTGGCATTCAAATCAGGCAACTGTGGGCAACCATCTGAGAAAACAGTTGCAATGAAAACTCACGCCTTACATCAGAATACATTTCGGAGGATTAGATATTTAAATACAAGAAAAGAAGGTGTAAAAATTATAGAACAGGTCATGAAAGAGTTAGTTTTTCAATAATCCCAGCATTAGGAAGGCCTTTCTAACTATATATGTTATAGTTATATACCTCAAAGGAAATAAAAGATTCATATGAATCTGATAGCATTAAAAAATTCTCCACATTCAATTGCAGATTTTATAAATACGCAATAAAGGTATTTAAAAATTCTCCATGGCAAAAATTTGACAACAGATTGGGAACATATGTGTGTATATCTCAATGGGTATGTATACATATAAACTCATACAAATATATTCAGGCAAGTGAGTAAAAAAAAGGCAAAGCGGGGGCGGCGCCTGGATGGCTCAGTCCATTAAGTGTCTGACTCTGGATTTCAGCTCAGTCATGAGCTCAGGGTGGTAGGATCAAGCCCTGTGTCTGGCTCGTGCTCAGTTCAGAGTCAGTTTGAGATTCTCCCTCTCCCCCTGCATGCTCGCTCTCTCTCTAAATAAATAAAATCTTTTTTTAAAAAATAAGGTCCAACCAATGGGGAAAATGGACAGAACTTAGGAAGAGATAGCCGTCACAAAAAAATTGAATAGAAATATTATACATGCATAAAGATGTTTAATCTCATTTAGTATAACAGGGTTGAAAATTAAAGCATACAGTTAAATTTTTAACCTATCAGATGGGCAAAAAAGAAAAATCGATTACCCACTGTGCTGTCAAACATGTTGGGAAACACTCTAATGCTTTGCTCGCGAGAATGTCAACGTTGTTACATAAATTTTGCTTAAATGTTTCCCTTTACTCTTACATGTAAAAATGGTGTGTGTTTGTTGGATCTTACTGGCAAAAGGTTGTTAATCTAAATACTCCTCAGTTGAGCAGTGGTGAATACAGTCAGCTGTGCGCATGGAATACTATACAGGTGGAAAAGAGAGTGAGCAGCAGTGGCGTGAATAACAGTGGCCCCTTCTCATGAGGGAACTGTGGGTGGCTTGGGAACAGGAATATATTTTGTCCTTTTGAGGATTTTTCGCAATTCTCAGCTCAGTCGACTTATTAACCTTACAGTTCAGATCTTGCTTGTATCCATCCTTGCTTGTTTCCTTCTGTGTTTATTGTTTGTTCATTTTGCTTTTTGATGTCCTTAATTTTAACTGCACCTCCTACTCTAAGATTCAGCCCAATACGGTGAGCACAGCTGAGCATGTTATTAGTCTCTTCAAACCCATTGGCTGGACAGTATGAAATTTTTTTTCTTTATTATGTTCAGATGCAGATAATATTTCATTTTTTTGTTTGGAGGAAAACTGGAAGAGACTAAAGCTGTAATCCAGTTAATTTTGAGGTTTATCTCTCTTCTGTCTTCACCTTTCCTTTTTCTCTTTCCCTGTACTGTTTATCTCCCTTTTCCCTTCTGTCCCCTCTTCTTTCCTTCTGTCCTTTTCTCCTCTTCCTCCTACTTTTCTTTCTCCCCCTTTCTCTCCCCTGACACACATATAGGATGCGCTTGCAGCCTTGGAAACTCCAGGAGGTCCTAGCCAGCAGAAAAGAAAACTGAGTACGCCGCTTTCAGAAGTCATTGTCAGAAACTTGAAACTTGCTTTGGCAAATAGCTCTCGAAATGCTGTTGCTCTGTCTGCCAGCCCTCAGCTGAAGGATGCCCAATCGGAGAAGGTAGAATTAGATCTCTTACTAAAAGCAAGTCGTAGATAAAATATTTCAAACAATAATAGTTGATCTGTTTCTTTTCTTTTCCATGGACAGGAAGAAGCCCCAAAGCCACTTGACAAGGTAGTGGTATGTGTGAGTAAGAAACTCAGTAAGAAGCAGGGTGAACTGAATGGAATTGCAGCCTCTCTAGGAGCAGATTACAGGTAGTTGACACATCTTTCTGTTTTGGTACTGATATTGTCTAAATATATAAGAAAAGCTAAAGCTATTGTGAGCATCCACAAAGGAACATGTATTTTGCCTTTTAGCATGTCGTATTGTCTGCAGTATCTCCAGTTGATTTTTCATTTATTACATCCTTGAAAAATACCGTCTTCCATTATCAATTCACGTTGATATGTGTATTTTTTAGGGTATGTGCAACCAATATTTGAAAACCTATTTTGCTAGGAAACTTGGGTTCCATGAATTATGAGTACAGTCTAGAAGAATCCTTGCCTAATACATTTAATAAAAGATTCATAGGACATTCACTCATATGAGATATGAGGTGTGAGGGTAAACGTATTTGTACCTTAGTGAGTTTCAGAGTAGAGCTCTTCTGTGAGCAGTACTGCAGCCCTCCTGGAATCCAATGGTCGTTTGTAGAATGGTTTAATTTCTATTCATTTTCACTATTTTGGAGACATAGATTATCAGATCTGCCCTCCAGCTGACAGCCAAGCTAGAGATAGGCCTCTAGCATAGGTGGCATGTGTGCCAGGGATTGAGAGAGCGTTATCCATGCCAGCCAGTCCTGAGTCCATCGTACTCCACTGTCTGCGGTGCTAGCTTTCTTGATGACTTGTATTCAGCCGTTTGTAGATAGCATAATGATTGGTTCTATAAGTAACAGACAGTTTGAGAAATAGGTGTGGCTTTATCTTCCTCTTTGGGAAGTGTTATTTTGGTTAGCTTTCTATTTGATAAATAAGATCAGGAGAATAAAAATAAAATGTATCTGAGGTAGTTATAAGCATCTTAATGTGTTTAATGTGTTGTAGAAAAGAAAAGCTTTCTTACTTGTTAGAACTAATATTTGTATTACCTGTTCTGTATATTATTATATAATATCTACTATATGATTACATATTATTATATTCATATTACCTTTTACCAGTTGCTGAACTCTTAGTATGACCCATGCTTTATCTCATTTCATTCTCACAAGAGTCCTGTGAGGGTGTATATATTTGTCAAAATTGAATGCTTTATTGTATATTCTCTTTGCATGTGGACTTGGTATAAGACATAAAAGGAACCTATAGAACTTGAATTTTAATAAGACTTAAAACGCCAGTCCTCTCAGTGTGAAAAATAGAATCTGTTGCTGAAATTCCTAAGTAAGATTTAGCTGATTAAAAGTTTGCTTAAATCTGGGGTGCCTGGGTGGCACAGCGGTTAAGCGTCTGCCTTCGGCTCAGGGCGTGATCCCGGCGTTGTGGGATCAAGCCCCACATCGGGCTCCTCTGCTGTGAGCCTGCTTCTTCCTCTCCCACTCCCCCTGCTTGTGTTCCCTCTCTCGCTGGCTGTCTCTGTCAAATAAATAAATAAAATCTTAAAAAAAAAGAAAAAAAAAGTTTGCTTAAATCTATTCCTTGGGGGGCACCGGGTGGTACAATCAGTTAAACATCCATCTCTTGGTTTTCGCTGTGATCTCAGTGTCATGAGATTGAGCCCTACATCGGGCTCTGCACTCAGCAGGGAGTCTGCTTAAGACTTTGTCTCCCTCTCCCTCTGTCCCTCCACCTCCACCTTGTGCACATGCTTACTCTCTAAATAAATAAATCTTTTTTTTAAAAAAATCTGTTCCTGAAAGGGATTTCTCAGACTGCTGATAGTTGAGAGAAGAACACTTTAATATGTAGAGGTTACAGTTTTTATATGTTCATAGAGTAACCTGTTCTCAACTGAAACTGTCCCACTCGTTCCCATCCATGAGCTAGAACCTGAACATCCTGAAGAGATCATCTGACACTGCACTTCCTACAGTTAGATGTCTAGGCCAGATCTCCTCAGCAGGTCATAACATTACCTCTTCTAAAAGGATTTCACAAATACAGCTCCTTTTTTTTTTTAAGTGGGTGCCATGCCCAATGTGGAGCCCAATGCAGGGCTTGAACTCATGACCCTGAGATCAAGGCCTGAGCTGAGATCAAGAGTCTGACACTTACCAACTGAGCCACCTAGGCAGCCCATAACTTAACTACTTTTATAATTTTAAAAAATGAAAGTCATCAGAAGGCACATAATCACAGAATATATGTTTAGTACATAAATGCCTGTGCCTGATGACAATGGAAGGAAACAGAGTATTCATATGTTTACATACATATGTAAAATCACTTAAAATGCTGCAGCCACAAGGCTAAAACAGATACAGAGACTTAAGATACCATGAGCAGCATTTCTGTCGGTAAGAGCACTTTACCAAGAGTTGTTCACAATTTGGCAGAGTTATAAATTAAGCAAAGTATAGTCTTCCATCAGTTGCTTAGTAGTTGAATGTTGGATATATTAGTGTATATTTAAACTGAAAAAAAAAAAACCCACTTAGTTTATAAGTAAAACAGGCCTCAGACTCATCTAATTATAAACAAATTTTTTTTAACCTCTGAATTTGTGTCAGGACATTAGAAGATCATGCAAGATAAGGGATAACTATATGTATAACTGTTCCTCAGAATTTCTAGCATTCCTTGACCTTAAACACATTATTGTAACAACCAAAATCACTCCCACAAATTAACAAAATAGCGTGTGAAGTAACAATTTTGCTGAAAGCACTGGTCTAGATCAGAGGGTCAGCTATCTGTTTTTGTAAGTGAGGTTTTACTGGAACACAGCCAGGCCTGTTAGTTTACATATTATCTATGGCTGCTTTCATATGAGGCAAGCATTGAGTAATCGTAACTTTTTACAGTTACAACTATAACAACTTTTTACCCTGCAAAACCTAAAATATTTATCATCTGGCCTTGTAAGAACAAAATTTGCTAATTCCTGATATAAACCATTTATGACCATTGACAATCTGTCATTAGCTCTGAAGACTGAAACACAGTTTCCATATCATCACAGTGAGACATGAAGCAAGATGAATCGGGCAGAAATGTTCCTCTTATTTTTTAAATTATCTTCATAATTTATTTAAGTTTGTATTGTTTTCCCTAACATCAGAAGTGGAAACAACTATTAGACCTAACAACTAAATTAGGCAAGGTGTTCTTTACTGTTATTTCTAAGGAAACACAGACAATAGAGTAGGAAATAAGAGATGTTTATAATATAATTTAGAAGCAAATAATGCCTTCTTAATTTGTTTAACCTGGCTATTAAAAAGTTCAGGTATTTCTTATTTAGGAAATGGAAAGTATGTTAAGTGTCCATAATGAGAAACCTCTGTTTATCTTGGTTATTATATTCAGAAATGTAATTTTTACTTTCTCTTTGGTGTTTACTTGATTTTAAGAAGGATAGTATATATTTTACAATTTTTAGATTATTTTCCTAGGTCAGGAAACTATTACATGGGGAAAATTAGGAGATTGTAGGTAATGTAATAGTTAAGAGTATGGGTTTTGAAGTCAAAACTGTCTCTACCACTTACTGATTATCCTTAAATATGTTACTTAACCTTCAGTTTCCTTATCTGTAAAGTGGGTATAGTAATATCAGTGTGTTAGGATTGTTGAGAGAAATGGGTGAGATGTGTAAAGTACATAGCTTGGTTTTTTTTTAATAATAATATTTTTTTATTATATTACGTTAGTCACCATACAGTACATCCCTGGTTTTTGATGTAAAGTTCCATGATTCATTAGTTGCGTATAACACCCAGTGCACCATGCAATACGTGCCCTCCTTTCTACCCATCACCAGTCTATCCTATTCCCCGACCCCCCTCCCCTCTGAAGCCCTCAGTCTGTTTCCCAGAGTGCATAAAGCAAATACACAATACGAACTGCCGGTAACTGGAGGACAGATTGGATGCTTTGCCTATTTTATTGATTTGAAAATGCCTTTATTGTTACTATAAAGTGATAGTCATTGTATAAAAAGAAAATTTAAACGACTCAAGAAAGTATAAAACAAGTGATATTTTTAAAGATTACCCTCCAGATCTCTTTCTGAACTTATATACTTATAGATATATATGTAAAGTTTGACGCCCCCCAAATGGAGCCTGTCATTTAATGTCCATGTTTACTCTAGATTGTGAAAGTTTTGTGAAGGTGAATATATTCTGTTCATAGAGTAATGATCATCTTAAACTCTGATATTTCTCGTTTGTTTTTAAAATTTGGTTGTTTCAGATGGAGTTTTGATGAAACAGTGACTCATTTCATTTATCAAGGCCGACCGAATGACACTAACCGGGAGTACAAGTCTGTCAAAGAAAGGGGAGTACACATCGTTTCAGAGCACTGGCTTTTAGAAGTAAGCAATTCTTTTTTTCCTTCCCTTTCTATTAAATGAGAATGTGTATAAACATTGTTTCAAGACACAAACCAGTTTCCATGTACGTAAACAAGTTTAATAACCTTAGTTAACAGTGTACATTTCATTTCTTTGGCTTTAAAAACTTTAGGGATCAGTCCCTAAATACTTAACAAGTCTTTAATGGGTACTCTTTCCAATTTTTCTGATTCTTTTCACTAACTAAAAATGATGTGAAAGATAATGTCATAGTAATTGAGGGATTAATTTAGCATGCCAATGCAGTTTAGAACTGTTTCTTTTCTTTCTGGGTGTTCCAGAAGTATGGATGATAGCTTGGCAAAAGCATAGGAATGAATTAGATCTTACTCTTCAGTGTATATGGCATTAGAACAATTTTGTCATTTGTGTGATGGTATGTTTCAGTGTCCCTACTTTTCAAAACTAATTCTGCAAACTTTTGCCATCTTAGGACATAATGTATTGGTCGTTCTTATTCTACTTAACATAATTTATTCACTAAGATGTTTTTCAGTCCTTTTTTAAAGCATGCCATTGTATTGCAGTGTGCTCAGGAGTATAAACATCTTCCTGAATCTCTTTATCCACATACTTACAATCCCAAAATGAGCTTGGATATCAGTACAGTGCAAGACGGCAGACTCTCTAATAGTCGACTCCTGTCAGCGGATTCAACAACAAAGGATGATGAGGTAGATAATATGGATAACACAGTTACCCCTCTTAAGCTGAATGTATAATCATAGGTGCTGTGAAACTATGCAGTGACCTGGTTTAAGAAATTGTAACTTTTTCTCCCTGAATAGCCAGATCATTTGCCCGTAGAAGAAAACGATATAGACAATATGACCACCAATAATAAAGAATCAGCAACATCAAATGGAGATGGAAGGAATGACTCTAAAGGAGGTAAAATATTTTAAATTACAAAAAAAAATTGTTTATAAATATATATCTTTCATACAGAATGCTTCCTTTGCATGGAAAAACAAAGTTGTTTTCTCTGTCACTATAAAGCATGTATTTGAGGATGGAAGTTCCGTGCCAATCATTAAAGTAATAATATGCAAAGCTTTCATGATTTATAAGTGTCATTCTTTTAAAATCTGTGGAACTAGGTATTTTACAGAGGTAGTGTGATAGAGCCCTATTTTGTTAAATGTAGGTGGAATCGGTGGTTTTGTAAAAATTTGTTCTTTGGTTCAGTTCTTTTCAATAACTTTCAAAAAGCTTTAGTATGTGTATATTTTAACATATGCACACGGTTTAAAAGTATGGAAGGATGCATGAAGAGTTTCTCCCACCCTTCCAATGTTTTTAGTTTCTTAGGTGTCCTAGAGTTTTATGCATACATAATCATAAATACATATGTTCTCCCCTTCTGCACTTAAAAAAAAATGTATAAAGGATGAACATACTATATGTGCTGTTTTATACTTTGTTCTTTATCTTTTTGCTTAATAGTTCAGCTTTTGGAGTGTTTTCATATTGGTACATGAGCTTCTTTGGTCTTTTTCTTTTCTCTTTTTTTTTTTCCAGCTATATAATATTCATTGTGTTGACCAAGAAGAAGGCAGTAAAGCAACCAAAAGTGATTATTTGGGGTTTTCAGGATTGCAGTCCAGATGATATAGTCCACTGAAATTCCTAATTGCAAGCAGGGAGTACAGGCTTATATAGACATAAACCTCACAAGGTTACATAACTTGCTTTGAAAGAAACATGATTGGTGCTGTCAGAGTTTATTTTAACATTTTATTTATTAGAGAGGGTGCACCAGCCAGGGGAGGGGCAGAGGGAGAGGGAGAAGCAGGCTCCCCATTCCCCAGCAGGGAGCCTGATGTGGGACTTGATCCCAGGACCCTGGGGATCATGACCTAAGCCAAAGGCAGATGCTTAATCAACTGAGCCACCCAGGTGCCCCTGATGCTGTCAGAGTTTAAACTGACTAATACAAGATTATTATTGGCTAACAGGTAATAACATCTCTCTTTCAATCCAAAATAGAAGGATATGTTCTAGGAAGTGGTGGAGTTTGCAATTAACAAGTCACAGTTGACGGAAGTTAACAGTTCGTGGTGTTCTGGGAATTGAAACAGGAGACTCTGTGCAGGCCCTACTTCCTCAGTGTCCTTTGACTCTGTTTTGAGTGACTTTTTTAGTGGTGCTTCATTTTGAATCTTCTTTCACAATTGTATGAATGGCCATTTAGCCAGTTCCATGTTATTTCTGATTTCTTGCTATTACAGAGAGTGCTGCAATGAATAACTTTGTATCTGTAGATGTCCTACTTTTAATGGATTAATATTTTCTATTTTCCTTACTCATCTTACCCTCCTGGAGCTTTCCTTATGTCTTGCCTATTTAGTTAAACCCACTCAGGTCATTCCAAAAATGTTTATTTCGTACCTCTTTCTGCATTTAATCTACCAGGAAACCAAAGATAAATATATTGTGGTCTGTTTTCAAGGACCACAAGGGGAAATCACATATGTTAATTCCTGTAATGCACCTCAGAGTGTGGTACATAACACAGGAGAGGTTCAGAAGCAGGCAGAGAGCTCTACAAAAGGGATAATCAGCAGGTCTTAGCAGTGTCTTTTAATAGAGCGTCTTGATTTTTTTTCACACACAGTTGGTCCTGGGAAGGACTGCCTTTATGTTCTGCAGTATTCCTGGTCTTAGTACATTACTGTAGTCTGTAGTAAGTATTCAGTAAATGTCAAGTTAATAAATTTGTGTTCAACTAGATCTAGACGAAACAGTTAATGTGAATGAGATTCGATGAAGAAGAGAAACTTAAAAAGAGAGAGAGACTTAATTGGTGTATTTGTGTTTTCAAGCTCTGACACAAACCTTGGAGATGAGAGAGAACTTTCAAAAGCAGCTGCAGGAGATAATGTCTGCAACGTCAATAGTGAAACCCCAAGGGCAGAGGGCTTCCCTTTCAAGAAGTGGTTGTAACAGTGCTTCTTCAACCCCTGATAGCACTCGCTCTGCCCGCAGTGGGCGAAGTAGAGTCCTGGAGGCACTGAGGTACGTACCTGTCACTGATGGCAGAAAGGAGTGACTCGGTGACTTGAGAGAAGGGTAGGTCATTATTTAGGTTCTTGCTGGCTCAGTTCCATGAGTTAAGCCTAATTTGGCACCTTGAGGGTGGGGGTGGGGGCGATCAGTAAAGCAGAAGATTAGAATATCAGCACCAGAAAAAGGGTTATACTACTGGGCTTTATTTAGCCCATACTATATATATATATTGTATATTGGTTGTGTGGCCTTTTACTGGCAAGCTTTTCCTTTAGCTTTTTCTCCTTCCCTCCCTTGTTCCCAGCAGTTTTAGAATTCTCACTCTGGGGTGGGAAGCAGACAAAGGTTTGTTCCATACCAAGCAGCTGCTTCAAATTGTAGTGTGATTAATATTTTATATTACCTCCCCTGAGAAAAAAATGATTTTAAGATCCAGTTTGCCTCATTTGGAATGGATTCATTGGGCAATTCTCTCTTTTCTGTCCTGTTAGTATTAAATAATATTAATTCTAAATTAAAGTTATCTCTTATTAGAACTACATGTATTTTGCATTCTCTTTACAAATTTATCTTCATGGAAAGGTGATTATAGATCTCAGTGTGATATGACTGAAGTTCAGGACTATAACTTCACCTTTTTCCTGATAGAAGAATCCCCAGTTGTATGATGAGTGTTAGGAGACTTGTATCTTGAATTGATTGATAGAACTGTGCATCTGTCTTAAGCTACGTATATATTTCATGAGGCCAATTCTATATCTGCATACTGACAGTGGCTTTTTGTTTAGTGTACTTCAGATCATGTGTTGTCACTACACAGACCCTAAATCTTGTGCCTAGTCAGAGTAGATAAATAAACTCAGAATAAAAGGCTATCTTCTTTGGGGTTACCATCAGCTTTGGTAAATTATATTTGCTAAGATTCCACTTACATGTATATACATAGAAGGAAAATAGTTGGAATTATATTTACTCTCTAGTGGAATTGTTATAATTATGACATAAAACACACTTCACTCTAGTTCACTATGTGGCTGGTCTATCTTAGACTCTGAGAGGTTTGGTTACTAAGAACCAAAGGGACCTTCTTTTAAGGCAGCTTTTATAGTACCCTTCCTGTGTAATTATAGTTATTATTTCAAGTGATAAAAATACAACTACTCATAAGCAAAGTAACCAGTTTTCTAAACATTACCATGTTTCCCTAAGCCTGTATAATTAAGAGAAATTCCATTTTTAAATATAGCAATCATTTTAGAATTTTAAAACAATTTCTTGACAGTAAACTTTCCCTTTTGAAGTTTTAAATAAATGACAAAGTAGATGTTTTCTAACTACTTTGTGAGTTTCTGGAAGAAATATTTTAAAAAGAAAATATGTCCCGAAGTGCATTTACTCAATATTTTGAAGTAGGTTACTCTTTGCTAGATGGTGGGCATATAAAGGTGAGCCTCAAATTTGTGATCTAACTATGGAATTTATGAGTGGAGATTTTGTTATAGTTACTGTTTATTAAAGTTGTCACTTTTATTCCTTAGGCAGTCACGTCAAACAGTACCTGATGTCAACACAGAGCCCTCCCAGAATGAACAGATCATTTGGGATGACCCGACAGCCAGGGAGGAGAGAGCAAGGCTTGCCAGCAATCTGCAGTGGCCTAGTTGTCCCACACAGTATTCTGAGCTTCAGGGTGACATTAAAAAATTGGAGGATTCTCCTTCCCAGGAGCCTTTACGTGATTCAGAAATTGCTGAACGGGGTAATGAGAAGAAATCTATCCATTTGTTTGCATTAAGTACATGTTGACTTCTTAAAAATAGATAAGCACATTGCGGTTCTCTGAATTACACATGCAAACAAAAAACTTACTAGATATTTCTGATTTTACTTTAAGAGAAAAATAATTATAAATTGAGGTAACTTATCAATGAAAGTGAAAAATATATTTTGGTTCTTAATTCAATTTGGAAATTGAGGATTGGGCATTTTTTTCCAGACATAGTTTTCACTATTATTCTTCCTCTCATTCTCATCCTGTGTTTCATTTGTATCATTAATGTTTGTTTTCTTCCCATCTTTTTTTCATCTAAGCCTTCTAAATTCCACCCAGCAGGTACCTACATTTGTTCTTTGAATTTGTATGTGTTCCTTTTTGAATTCTCCTAGTTTTTTCCCCTTGGGCTTTACCTTAAGGACAAAATGATTCCTGTCTTTCATCTTTGGTCATCTTTTCCCCCCATTTTCTCACATCACATGATTATGTCTCTGCACTAGGTAGATTTTCTCCAAGTGCAACATTGCTTTCATTGTACAAATTTGGGTTACATTTTACTGATGAAAGCTTGGTATTTAAAGAAAGATTTGGGAAAAGCCCACAGGTAACACCATCTGCCTTTTTAAAAAGCTATTTAATCACATTTATTTATAAGCTCTAGAAATAGGCTGTTTCTTTTGCATGTGCTTTTTACATTCCAGAATTTGGTTTAATTTCATCTTGGCTAAGACAGATGAGAATATTTGCCTGAATTTGTTCTTGGTTGTATTTGGATAACATCACACTGAAGCATTTTATTGCCCTCAGCTGTCTGTGATCCTGGAAACATGTGTGGGACTGAAGCCCCAAAACACCCGATCTCTGAAGAACTGGAAACACCAGTAAAAGACAGCCACCTGATCCCTACACCTCAAGCCCCCAGTATTGCCTTCCCCCTAGCCAACCCACCAGTGGCTCCACACCCTAGAGAAAAGGTTAGTTTATCCTTAGTATGATGATACACCTTTTCATACTGCTGTTAATGCTGCATTAAAAATTTGCTGATACCACTATCAGGAGTTCACAAATGTTGAAAACTGCATTGCTTTGCATCCTGTTATTTCTGTATTTGATAAGTCAAAAGACTAAAGATGTCACTTAAAAAAACCATGTACCTGATTGATAACCTTTTTAATGTTAATTTTTTCTAAAATAAAACTCTTCCATTTCAGATTATAACAATAGAGGAAACACATGAAGACTTAAAAAAACAGTATATATTTCAGTTGTCATCTCTGAATCCTCAAGAACGTATTGATTATTGTCATCTGATTGAAAAACTAGGTACAAGTATTTTACTTAAGTCAAAAATGTAACCTTCCTTGGAAGTCCGTAAAGTCGATATCATTTGTAAGATGTACAAATTCAGAGAAAAAAGATGGGTGGGGCACCTGGCTGGCTCAGGTGGTAGAGCATGCAGTTCTTGATTTTGGGGTCATGAGTTTGAGCCCCATGTTGGATGTGAAACCTACTTAAATAAAGTAAAAGATGGGTAACTTGTTTTAGGCAGTATGTATTGACTCAGCATTAGAACTTCGATTTTTTGTAGGTGTAAATCTAAAGTCATAGAATTTAAAGATTTAAAGATTTAAATTGAAACCAACCATTAAGATGATTTAAGAATCTCTTGTGCTGCCTTGAGCTTTTGTTCACCGATGAAATCATTGAAATTATAGACTTAAAATAAAAACTTCATTTTCGTGAAGCTGAAGGTATAGTAATACCCAGAGAGGAGCTCTTATGTAACATTCTTACTCCATTATATCAGACTCTCCATCTGACAGCATTCTGGAAGCAGCATACTAGACAGGTAACCTGGTGCTCTAAGCAGTAGAGCACCAATAGAAATTGTCCAATAGAAAGATAGCAAAAGCTACATATGTAATTTTAAACTTAGTAGTTAGCCACTTTTTAAAAAGGAAAAAAAAATCAAGTGAAATTAATAAAGCATATATTTTATTTAACTATACACAAAATATTATATTCAACATGTATCAATATAAAGTATCAATGAGATTTTACCCTGTTTTTCCTAAGTTTTTGAAATCTGAGGTATATGTTGCGTTCCAGCACACCTCACTTTGGCCTGGCTGTGCTTCAGGTGTTTGATAGCCATGAGGGGCTAGTGGCTGCTGTATCGGACAAAGCAGTTCTGCAGAGTTAGGGAGAGTATAGGAAGAGAACTCATCTGACAGCTTCATACAGAGGAAACATTAGATAATGGCTGTTTTTGATGATGGCCCTGAGTCATCAAGAAAAGATTAAATGTTATTTAGTGCTGTCCTTTTAAGAATGTGGAAAACTAAGATTTTTTTTTAAAAGATTTCTGTCAAATACAGTCATACAGTTGAGAAGCTATGTTTCTTGGAAACTGGACTCGTGTGGAACACTGTTCCCTGGTCACCCAATAAATTAGAATTGTAAGTCAAAATTGTTCAGCTTTACCTTCCAGAATGGAAGAAGCTGCTTCATGAGTCTGTCTCCTGTATTTTGTCCCATCTCTGTAAACTCTGGACGAGAGTAATATCAACTAGCACAGAATTGTCTAGAAGAGGACAGAGAAGAGAGGCAGATGAGGCCAGATTGTGCTGGAATTGAGTCTGAGTAGAAAATTTTTGATACTAATCAATAATCAAGTTAACTTCTAAAGTATAAATCAAAAATCAATCAATCAAAGCCATGCTTTACATAAGTTTATGCCTTCTTTCCTCAAAGTCAGGCATCGTACAGCTGTATCTGAGAGGAGGGTTCAGCTTCCACCTGCTGCTTCATCTGTTTCCCTAGCGTGTGGGTTTTCCTCCCAGGCTTCTGTGTTGTTGGGCTGCTGACCTTATTTCCACTCACAAAAAATTTTCTTCTGCTTTTAGTCTATATAAGCCCCTTTTTGACTTCCATCTCCTTGGCTACCCATATTCAGTGCTTGGAAATTGCAAAAGTAGTTGAGACTTAAAGAAATACACCAACTGGAGTATAAGGCCTCTATTTATATTGTTTCTTTTTATATCTTAATTGTAACAAACCAAGTGCAAACAGCAAAGTTTGAATAAGAATTTAGTATTGAAATAGCAAAGAATTTTTGTTAATTATATTAGATCTGATAATGACATTAGGGCTGTATAAAGAAAATTACCATGTGGTTTAGAGATTGCATACTGTGAATGGATGGGGTAGAGTAACGTGATGTCTAGAATTTACTTTAAAATAGGTAAGCCCAAAAGGGGGTAGACTGAAATAAGGATGGCAAAATTTTGATAATTTTAGAATCAGCGTATAGGGTTTTGTTTTACTATTTTTCTATTTTAAATTTTCTTTAAAAAATATTTTATAGGGGCGCCTGGGTGGCTGAATCAGTTAAGAGCCTGCCTTCAGCTCGGGTCATGATCCCAGGGTCTTGGGTCCTTGCTCAGTGGGGAGCCTGCTTCTCCCTCTCCCTCTGCCTGCTGCTCCCACCGCTTGTGCTCACTCACTCTCTCTGTCAAATAAATAATCTTTTAAAAAGTATTATTTTATAAAAATATATGTATGTGAAGTAAAATAATTGTTAGTCAAGGTTTTTCAGCTTTTTGGTTCATTTTATTTATTAATAATTTCTATGCAGAGTTGATATGTCTTTCCTAGGAAAAAGTTAAGAATTCTAATAAAGTATCAATTTTTCTCTACTTTAGGTGGATTAGTAATAGAGAAACAGTGCTTTGATCCCAATTGTACACACATTGTGGTGGGACATCCACTTCGAAATGAGAAGTATTTAGCCTCAGTGGCAGCTGGGAAATGGGTGCTTCATCGCTCCTACCTGGAAGCATGCCGGACTGCTGGACACTTCGTGCCGGTGTGTATTCAAATTAATATGAAAGATAGTTTTTTGTTAAAAGTAATTATCCTAATAATGGATTCCAGTATCTACACTGACTTTTCATATAATTGAAATAACCAAATATGACCAATTAGATTATTCCAATTTTATAAGGTCCACATTAACAAAGCAAAAAAATCTAGAGATTACAGACCCAGATTCTCAGTTTTAATTTTAATATGGGCTTTTTTTTCCCCCCTCTTTGGAATAACAGAAAATTTCAGGATTTCCTCACTGTAAGCTTTTTTCTTTACTGCCAGCCCATTAAATATTAAATTGTCTGGGGACGCCTGGGTGGCTCAGTCAGTTAAGCATCTGTTTTCAGTTCAGGTTCCTGGGATCAAGTCCCTCATCGGCTCCTTGCTCAGCGGGAGCCTGCTTCTCCCTTGGCCCCTCTCCCCTGCTCTTGCTAGCGCTCTCTCTGACAAATAAAATCTTTTTTAAAAATTAAATTGTCTGAAATATTTTGGCCCCTAACTGACCATCACAGTAATATCTATCATGTAATTTTTGAAGTTTTTAATCAAGATCCCTTAGGGACCTGATTTCTATGGACAGGTAATCAAGCTAACAGATACCTCCACCGAGAACATGTCCTTCTGTGAAGTTCATCTTAGAATAAATAGATAAAGCCCAATAATCATGTATTACCAATTACTAAGGTGTAGTTATCTGTATTTCTTAGAAATGTATGCAGTTTTCTGATTTTTAAATAAAAGCCAGATATACTTGACCCTCCTATGAAGCCAGATTAATGTACATTTCCTTCCTCTGTGCTCATAAACTGATGCTTATTTTGTGCTATTTAGAACAATTGGATGTATAGCTTTTAACTCTTACATGATTGTGGACTCCCTGAGGACATGTTGTAGGACCAGCTCCAAAGTTTGTTGTATTAATTGTCTAGGAAGAAGACTATGAATGGGGAAGTAGTTCAATACTCGATGTTTTGACTGGAATCAATGTACAGCAACGAAGACTAGCACTTGCAGCAATGAGATGGAGGAAGAAACTCCAGCAAAGACAAGAATCGGGCATCGTTGAGGTATTAACATATATAGAGATATGAACGGCATTCAGTGTCATGACTATTAGAGATTTTAAGAGAATGTGCTTATTAACAAAGTAAGAATAGTTCTACTTGTCTTTTATGCCTTGGTTGATACACTTAGTTTGGACATTCTAAATTGGGCTTAATGTTAATTCTAATTCTTTTAATTATGATGGAGAGGAAGATGTATAGAATGATGATGGCTCTTTAAAAATATATGTATAAATGGAGTGCCTAGGTGGCTCAGTCGGTTAGGCATCCAGTTTTTGATTTCAGCTCAGGTTGTGATCTCAGGGTGATGAGACTGAGCCCCACCAGCAGACTCCTCGCTCAGCCGGCAGTCTTCTGGAGATTCTCTCTCTCTCTCCCTCTCCCCCTGCACTGTGCATGTGCATGTCTCTCTTAAATACATAAATCTTTTTTTAAAAAAAGAAAAAAATGGTAAAAATAATTTAAATATATGTGTGTGTAAAATGTGACCCATACTGTATTTCTTCCGAAGACTCTTCAGCATCTGCCTTCAGGGGTTCTTCAATGGGGTCCACAGACTCTCCCGAAGGAGCTGTAGATCAGATTCAGGAAGGCTGTTTATACACTTCGGATGGGGCAGGGGAATACATCCTTATTTTTACTAACCTCCAGTTGAAAATATTTCCTTTTATTATGGAAGTCTAGGTAACAAATCACAACACTATTAATAGTACCTATGATTTTACCCCAACAGAAATAAGATTGCTTTGCATTATAATTCCAAGTATCTTGAAATACTGCTTATATTCATCACTTTTTTTTAATTGAAACATAGCTGATGCACTGTGTTACATTAGTTTCAGATGTGTAACAGATCTGATGACTATACATTATGCTCACCACAGCTGTAGCTACCATCTGCCTTTTTTTTTTTTTTTTTAAGATTTTATTTATTCATTTGACAGAGAGAGAGACAGCCAGCGAGACAGGGAACACAGCAGGGGGAGTGGGAGAGGAAGAAGCAGGCTCCTAGCGGAGGAGCCTGATGTGGGGCTCGATCCCAGGATTCCGGGATCACGCCCTGAGCTGAAGGCAGATGCCCAACGACTGCGCCACCCAGGCGCCCCCCATCTGTCTTTACTACTATAAAATTATAATAGCTATCCAGCCACCACTGGGTCTGTTTTTTAATTCATTACTGCAGAAGCACATCTATTATGTCACAAATTTGTAAATATTTTGATTATTTTTAATTTTTTTTATAATCCTTTACACTTTGTCCAAACCAGTATTTTAAAACATTGTTCATATGGCATAGAAATTACATGTCAATAAAGATGTTTCTTTAAAAGAGTTACTTAGAAAACAGGTCCATAGGTTTCATTGGACTGTCAGGTCCATGGCTCACAAAAAGGTTAGAAACCCAAGTTAAATAATCTTGTGTGTTGTATTCAGAGTTCTCTGCTATGTCCAAGCCCTTATTAGCCTTAATTTCCTTCTTTTAGAGTAATTTCACTGGCTTTTGTTATTATTCCCTAGTGAAATATTTTATATTTCTGACTTGCAAACATTTTCAAGAGAAATATAATGGGGGCATCATCTAATGTAAGAAGTTGTGCATTAAGTTCTGTCCTGGATTAATTATAAGAAAAAATACAGGACTAAACAAAAGTCAAGTAGCTTTGTTTTTATGTTAATCATTAAAACATTTTCCTTCATTCTTCAAGTATTCATTGATGGCCTACTGTGTGCCGAACACCATGGCTATGTGTTTCAGAGTATTCTGACCAGAGACAGTTACCGCTGTGGCAGATGTAAAGGTTATGATTATTTGTTGACGTAAAACTAAATTTACAGATAAATAATGTATTGTTTGCATTTATTTCCCAAATAATTTCAACACTGATTATTTTTTTATTTGTAGGGGGCATTTAGTGGGTGGAAGGTTATCTTATATGTTGACCAATCCCGAGAAGCAGGATTTAAACGCCTTCTTCAGTCAGGAGGAGCAAAGGTTTGTATTGAGTCAACTTATAGAATTTTTTACGTGAATTATTTTCCAACCAAGATTGCTGTGATCAGTTCTTGATTTTCAGTACTTTGGGAGGTGGCAATCCTTAAGTACAGATGACACAGTTGAACTACTTTGGGACACTGATAGATCGTGATCCTTCTTGTTTCTCATGTTTTCTTAGGTGCTACCTGGTCATTCTGTGCCTTTATTTAAAGAAGCCACACACCTCTTTTCTGACTTCAATAAACTGAAACCAGATGACTCAGGAGTTAATATAGCAGAAGCTGCCGCCCAAAATGTGTACTGCTTGAAAACAGAGTACATTGCTGACTACCTGATGCAGGTTTGTGAGATTTCGTCCTTGATCTCCTCATCACCAGAGACAGGCTTATATGATAGGGGTGCAGCTGCACAACAAACCCCTTGGCTTGTTTATTAATAGGATGTTCGGCGGCAGTTCTCCTCTCTACAATCCCTTTCGGTTTCATTCTATTTTTTATAATAATGAATATATATGTAAACATTTAACTTGGAGTTAAATGAGGCAGGTATAAAAATCTAGGTACCTCTAAAAGCTTTAAAAGTGCCCTTTATAATGTTGGAATATTGCTGTTCACAAATTGCCTAAGTTTTGATTTGAATGGGCAAAGAAAAATCTTTGGTGCCAGAACACCTAAAATGCCATCAGGAATCAGCAAGGTATGACAGATAATAGATGTCTTACTACAAAGGATTTCAAACATAATGGAATAGAAATAAGAGGAAGCCAAAACTCAGCCTGCTGTGCAATTTTTGCCGTGTTTGGGAGTTGCTCAGGATATATAGGAAGAATGGCTAAAACATAAACATAAAACCTTTGTCATAAAGCAGTGGGATAGACTGATTAGGAATTAATAAACCAATACTAACTCCTAGAAACACCTAAATAACTTTTTAAAAAGCTCAAGTTTTTTTGTTCCCTGCTTTTCTGAAAGTTGTATTTTGTGGCAGGCACTAGATATCTGGAGGAGGGCAGTGGGGGTGTGGGCTGCTCTGTATTTCTACGTCTGAGCTCATCATTGCCTACCTAGCTCTCAGAAGTAGGTCAAAACAGAACATTTCTGTGGGGACAAAGCAGCGGACTAGGGAAGGGGGAGTAGTGACTTCACGTTCAAGTTCATGGTCAAGATAAGCCAAGTACAAGTAAGACTCTTGAGATAGGCCCACCCCAGTGTTCTGACCTCAGGTTTTTGTTTTGTTTTAAATATTTTATTTATTTGAGAGAGAGAGTGCACACAAGCAGGGGGAGTGGCAGGCAGAGGGAGAAGCAGACTCCCCACTGAACAGGGAGCCTGATGGAGGACTCGATCCCAGGACCCTGAGATCATGACCTGAGCCAAAGGCAGACGCTTAACCTACTGAGCCACCCAGGCATCCCTGACCTCAGGTTAAATGCAGGGGGTCGGGGGGGGGGATTAATTAAAAAGCTGGGTACAGTGGCCACAGGAATCTTGGTGATGACAGCTTTCAACATAGCCTTAGCCACACTGCTCCAGTCTGGATGGTCACCCTCTGCTTCTGCACACTGCATCATCCCAGGATCTCCATTCACCTCCTTTCTTTTCTCTGTTGGATCTCCTGGTTCTGTACCCATGACATGCTGATCTGCTCTCATTTGGTTGAAGGTCATCTTATAGTAACTTCTTGAGGAAGCACATGGGAGATCAACCGAGATTTTCTGTGTGTGAAAATTCTTTTTTCTGTACTTGGATTTCTCTTATCTTTTGGTTGGGCATCAAATTCTAGGTTGGAACCTGTTTTCTCCTTAGTCTTGTGATTGCTTATCTCCTTGCTTCAAGTATTGTTGAGTAGTGAAAGCCATTTTGATTCATAATCTGTTATGTTTAACTGTGATCCAGTAGGAAGCTCTTTTTGTCCCTAGTTCTCGGAAATTTCAAAATGATAGGGTATCATGAGGGTCTCTTTTTATTACGCTGCACGTGGTTAGGCCTCTTCTGATTTGGTAACTTGTGTCTTTCAGTTCTGGGAACTCTTGAATTATTTCAGGGATTTTTTTTCCCCTCCAATTTCTGTTTTCTCTAGTACTTCTAGTATTTCTGCTACTTGTATATTGGATTTTCTTATTTAACAACTATTTTTAATCTTCACTTGTTGAGATGTTCCCTCAGTTTTCTTTTATCAGCTCTTCATTTTGCTATCATGTTTTTAATAATCAAAACCTTTTTTAGTGTTTTTGAATTTACATTTTAGTATTTTAATAACATCTTTTTTGCTTCATAGATGTAATACCTCCTACTGGATCTCAGAGGATTTACTGATTTATTTTTATTTTTATTTTATTTATTTTTATTTCTGTATATTCTCTATCCACGAAGCTGCATTTTCCTCTTTGTATGGGTCTTAATCTGATAACTTCCTCTAATATGGAAGGTAAAGAGTAGAGGATAAAAAGCTGATTGCAAGTACTGAGCACACAGTTGGGTCTTGGTAGTTTTGGTCCGGATGCAAGAGTCTTGGTGGTCTAGTTGTTGGGGACTGTCTTCTGGGTTCATACTTGCCTGTACTTCTTGAATTGTTTCCATTTATCCAAAGAGGAGTCCTCCAGTCAGCCTGAAGAAGGAATCCGGCCACCTTTTTTTTTTTAATTGAGATATAATGACATATGACATTAATTTCAGATGTTCAGCATAACAATTGTATGTATTCATGACTATAAATGCAAAATTATCACGTAATGACAGATTTTCTTTCTTGTGATAAGAACTCCCAAGATTGAGTTTCTTAGCAACTTTCAAATATACCATACAATATTAACAACTGTAGTCACCAGGTTGTTTATTACATCCTTGGGGCTTATTTATTTTATAACTGGAATTTTGTACCTCTTGTTCACCCTCACCCATTTCCCCCAGACTCACACCTGCATCTGGCAACCCCCAGTCAGTTCTTTGTATCTGTCCCGTTTGGGGTTTTAGGGCTTTCTGTTTTGTTTTTTGTTTTATTTTTTTGTATTTTTTTTAAGATTTTACTTATTTATTAGAGAGAGAGCACAAGCAGGGGGGAGTGCAAGAGGAAGACGGAGAAGCAGGCTCTTTGCTGAGCTGCGGCACGCGATCCCAGGATCCTGGGATCATGACCTGAACCGAAGGTAGATGCTTAACTGACTGAGCCACCCAGGCGCCCCTTTTATTTTAGGTTCCACTTGTAAGTGAAATCATCTAGTATTTGTCTTTTTTTTTCTGACTTATTTCACTTAACATCGTGCCATCAAGGTCCATCCGTGTTGCTGCAGTTGACAGGGTTTCCTTGTCTGAAATGTTTTTATGGCTGATTAATCCATTGTATGTGTGTGCATGTGAATTTTCTTTATCCATTCATCTGTCGGTGGACACTCAGGTTTTCATATCTTGGTTAAATATTTAAATAATGCTGCAATGAACATAGGAGAGCAGATATCTTTTTGAATTAGTGTTTTTATTTCTTTTGGTTAAATACATAGAAGTTGGAACTGTTGAATCATAAGGTAGCTTTTTTAAGATAATACTTTTTAAATAATCTCTACACCCTACTTGGGGCTGGAACTCACAACCCTGAGATTCAGAGTCACATGCTGTACCTACTGAGCCAGCCAGTTGCCCCAAGGTAGTTCTACTTTTAATTTTTAAATTGAAGCATAATTAACATAGTGTTATTAGTTTCAGATGTGCAATATAATGATTCAGCAATTCTGTACATTGCTGAGTACTCATCAAGCAAGGTGTACTCTTAAGGTAGTTACATTTTTAATTTTTTGAGGAAAAAAATAATGGCTGCATCAATTTACATTCCCACTAAAAGTACACAAGAGTTCTCTTTTCTCCACATCCTCATCAACACTTGTCTTTCTGATAACTATTCTAACGTGTTAGGTAATATCTCATTATGATTTTGATTTGCATTTTTGATGATTAGTGATGTTGAGCTCCTTTTTGTATACATGTTGACCATCTCTGTCTTTGGGAAAATGTCTATTCAGATCCGCTGCCCATTTT
Organism: Ursus maritimus; assembly: GCF_017311325.1. Classification (NCBI taxonomy): domain Eukaryota; kingdom Metazoa; phylum Chordata; class Mammalia; order Carnivora; family Ursidae; genus Ursus; species Ursus maritimus. The sequence goes on from NW_024424453.1 coordinate 28,511,311, forward strand.
TTAAATCAGATTGTTTGGTATATTAACCCCTATCAGACAGATGATTTGCAAATATTTTCTCCCTTAGGTTGCCTTTCTTTTTGCTGATGGTGTCCTTTCCTGTGCATGAGCTTTTTAGTTTGATGTCTCCCCACCTGTTAATTTTTGCTTGTGTTTCCTTTCCTTTTGGTGTGAAATCCAAAAAATTTTTACCAAGACCAATGTCAAGGAGCTCATGATGTATGTTTCCTTTTAGTTTTATAGTTTCATGTCTTAGGTCTTTCATCCAAATCTTTAATCTATTTTGAGGGTTTTTTTGTGTGTATGGTGTAAGACAGTGGTCCTGTTTCAGTCTTTTTGCATGTAGCTGTCTAGTTTTTCCAACACCATTTATTGAAGAAACTGTCCTTTTCCTACTGTATGTTCTTGGTGCCTTTGTAATTGATCATGTATGCCTGGACTTATTTCTGGGTTTTCTGTTCTGTTGATCTGTGTGTCTGTGTGCTAGTACCATACTGTTTGGTTATCCTAGCTTTGTAATATAGTTTAAAATCAGGGAGCATGATGCCTCAAGCTTTATTCTCCTTTCTCAAGATTGCTTTGGCTATTTGGAGTCTTTGTGATTTTAGGATTTTTTTTCTATTTCTATAAAAAATGCCATTGGAATTTTGATAGGGATTGCATTGAATCTGTAGATTACTTTGGGTAGTGTGGACATTTTAATAGTGCTAATTCTTCCAGTCCGTGAGCATGGAATATCTTTCCATTTATTTGTGTCGTTTTCAGTTTCTTTGATCAGTGTCATCTAGTTTTCAGTGTACAAGTCTTTTATCTCCTTGATTAAATTTGTCCCTAGATATTTTATTCTTGATGCAATTGTAAATGGAATTTTCCTTTATATTTGAAAGGGCTGTCTTTTAAAAAGGTTATTATTGGGTCTTTTTTTATTATTTAGAATGTTTACTCCATCATGTAATTATTGATCTGATTGGATTGAGGGTTTTTTGCAGTTTGTTTTCAATTTGTCTTTGTTCCTGTGTTCTTCCCTTCTTGCCTTTTTGGTTGGAGGCGGGGTGTGTTTTGCTTTGTAGATTACAATAGTCTAACTAGAATGATATTGTGCCACTTCACATAGAATGTAGAAATCTTGCAGTCATATAGATTCCTTTACTTCCCCTATCCTTTAAACCTGGGGCCAATAAACTGTAGCCCACAGGCCAAATCCTGTCCACTGCCTATGTTATAAAGTTTTACTGGAACACAGCTCCATTTACTCATTTACATGTTCTCTCTTCTGCTTTTGTACGACAACAGCTGGGCTCAGTATTTGCAACAGTAGTTGCAACAGGCTCTGTCCCACACAGCCTGAAATAATGTCTGGTCCTTCAACGTAAAAGCAGGGGCCAGCAAACTTTCTGTAGACTTGTCATATATTTTCCATCCGTCTCTTACATTTCCACAGAACAGTGTTCTGCCTTAAAGCAAAACTTGCTTAAATAATACAAAAAATGTATTTAGAGGAAATTAAAAGGAAGAATATAGTCTTAAATTTATCCTAACTGGTATCCGTTTTCCTCTCAGCCCAAAAAACTTTGTAGTACAAGTCTGATGGGACCAATTCTAATTTTGAGAGTGTCTATTTTACCTTTATGCTTGAAGGATCTTTCTGTAGGGCATAGGATTTGGGGTTGATAGTGTTTTTTCTTCCACTGAAGACTCCACTTTCTGCTGGCCGCCATTGTTTCTGAGAAGTCGTCAGTGGTAAGTTGAATTCCTCTCCTGTATGCAATGCGGTGTCTCTCTCTTTTTTTTCTGGCTGTTTCATCTTTGATTTTCACCATTTTTGATATTTCCAGGTGTGATTTCTTTATATTAATCCCGCTTGGTATCTGCGGAGCTTCTTCAGTCTGTAAACATCTCTCGTTCATCTAATTTGAGAAATTTTGACCATCACTTCTGGTCCATTCTTGCCTAGGTGGGAATTTAATCTCTTACCTTTTGATATTGTCCCTCAGGCCATGTTTTACTTTGCAGTCATTTTTCTTTTTCTGATTAATTATCTGCCTCCAACTTCACTGATTTTTTCCTGCTGTTTTCATTCTACTCTTAAGCCTATATTCCATGAGATTTTTTAATTTAGATATTAAATTTTTTTATGTCTAGAATCTCTGGTTCTTTTTTATAGTTTTTCTGCTTTTTCATTTCACTCATTTCAAGGATAAGAGCTGCGTTAGCATTGTCTGCTATTTCCAACATCTGGGTCATGAGCAAGATGTGCTTTTATTTTGAGGTAATTGTAGCTTTCCATGCAATTGTAAGAAATAATATGGTTTCCCCCAGTGGATAACATCTTGTAAAAATATAGTACAATATTGCAGCCGGGATATTGACCTGGTGCAACCCACGCTTATTCCGATTTCCCCACTTCTACTTCACGTGTCTGCCACCACAGTCAAGACACAGAACACTCTGTCACTACGGCAGCCCTTCATTTTGCCTTAACTACCCCCACCTCCTTCCTTCATGCTCTTCTCCAGCGGTCTCTCACATCTGGCAACCCCTAATCTGTTGTCAGTTTCTTTAAATCTTGAATCAATATAGTGTAATCTTTTCGGATTGGCTTTTTTTTAAGCAAATTTCTCTTGAGAATCATCAGGTGTTTGCCTGTATCAGTAATTTTATTACTTTTTATTGCTGAACAGTTCAGATATACTACAGTTTAACCATTAACCTGTTGAAGGACGTCTGGGTTGTTTCTACTTTGGGGCTATTGTGAGTAAAGTTGCTTTGAGCATTTTTTTGCACATATTGTGTGAAAATAAGATTTCATTGCACTGGGATAAATTCCTAAGAGTGTGTTTCCAGAGTGGTCCTATTTTACATTCCTACCAATGTTGTAAGTGGTCCAGTTTTTCTGTTTCCTCATTGGCGTTTGTCACTTTATTCTAGCCATTTCAGTTGGTAGGTAGTAATCTCTCATTGTGGCTTTAATTCGCAGTTCCGTAATGGCTAGTCAAGAGTGACCGCCTTTGGTGTGCTTTATAAATTTCATGTGAGGGTTTCATAGAAGGTATGAAGTTTAGGTCACAAAAAATTTGTCTCAGAATGTCCAGTTGCTCCACCATAAAAGAACTATCCTCCACTGAGTTGCTTTTGCCCCTTTGTCAAAATTCAGTTGGGCATATGTTGGGGGTCTATTGATCTAGGTCTTTCCCTCTGCAATAGCATCTTTCTTATTATATATGTAGTAAGCCCTAATATTAGGTAGCGATTCCTCTTTACTCTTCTTTTTCAACATCGTTTTAGCTTTTCTAGGGCCTATACCTTTTATGTAATTTTTTAAATAAGCTTATTTATATGCCTTTGAAAACATCTTGCTACGATTTTGATAGGAATCACATTAAGCCTACAGGTCAGTTTGAGTGAGTTGACATCTTCACTACATTCGGTCTTTCAGTCCATGAACACAGCATATGTATTTAGGTCATCTTATTTCTTTCATGAACATTTTGTAATGTTTTATATCTTTTTTGGGTTTTTGGATTCTGATTGTTTTTTCTTGAGAATGGGTCATGTTCTTCAGATGTGGGGTAATTTTGTGTGCGTCTAAGTTGTAAAAACTAGATTCTATTACATTCCTCAGGGGAATGCCATTCTATTTGCTTAACAAGCCCCTTCTGCAGTGGGTGGAGCCTCAGATCTTTAGCCTTACCTTGAGCTGCCTCTGCGCATCCATGGTGGGAGGGCAAAGATTTGGGCAGAGTTCGTAACCGAGTTTGGGCCTCCCCACCTCGGTTTCCAGTGGCTGTGGTTTCAGGCCGCGTTTTCTGTTGCGGCTTAGCCAGCCCGCATGGTACAGACTTCTTAGCACAAAAACAAAAAAGTGAAGAGAAATTCACTCCCTGCCCACTGTCAACCCCTCTGGTATTTGCCTGATCTCATTTCTTCTCCATGTCTTGTGGTAGTTGCTTTTAATATATTTGAGTCAGAAGTTGTCGTCCAGGGAAGAATTGAATCAAAAGGCACTTGTCCAGTATTTTATGGTGATTCATTTTCATGTTAGCCAGTCTGCCATCCTTCTAGAAAATTAAGTTTTATCACACTTCTAATAAGGAGGGAAAGGTCATTTTCGGTTGGAATATGGTTGTGAGGAAGAGAATTGCAAGGGTTTTGGAGGCAGTGTATGAATTTTGGCTTTGCCACCTGCTAGTTATATGATGTTATTTCACCTTTCTTTAATCTTATCTGTAAAATGAGGGGGGAAACCCCTACCTCACATGTTTAAAAATTAAATAAGATTTTTAAAAATCGACGCTAAGTATAAGGTGTCACTTGTTAATCATACTTTACAAATGAAACCATTATCAAGATCTGAGCTGGCCCCCTTCCACCTGAGCTATAAATTTATTTTTCTAATAAAAGGTGAGATGTTGTCACACAGGTTCTGTTCCCTAAATGTGATAAGTGCTAAGTAGCATACCTTAAAAGACAGATTTTAAATGTTTTGGTTAAAAAGCACAGTCAAGGGAAAAAAAATGAACAGTGTTTTTTCCCCTTTAATAGGAATCCCCTCCTCGAGTAGAAAATTACTGTCTACCAGAAGCGATTTCATTTCTTCCAAATAATAAGGAACCTGGGCCTGGATTATCACAGAAGAGGAAAGCTCCTACAGAGAAAAATAAAATGAAACGACCTAGAGTAAACTAATCGTGTTTACCCTTTAGTCACCAAACATTAGTATTTTAAAGCCCAAATGTTACAGTCCTGGATTTGCAGAGTAATTTAAAGATGACACGTGTCGGAAGAATTCTTCAGCTTCAGAATGTAAAGATGACCTTGCTTGTAGTTTTTAACACCTGAAATTTTAATCACTGAAATATTGTTTTACCTGAAATAACAACAGAACACAAATCCTCAGCTAGCTTGTCATTAAACAACATTGAAGTGTGTAAGGGGCTGTTTATTTTCTTGAAAATATCTGAGGCTGTATCTTAGTGGAAGTTTTAGTAAGGTGACGGATTTTGCCTTAAAATGCCTGCTTTAATTTGTAACAATAAGGAAGTTGTCAATTGGGGTTTATTCATGTTTTCCCTGATTCTTTTCACCCCTTTCCCTCTTTTTAACAGGAGCCTGAGTACAAGGTTTAATGAGGAACTGAGGCTTTAAACTTAAGTACGTGTGAGTGTATATATGTATATGCATGTCTGTACAGATCTCCATGATGTTTGCCAAGTTTGGGCGCCAAAACTTGGAAAATAAAGACAAAGAATAAAAGTGACTCAAATTAGTTCAGATAAGTTTTTAAATGCAAAGCATTCTGGTGTCCATTCTCTTGTTTAAGCAATACATGATTTGTAAAATTTAGCTTAAAAAGCAAATTGCTGGGGCGCCTGGGTGGTGCAGGTCCTTGAGCATCTGACTCGTGGTTTCGGCTCCAGTTATGGGATCAAGTCCCAAGTGGGGCTCAGTTCGGAGTCTGCCTGGATTCCCTCTCCCTGTACCCGCTCTGTCCCTAAAATAAATAACTTTGAAAAAAAAATTGCTAGTTATAATTCTGACGGTTGTTACTTCTGTAGGATATTATGGTATTACTGGATTAAAAAACCCTTTTACTGGAACTACAAAATTGCATTAGCCTTTATTAATCTAAACCTAAACACCAAATGCTGCATGTTATCCCAGTCCTCTGAATGTAAAGCTACCTCATTTTGCTGAAAGGAGGAACCAGAACCATGATTTTGATGTAAATGCTCCCATTTCATAATGACTCTTTGAAAGGCACTCAAATGGTGAAGGGTCGAAGTTCTTAACCTGGACACAAAACCCTTCAAGTTTTTATGAGATCTTCCTCTGAATGGAGGGAAATAGTAGTGGGGGTTATCCTGGCCCTTAAAGTTTTTGGCTTTGAACTAAATTCACAGCTCAGGACAAAAATTCCTACACAGCCAAATAGCATGGTCATGTAACCAGGCCCCTCCCCAAACAAAAACCACCTGACCTGGTTTTCCTGGGGCCATTTTGTGTGAGGAGTCTTTTCGCTGGCAGCTTGCAGTAAGTTTCCCTGAATTTCACCCCCTAAATTCTTTGAAATAGTCACTATTGTTCAAAACAACTTCATGAGCACTCTGTTAGATCCTCTTTCCCTCTAGCCCAGATAAAATTACATAATGTACTGTGTTCTTTTCTGCCAAGATTATGAACGGTTTTTCCAGTCAGTTCTTAAACACATAGGTTATAATTTTAAGACTCCAGAGCTCACCTGCTCCTGATTGTCCAGAATCTACGTCAGCCATTTCAGCTTTGGCTTCCAGTCTCAGATTCTCAATGTCCTAATGCCAGCAAGGCCTTACATGCAAATAGTTCTCAGCACAGAAAGTTCTCTCACTTAGGAAGGGAAAAAAAGCTTTCCTTGATTATTCTTAGTTTCTCCTCAGAATTGCTATAGTATTTTAATGTGACACTTAAATTAGAATCTTAACATTCCTCCGTGGATTTTCTTGTGCATTAGTCTGATGGCCAGCATTCATTAATTCAGCAAATATTCCTTAGCATATAAGTGGTACACAGGATTCAGGAGCAAACCACCTTTAGAAAGCATACTTTCTCAGATTAAAAAGGCAAGATCTGTATTACAGACTGAATTGTGTTGTACACACAGATTCCAAGGTTGAAGCCTAACCCCCAAAGTGACAACCTGGAGACAGGGCTTTTAAGGAGATAATTAGGTTAAGCAAGATCATATGGCTGGGGCCCCACTTCTGGCAGCTCAAACAGGGCTAATATTACAGTGCAAAGATTCTTAACCTGGGGCCATAATGGCTGGAATGGACAGAGGCACAGTTCGGTATATGTGCATTTTTAGGGCAGGGCTCCGTTTTACAACTCAGATCTGTGATTTCCCACCCAAAAAAGATAAACCACTGTCGTAATCCAAACCTACTATTTCACAGGTACACATTTCACCCAGCGGTGCTTTAATATGCATTTCTTTATACCGGGAGTTGGCAAACTTTTCTGTAGAAGTCCAGAGAGTAAACATTTTAAGCTTTGTGGTCTGAATCTTTATGGCGTTTTATCCCAACCATTCTTAGCTCAAAGCCATACAAAACTAGGCAATAGCCCATAGTGTGCTGGTTCCCACTCTCTAGTCCTAAAAATACTTTTTAATCTACGTCTATCAACAAACCAAGCCACCCAGCTCTTTTTCCACATCGCAGCATAAACCTCATCTCTAATGCAGCAGTCCACGACCCTGAACTTCTCCCTAAAGGGTGAAGGGTTTGAACCCCACATCTGGCACCCCACCTTTTAAGACCTGCCCCTCAGAGGAGCCCCCAAAACAACTAGCTTTGAAAGCCAAAGGAGCTTGCTTCCACGAGACCCACATGCGCACAGCAACCCAAGAAACAGCTCTTAGAGGGCTGAGATGGACCCATCCGCTCCAGGGCCCAGAGCAGACGTAGCAGACCAGAGAGTGCCCAGACGGACATTTTGTGAGAGTGGCCTAGTCGCTTATCTTAAGGCTTCAGCCTGAGGGGCAGGCATCCAATTTAAAACACGAAGGACCTACAGAAATACTCTCCCAAGTCTGAGGCCTGGCAGGCGCCATCTTGCGCTCTCCCTCTGCCGCGCTCCCAGCCACCACTGTGTCCCAGAAAGGAGCTTGTGCACACATCTGGTGCCCTGCTTTTATGTCTGGTACCCCAGTTTTTGCAGCAGCTGCCACGCAGGGGACACCTCTTGATCACCTGGCACGAGTGGCTTACATTTGTGGATCCCACGGGACTGTCACAAAAGCAGAAACGGTTCTTAACTGGCTCTTGCCCCCAGGGCATAATGCTGGGCCAGCCGACTGAAACTCAGCCCCAGGCTTCATGTGAAGGAGGCCTGGCTGCTTATCTTAAGGCTTCCTCCTGAAGGACAGGCTTCTAATCTGACACATCTAGAGGCCTGTGCGCACTGCTCCTGCCCCCTCCGCCTGCCCCACTCCAGGTTACCGGCATCCCCCAGGAAGGAGCTCATGCACACCTCTGGTGCCCGAGTTTGCGTGGCTTCTGTCCAGAGGACATCCCTGGTCACCTGGCTCTGGTGGCCAGCAGGGCTTACATTCACAGGTCCTGTTCTGTAACAAATGCAGAAAGAGTTCTCCACTGGCCACCTCCTGGGACACAGTACAGGGACAGCAAAAAACACACCCCCAGTCTTTCTGTGAGGGGTCTATTAGCTTAGCTTTACAGCTGTGGTCTGAGGGGCTGGCTTCTAATTAAACATGCATCTCAGGTAAGGACCAACTACAGTCCTCCCCAGAGACCTCAGGACTGCAGTGCTGTCTTCACACTCTGCCTCGGCCTAGCTCCAAGTCACCAGCATCCTAACAAGGAGCTTGTGCACACATCTGGGGCCCCAATTTCCAACTACTTCTTGGGAGACAACCCTTGACCACCGGAGTCTGGTGGCCAGCAGAGCTTACATTCACAGGTCCCTTGGGCTTTAACAATCCCAGAAAGAGTTCTTAGCTACCACCCTCAGGGCACAGCCCAGAGAGCAGACTGAAACACACCCCGTCTTACTGTGAGACACCAATTAGCTTCGTTGTAACTGTGGCCGGAGGAGCTGCTTCCAATTAAATACACATCTGGAGGCCAACTACCATCTTTTGCAGAGACCAGGAAAGGGGTCCAGTGGGCACCATATTCTCATTTCCCCTCTGTCCCACCCCAGGTCACTGGTGGCTTTGAGAAAGGAATTTGTCTATGCATCTGGTGCTCCAGCATTTACGGCCACCACCCAGAAGATACATCCCTTGATTGCCTGGCTCTGGTGGCTGGTGGGGCTTCTGTTCACAGGTTCAATGGGACAACGGCAACAACAAAAAGGTTTTAACTGGCTATCATCCCAGAACTCAGTGCACAGGGAGCAGACAAAAATGCCCATTTCCCAGAATTCCCCTGAAAAAGGTATATTTGCATACTTTAAAAGCTACTGTATGAGGGTCTGGCTTCCAATCAGCCTGAATCTAGGTGCTGACCAAACTCCTCCACTTGGGGACACTGATGTGCTCTGGCGCACTTCAACTACCGGGAGTCACTGATAATAAAGTAGCCTGCTTGGACAATCACAAAGGTCCAAGAGACACCCAAGAGCGGGGGCAGGGTTGAACACTAAGGATCATCTCCTACACAAGACCACTCCTTCGAAACCGAAGGAGGTAGCGGTGCTAATGCACAGAAACTAACACCGAGAGTGGAAGAAGATGAAGAAAAGGAAGAATACATTCCCAGAGAAAGAACAAGATAAAACCTCAGAATGGGACCATAATGAAATGGCGATAAGTGATTTACCCTGCGAAGAGTTCAAAGTAATGGTCATAAAGATGCTCACCAAGCTCAAAATAATGAACAAAGTGAAAATTTCAAAGAGAAAATGTGAAGTACCAAACAGAAGTCACAGGCTTGAAGAATACAGTAACGAAAACGGTGCCACAGTGGGGCGCCTGAGTGGCTCAGTCCGTTAAGCATCTGACTCTTGGTTTTGCTTGGGTCATGACCTCAGGGTTGTGGGATCGAGCCCCGTGTCTGGCTCTACACTGGGTGTGGAGCCTGCTTAGGATTCTCTTTCCCTCTCCCTCTGCTCCTCCCCCACCCTCTCCCTTTCTGGGGAAAAAAAAAGTACAACAGAGAGGTTCAACAGGAGGCTAGATGAAGCAAAAGAAAGGATCCGTTGGCTCAAAGACAGGACAGTGGAACTCACTGAATCAGAGTAGCAAAAAGAAAAAAAGATGAAAAAAAGTGACCATAGCTTAAGGGACTTTGAGTCTGACATCATTAAGAAAACCAATATATGCATTACAGGGCTCTCAGAAGGAGAAGACAATATGTATGAAGAAATAACGGCTGAAAACTCTGACCTGGGGGAGGAAACCGACATCTAGACAGTAGAAGCCCAGAGTTCCAAAAAAGAGGAGCCCAAAGAGACCCAGAGGAAGATACATTATAATTAAAGTGTCAACAGAGACAACAAGAGGGAACTTGAAAAGATGGCAGAGTATGAGGATCCTGAGCTTACTTCCTCCCACAGACACATCAAGACTACAGCTAAATATAGTGCAACTCACTCTGAAAATGGCATGAAGACTGGCAGAACAGCTCTTCCACAGCTAAAGACGTAAAGAGAAAGCCATCTCAAAAAGGTAGGAGGGCAGAGATGTGGTCAGGAACCAAAACTCCCCGTGTGGTGACCCACAGGTGGGGAACCACCAATGGGAGGATTATCACAGGTACAGAGATCCTCCCTGAGGAATGAGGGAAACGAGCCCTCATCCAACACACCCTGCCCTGGGCATCTGCACGGGAGACAAGCTCCCATCATCTCTGGCTTTGAAAATCAGCAGGGCTAAATTCTGGGAGACCCAGAGGGATAGAGGAAATGGAGATTCCACTCTTAAAGGGCAAACACACTATATCACTCACTCCAAGACCCGTCACAGAGGCAGCAGTTTCAAAAGCATCTGGGTTATATGTGAAGGAGATTCACTGACCACAAGGCAGGTGCCAGAGGGGCAGGGATCTATAAGAACTTTCTCCAGGGATGGAAGCGCTGGCACACACCATTTTTCTTGCTCTCCTTCAACCTACCTGCTCCAGTGCTGATGGGAGCCAGTCCTAACACTCTACATCGACCTAGCTAGCACAACTCACCCCACCCCAGCATTCCCCTCCAGCCCCACCTCCTCACCCCAGCAAGGTGCCCCCCCCAAAGGAGCTCCTGCCCAGCCACACCCAATTGACAGCTCTGGCTGAGACCAGCATCCTTTCCAAGTGCCTATTACTCTAACACACATGTGAGACAGCCCTTGCCAGGACCAGCAGGGACCGGGAGGCAGGCCTGCCCACAAACACATCAGCAAGACTTGTGGCAAGGACTCTCAGGGAGCTGCACGGGAGACTAAACTCACCCAACAGCACACGCAAGCCGCTTCGGCAAGGCCTCTCAGCAGGCTGTGTTGGAAGCCCGCCCTACCCACCTGCATGTCTGCAGCAGTTGCAGCCAAGTCACAACAGGAGGACACACACGGCCCATACGTGGGAAACCCTGGAGCGCCTGGTTCTAGTGACGAGGAGGATTGAGCTACTGGGTACCACAGGCTGCCTTCCCCATAAGGCCACTACCTTCAGGCCCAGGAATACAGTTGACCTACTTAATACACAGAAACAAACACACGGTGTCAAAGTGAGAAGACAGAGGAATATGTTCCAAATGAAAAAAACAAGACAAAACCTCAAAAGAGATCAAAACAAAACCAAGATAACCAATCTACCTGATAAAGGTTTCAAAGTAATGGTCATAAAGATGCTCATCAGACTTAAGAATGGATGGGCTCAGTGAGAACTTCAAGAAATAAAAAATATAAAAAGAACCAATCAGAGCTGAAGAATACAATAAGTAAAATGAAAAATACACTTAGAGGGAATCAACAGTAGATTAAAGATGCAGCACAGATTCATGATCTGGAAGACAGGGTAGTAGAAAGCAACCAAACTAAACAGCAACAAGAAAAAAGAATTTAAAAACTGAGGATAGGTTAAGGGAACTCTGTGACAACGTAAAATATACTAACATCCCATTATAGGGGTCCCAGAGGGAAAAGAGAAAGGGGGCCAGAAAACGTATTTGAACAAATAAGAGCTGTAAACTTCCTGAATCTGGGAAGGGAAACACAGATCCAGAAGGCACAGAGATTCCCCCATCAAGTTCAACCCAAGTGATAAAGAATGTTACAGGTTGCAAGAGGGGGAAAAAAAAAAAGACAGTTACATACTAGGAAACCCTGTAAGGCTATCAGCTGTTTTTTTTTTTCAGCAGAAATTTGCAGGACTGAAGAAAGTGACCTGATGTCTTCAAAGTGCTAAAACAGACAGATCTGCAGCCAAAGACACTCTATGCAGCAAGACTATCATTCAGAATAGAAGGAGAGAGAGTTCCCAAACAAAAATTAAAGGCATTTATAACCACTAAATGAGCCCTACAAGAAATGTTAAGGGGGACTCTGAGTAGAAAGCAAAAATTGTAACAGTAAGAAAAATAGGAAGCACAAAAGCAAAAAAATTAAGTATACCTGTAAAAATCAGTCAAGAGGAGCACAAAATAAACACTGTAAAATATGACAAATACCGAAATGCGGAGGAGTAAGGGTGATTCAGAATTAAGTGACCATCAGCTTACTAGAGACTGCTCCAGGCAGCAGGTGCTATATGTAAACCGATGGTAACCACAAACCAAAAAACAGTAATAAATATGCAAAAAATAAAGAGTAAGGAATCTAAGTATATCACTAAAACAAAAACGAAAACCAGCAAACCATGAGAGAGAGAAAAAGGATCAGAGAAAAACTACAAAACCACAAAACAAGTAACAAAATGGCAACAAATACGTATCTATCAATAATTAGTTCGAATGTAAATGGACTATATTTGCTCCAAGCAAAAGACATGATGACAGAGTGGATAAAAAAGAAAATCAAGACCCATCTATATGCTGCCTACAGGAGACTCATTTCAGACCTACAGACACCTGCAGACCGAAAGTGGGGGGATGGAGAACCATTTATCATGTAAATAGGTGTCAAAAGAAAGCCGAGGAGAAGGGCACCTGGCTGGCTCAGTCGCCCCATGCTGGGTGTAGAGATCACTTAAAAATAAAAATCAAGAAGAAAAGAAAAGAGAAGAGAAAAGAGAGAAGAAAAAGAAAGAAAAGAACGCCAAGTAACAATACTTACATCAGACAGAAAAGACTTTAAAAACAAAGTTTGTAAAAAGAGACAAAGAAGGACATATATAATAATAAATAATAATAAAGGGGACAATCCAACAAGAAGATATAACAATTGTAAATACTTATGCACCCAACTTGAGAGCACCCAAATACGTACTACAGTTAATAACAAGCATAAAGGAACTACTCTTAGTAATGCAATAGTTGGGAACTGTAATACACCACTTACACTGACGGACAGATCACCCGAACAGATCAACAAGGAAACAGTGGCTTTGAATGACATACTGGACCAGATGGGTTTAACAGATGTATTCAGAACATACCATCCTAAAACAGCAAAATACACATTCTTTTCAAATGCACATGGAACATTCTCCAGAATAGATCACGTATTAGGCTATTAGGCTACAAAACAAGCCTCAACAAACACAAAAAGATCAAAACTGTACCACGGGTCTTTTCTGACTACAATGCTGTGAAACTAGAAAGAAACCCACAAGAAAAAGTCTGGAAAGACCATAAATACATGGAGGTTAAATAACAGGCAGTTGAACAATGAATGAGTCAACCAAGAAATCAAAGAAGAAATAAAAAACTACATGCAAACAAATGAAAATGAAAACGATAGTCCAAAACTCTTGAGATGCATCAAAAGTGATTTTAAGAGGGAAGTTTATAGCAATACAGACCTACCTCAAGAAGCAAGAAAAATCTCAAACAACCTAACTTTACACCTACATGAGCTAGAAAAAGAACAAACAAAACCTAAAACCAGCAAAAGGAAGGAAATAATAAAGATTAGAGCAGAAATAAATGATATAGAAACTATAAAAACAACAGAACAGATCAATTAAACCAGAAACTGGTTCTCTGAAAGGATCAACAAAATTGATAAACCTCTACCCAGACTCCTCAACACACACACACACACACACACACACACAACACAAAACACAAAACAAAACAGAGGGGGAGAGAGAGAAAGGACTCAAACAAAATCACAAATTAAAGAGAAATAACAACCAACACCACAGAAATACAAACAATATTATGGAAAACTATATGCCAAAAAATTGGACAACCTAGAGAAATGGATAAATTCCTAGAAACATATAAACTACCAAAACTGAAGCAGGAAGAAATAGAAAATTTGAACAGACCAACTGCCAGCAAGGAGATTGAGTTAGTAATCAAAAAATTCGCAACAACAAAAAAAGTGCAGGACCAGATGGTTTCACAGGCGAATTCTACTAAACATCTAAAGAAGAGTTAATACGTAGTCTTCTCAAACCACTCAAAAAAATAGAAAAGGAAGGAAAATTTCCAAATGCATTCCATGAAATCAATATTACCCTGATACCAAAGTCAGATAAAGACACCACACAAAAAAGAAAACTATAGGTCAACACCTCTGATGAACACAGATGCAAAAATCCTCAACAAAATACTAGTAAACTGAATCCAATAATACATTAAAAAAATCATTCACAATCAAGTGGGATTTATTCCCAGGATGCGAGGGTGGTTCAATATTCACAAATCAATCAATGTGATGCATCACATCAATAAGAGAAAGGATAAAAACCATATGATCATTTCAACAGACACGGAAAAAATATTTGACAAAGTACAATATCCATTCATGATAAAAACCCACAACAAAGTAGGTTTAGAGGGAACATACCTCAATATAATAAAGGCCATATATGAAAAAACCACAGCAGACATCACACTCAGTGGGGAAAACTTGAGCTTTTCCCCTAAGATCAGGAACGAGACGAGGATGCTCACTCTCACCACTTCTATTCAACACAGTACTAGAGTCCTAGCCACAGCAATCAGACAACAAAAAGAAATAGAAGGAATCCAAATTGGTAAGGAAGAAGTAAAACTTTCACTATTTGCAGATGACATGATACTATTATATAGAAAACCCTAAAGACTCCACCAAACAACTGCTAAAACTCATAAATGGATTCAGTAAAATGGAGGGATACAAAAATCAATGTGCAGAACTATGTTGCATTTCTATACACTAAATGTAGCATAAGAGAAATTAAGAAAACTATCCCACTTATAACTGAATAAAAATAATAAGATACATAGGATAAACCTAACCAAAGAGGTAAAAGATCTGAAAACTGTAAAACATTGAGGAAAGAAATTATAGACACAAAGAAATAGAAAGACATTCCCCACTCATGGATTCAAAGAAGAAATATTGTTAAAATGTCTATACTCTCCAAAGCAATCTACAGATTTAATGTAATCCCTATCAAAATATCCAATCATATAGTTTCACAGAACTAGAACAAACAATCCTAAGACTTATATGAAACCATAAAAGACCCCAAAGAGGCAAAGCGATTTTGAAAATGAAAAGTAAAGCTGGAATAGAACTATACTATGATCCAGTAATTGCACTGCTGGGTATTTCCAAAAAAAACCCACACACAACAAAACAAAACACTAATTCAAAGGAATACATGTACCCCTGTTTATTGCAGCATTATTTACAATAGCCAAAATATGAAAGCAGTCTGTGTCCATCAGTAGATGAATGGATAAAAAAGATGTGGTGTGTATGTGCACGCGCGTGCGCGCACACACACACACACACACACTATTTAGCCATAAAAAATGAAATCTTGCCCTTCGCAACACATGAATAGAACTAGAGTATAGGGGCACCTGGGTGGCTCAGTAAGTTGGGCATCTGCCTTTAGGTTGGGTCATGACCTTGGGGTCCTGGGATTGAGGTCCGTATTTGGGCTTCCTGCTCAGCAGGAAGTCTGCTTCTCCCTCTCCTTCTGACCCTCACCACCTCCCGCTCATATATGCACTCTCTCTCAAATAAATAAAGTCTTTTTTAAAAAAAGAACTAGAGGGTCGCCTGAGTGGCTCAGTCAGTCAAGTGTCTACCTTCAGCTAAGGTCATGATCTCAGGGTCCTGGGATCAAGTCCCACATCAGCTCCTTGCTCAGTGGGGAGCCTGCTTCTCCCTCTGCCTGCTTTGCCTGCTCTCCCTGATTGTGCTTTCTTTCTCTCTCTCTGATAAATAAGTAAGCAAATAAATAAATAAATAAATAAAATCTTAAAAAAAAAAAGAACTAGAGTATATAATGCTAAGAGAAATAAGTCAATCAGAGAAAGTCAAATAGTATATGATCTCATTCATATGTGGAATTTAAGCAAGCAAGGGGGAAAAAAGAAAAAGAGACAAAACAAGAAACAGACTCATTTTTTTTTTAATATTTTATTTATTTATTTGACAGAGAGAGACAGTCAGCAGGAGAGGGAACACAAGCAGGAGGAGTGGGAGAGGAAGAAGCAGGCTCCCAATGGAGCAGGGAACCCAATGCGGGGCTCGATCCCAGAACCCTGGGATCATGACCTGAGCCAAAGGACAACGCTTAACAACTGAGCCACCCAGGCACCCCAAGAAACAGACTCTTAACTACAGAGAACAAACTGGTGATTGCCAGAGGGGAGGTGGGTAGGGAGATAGGTAGAATAGGGGATGGGGATTAAAGAGTACGCTCACCATGATGGGGGGGGGGGGAGAAGAAGTAACCAAATTGTCCTGAAGTCATATTAAAGAAAACAAACTAATTTTCCCCTTGTTTGGGCTTTTGATTCTTTCATCATTTGGGTCTGCAGTTGGCATGTACTTAATCTTTTATTTAGAGTTTGCGATGATTCTGGAGAATGGCATTGGCAAAATTTCCATCACAGACTGAGGCAGTGCCTTTTAACTTTTTCCCATGAAAATGTAAATCATTTAGCTATGAGAATTTTGCATTTGAAACTCTACGAAAATTTTTGCATGCTATAAAATCACTTTGGGTTTTTAAATTATTCTAATCTAATAACAATATTTATAGGTTGTCAGTTAGCTCTCATTTTAACATGTTTGAAAGTGGTATTGAATTATCCTAACATTGGAAGCACACATACATCCATATACACAGATAACGATCAGCAATTCTTTGAAGATGTTGCTAGTATTTTTTCCATGATTTTTTATTATATTGCTAATCCAACTTAAAAAAAAAAAAAGCAAAGCTGGAGGCATCACAATTCCAGACTTCAAGTTATATTACAAAGCTGTAGTCATCAAAACAGTATGGTACCACTATCGGGATGCCTGGGTGGCTCAGTCAGTTAAGCATCTGCCTTCAGTCGGGTCAGGATCCCAGAGTCCTGGGATCAAGTCCCACATCGGGCTCCTTGCTCAGCGGGGAGACTGCTTTTCCCTCTGCCTGCTGCTTCCCCTGCTTGTGTGTGCTCTCTCTGCAAATAAAATCTTAAAAACAAAAACAGTATGGTACCAACACAAAATTAGACACAAAGATCAATAGAACTTAATAGAAGACCCAGAAATAAACCCACAAGTATATGGCCAATTAATCTTCGACAAAAGCAGGAAAGAATACCCAATGGAAAAAAAAAAAAGGTCTCTTCAACAAATGGTGTTGGGAAAAATCAGTCAGTTACATGCAAAAGAATGAAACTGGGCCACTTTCTTACATGATACACAAAAATAAACACAAAATGGATTAAAGACCTAAACATGAGACCTGAAACCATAAAAATCCTAGAACATAGGCAGTGATGTCTCTGAAAAGGCCACAGCAACACTCTTCTAGATATGTCTCTTAAGCAAAGGAAATAAAAGTAAAAATAATCTGGGGCACATGGGAGGTGCAGTCAGTTAAGCATCCAACTCTTGATTTCAGCTCGGGTCATGATCTCAGGGTCGTGGGATCGAGCCCCACGTGGCACTCTATGCTCAGCGGGGAGTCTGCTTCTCTCCCTCACCCGCTCTCCGCACTTGCATGCACACATGCTCTCGCTCTCTAAAATAAATACTTTTGAAAAAGTGAAAATGAACTATTAGGACTACATCAAAATAAAAGGATGCTGCACAGTGCACACATTCAAACAATGACATTAAAAAGCAACCTGTGCAATGGGAGAAGTGGTTTGCAAATAACATATCTGATACGGTCAGTATCCAAAATATATAAAGAACTTATAAAACTCAAAACCCAAAAAGCAAGTAATGCAGTTAAAAATGGGCAGAAGACATGAATAGACACTTTTCCAAAGAAGACATGCAGATGGCCAGCAGACACATGAAAAGATGCTCAGCGTCACTCATCAGGGAAACGCAAATCCAAACTATAATAAAAAAAACTATAATGAGATATCACCTCACACCTGTCAGAATGGCTAAAATAAAAAACACAAGAAACAACAAGTGTTGACAAGGATGTGGAGAAAAAGGAACCCTTGTGCTCTGTTGGTGGGGATGCAAACTTGTGCAGCCACAGTAGAGAACAGTAGGGAGGTTCCTCAAAAAGTTAAAAACAGAACTACCCTATGATCCAGTGATTGCAGTATTTTACAAAGGCCGAATTATGGAAGCAGCCAAAGTGTCCACAGATAGATGAATGGATAAGGAAGTGGGGTGTGTGTGTGTGTGTGTGTACTGGGTTATTCACCATATGAAAGAATGAAATCTTGCCATTTGCAAGGACATGGATGGAACTAGAAAGTATAATGCTACGTGGAAAAAGAGAAAGACAAATACCATATGATCTCACTCTTATGTGGAACTTAAACAAAACAAATGAGCAAAGAAAAAGAGAGAGAGAAGCAAACCAAGAAACAGACTCTTAACTGTAGAGAACTGATGGTTACAGAAGGGAAGGGGTGGATGGATGGAGGAAATACGTGATGGGGATTAAGGAGGGCACTTGTCACGATGAGCACTGGGTGACGTATGGAAGTGTGGAATCACTATGCTGTACTTCTTAGACTAATATGACACTGGAATTAAAAATATACATATATACTGCATGATTTAAAAAGAAAAAAGAAAGAAAGAAAGAAAGGAAAGAAAGAAAGGAAAGAGCTGAAATGACCCAACCTGGGAAAAGAAATGGACATCCAGGTTCAGGATGCATGGAGAGCTCCAAACAAGACAAACCCGCAGAGATCCAAACCAAGACGCATAGTAATTAAAATGTTAAAAATTAAAAATTAAAGAATTTATTTAAAAAAATCAAAGAGAATGAGAATCTTAAAGGCCGCAAGACAGATGTGCCACAGCTTCGATAGTGACAGTAGCTCCTGCCGGGTCTGACCGTCACCAGCCCCTCCCCCAGAAGACCACTGCAATTGGCTACCCCCTGCCCCTCGCTAAGCATGTGTGACCAAAAGGCTGTGACAAAAGAGACAAATATGCTGGATGTTATGTATGAACCTCATGGTAACCACAAATCAAAAACCTATAATAGACACGGAAAGTAGAAAGAACCCAAGCATAGCACTGAAGAAAGTCATCAACTCACAAAGGAAGAGAGCAAGAGAAGAAAGGAACAAAGTAGCAAAACAAAGATAACGAGAAAACAATTAACAAAATGGCAATAAATACATACCTTTCAATGACATCTTTAAGTGTAAAGTGACTAAATGCTCCAATCAAAGACATGGGGTGGGTGAATGGATAAAAGCAACAACAAACAACAACAAAATAAGACCCACCCATATAATGCCTACAAAAGACTCACTTCAGACCTAAAGACACACATAGAGTGAACGTGAAGGGATGGAAAAAATATTCCATGCAAATGGAAGTGGAAAAAAAAAAGAGAGAGAGAGAGAGCTGGGCTAGCAATACTTACATCAGACAAAACAGAAACAAAGACTGTGACAAGAGACAAAGAAGGCCATTATGTAATGACAAAGGGATCAATCCAATACAAGGAGCGTATAACAGTTGCAACTATGTACACACCCGACATAGGAGCATGTAAATATGTAAAGCAAATATTGAGTGAAAAAGGGAGAAATTCAAAGTAATACAACAATAGTAGGGGACTTCTGAAACATCCCACTTATACCAATGGATAGATCATCTAGACAGAAAAATCGATAAGGAAACAGTGTCTTTGAACAATACATTAGCAGACTGGACTTAACAGGTTTTATATATAATTTCAGATATATATAGATTATTTTATCCACAAATAGAAGAATACACATTCTTTTCAAATGAATATGAAACATTCTCCAGGATAGATCACATGTTAAGAAACAAAACAAGTCTCAAATTTAAGAAGATGGAAAAGATGCTTGATGTGATTTCACACAAGACTATGAAACTAGAAATTAATTACAAGAAAAAACAAACAAAAATCAAAACAAAAACAAACGCATGAAGGCTAACAAACAACGTGCTACTGAAACACCAATGAGTCAATAAAGAAATTAAAAAAAAAAAACAATACCAATGAAAACAGAAACAAAACACTTCCAAATCTTTGGGACAGAGCAAAGTAGTTCTAAGAGGGAAGTTTATAGTGGTACAGGCCTACCTCAAGAAATAAGAAAAAAATCTCAAAGAATCTGGGGCACCTGGGTGGCACAGCGGTTAAGCATCTGCCTTCGGCTCAGGGCGTGATCCCGGTGTTATGGGATCGAGCCCCACATCAGGCTCCTCTGCTATGAGCCTGCTTCTTCCTCTCCCACTCCCCCTGCTTGTGTCCCCTCTCTCGCTGACTGTCTCTATCTCTGTGAAATAAATAAATAAAATCTTAAAAAAAAAAAAAAGAAAGAAAGAAAGACCAGAGTGGTAACAAGCAAAATATAGATTAAAAAAGCAGTGGAAAAGATCAATGAAACTAAGAGCTGATTCTTTGAAAATATAAACAGAATTGATAAAACCTAAGCCAGATTCATCAAGTACCAAAGAGAGAGGACTCAACATCAGAATAAAATGAAAGAAGATCCAACTTACAACATAGTAATACAAAGAATTATAAGAGACTACTATGAAAAATTATATGCCAACAAATTGGACAACCTAGAAAAAGTGGATAAAGCCGTAAAAACATACAATCTTCTGAGACTGAATCAGGAAGAAATAGAAAACTTGAACAGATTACTAGTAATGAAATCAAATCAGTAATTTAAAAAGCTCTTAAACAAAAGTCAGGACTGGTTAGCTTTAGAGGTGAATTCTACCAAACATGTAAATTAGAGTAATATTGATCCTTCTCAAAGTCCGGGAGTGCCTGGCTGGCTCAATCAGACAAGCATGTGACTTTTGATCAAACTCTTCCAAAAAAAATAGAAGAGGAAGAAATGCTTCCAAATTCATTCTACGAGGCATTACCCAGGTACCAAAACTAGACTAAGACACTACAATAAAAGAAGATTACAGACCAATATCCCTGATGAACATAAATGAAAAAATCTTCAACAACATATTAGCAAACTGAATTCAACAATACATTAAAAAGGGCGCCTGGGTGGCTCAGTCGTTAAGCATCTGCCTTCAGCCCAGGGCGTGATCCCAGGGTCCTGGGATCGAGTCCCACCTCGGCTCCTCCGCTGGGAGCCTGCTTCTTCCTCTCCCACTCCCCCTGCTTGTGTTCCTTCTCTCGCTGGCTGTTTCTCTGTCAAATAAATAAATAAAATCTTTAAAAAACAAAACAAAACAAAAACAATACATTAAAAGGATCATTTGCCACCATCAAGTAGGATTCCTGGAATACAAGGATGACTCAATATCCATAAAATCAACATAATAAATCCACATTAACAAAATGAGTAAACCTTATATAATCATCTCAGTAGATGCAGAAAAAGCATTTGACAAAATTCAACATTCATCCATGGTTAAAACTCTCAACAAAGTGGGTATTGAGGGAATTTACAGCAAAATAAAGGTTGTATATGACAAAGCCACAGCTAACATGATACTCAATGATGAAAAGCTGAGAGCTTTTCCTCTAACATCAGGAACAAGATAAGGATGTCCACTCCCAACACTCATTCTACAGAGTACTGGAAGTCCTAGCCACAGCAATCATACATGAAAAATAAATTAAAGGCATCCAAATTGATAAGAAAGAAGTAAAACTGTCGCTATTTGCAGATGACATACATAGAAAACCCTAAAGACACCATCAAAAAGCTATTAGAACTAATAAATGAATTTAGTAAAGTTGCAGGATACAAAAACCAATATGCAAAGATCAGTTGTGTTTTTATACACTATCAGATCAATAAAGAACTATTAGAGAAATTAAGGAAACAGTTCATTTACAACTGCATCAAAAGAATGAAATAGGAATAAACTTAACCAAGGCAATGAAAGACCTGTATACTGAAAACTAGAAGACACAATGAAAGAAACAGAAGATGACACAAATAAATCGAAAGATATTCTATGCTCATGGATTGGGAGAATTAACACTGTTAAGGCCAGAATTCACATTGTTAAATGTGAAAACCTAAAGCAATCTATGGATTCAATGCAATCCCTATCAAAATCCCAATGGCACGTGTCACACAAATAGAACAAACAATCCGAAAATTTGTATGGAACCACAAAAACCCTGAAAAGCCAAAGCAATCTTTAAAATTTTTTTCTTTTGTGTATAGTTGACACACAATGTTACATTAGTTTCAGGTGTACAACATAGTGATTCAACTTCTCTACATGCTCTGGTAGGCTCACCACAAGGGCAGCTCCCATGTGTCACTGTGCAATGCCATTACAGTGTCACTGACTGTCCTCCCTCTGCTGAGGTTTTACTCCCGGGACTTATTCCATAATAGAAGCCTGTATCTCTCACTCTCCCTCACCCCTTTTGTCCATCTCTTCTCCCCCCTTTCCTCTGGCAACCATCAGTTTGTTCGCTGTAATTATAGGTCTGCTGCTGCTTTTTGTTTTATTTTTTAGTTTCCACATGAGTGACATCATATGGCACTTGTCTTTCACTTATTTTGCTTAGCATAATACCCTCTAGTTCCATCCATGTCACAAATGGCAAAATCACATCCTTTTATGGCTAATATTTCAGCGTGTGTGTGTGTGTGTGTGTGTGTGTGTACACCACATGTCCTTTATCCATTCATCTATTAATGGACACTTGGGCTGCTTTCATATCTTGGCTATTGTAAATAATACTGCAATAAACATTTGGGGTGCATATATCTTCTTGAATTAGTGTTTTCATTTCTTTGGGTAAGTACCCAATAGTCGAATTATTGGATAAGATATTTCTGAAAGATTTTTAAGTAATCTCTACACCCAACATGGAGCTCAAACTCACAACCCAGAGATCAAGAGTCACATGCCTACTGACTGAGCCAGGCAGGCGCCCCTGGATAAGATATTTCTATTTTTAATTTTTTGAGGAACCTCCACACTATTTTCCACAATGACTGTAACAATTTACATTCCCACCAACAGTGCAGAAGGGTTCCTTTTGCTTACATCTTTGCTAATAATTGGTATTTCTTTTCTTTTTGATACTAGTTATTCTGACAGGCATGAAGGGATATCTCATTGTTTTGATCTGCATTCCTCTGATGAGTAGTGATGTTGAGCATCTTTTCATGTGTCTATTGGCCATCTGGATGTCTTCTTTGGGAAACTGTCATCAAATCTCTGCTTGATTACTACAGCTTTGTAACACATCTTAAAATCTGGAATTGTGATGCTCCCAGCTTTGTTCTTCTTTCTCAAGATTGCTTAGTCAAAGAAGAAACAAGAAAGAAGAACAAAGCTGGAAGCATCACATTTTCTATGCTCCAACTGTATTACGAAGCTGGAACAAACAGTATGGTGTTGGCATAAAAACAGACACACAGATTAATGGAACAGAGAGTCCAGAAATAAACCCATGTATATACGGTCAATTAATTTGACAGAGGAGGCAAGAATATACAATGGGGAAAGTACAGTCTCTTCAATAAATGGAGTTATGAAAATTGGGCAGCCACATGCCAAAGAATGAAACTGGGCCACTATCTTATACCACACACAAAAATTAATTGAAAATGATTTAAAGACTTGAACATAAGATCTGAAACCATAAAACTCCTAGAAGAAAAGACAGGCAGTATGTGTCTTGACATTGGTCTTGGTGAGGAGTTTTTGGATTTAACACAAAAAGCAAAAATAAACAAGTGGGACTACATCAGACAAAAAGCTTCTGCACAGGGGCGCCTGGGGGGCTCAGTCCTTAAGCGTCTGCCTTCGGCTCAGGGCGTGATCCCGGCGTTATGGGATCGAGCCCCACGTCAGGCTCCTCCGCTGCGAGCCTGCTTCTTCCTCTCCCACTCCCCCTGCTTGTGCTCCCTGTCTGTCTCTCTGTCAAATAAATAAATAAAATCTTTGAAGAAAAAAAAAAAAGCTTCTGCACAGCAAAGGACACCACCAACAAAAGGAAAAGGTAACCTGAGAAAGGGAGAAGATATTTGTAAATCATATATTTTTCCCCCAACTCCATTTATCAGTTCTTATTCTTATTGTCTGATAGCTGGCATCAATACCTTAGCAAAACCACTTAAAATTAGCTGAATATCTAAAATAGTAACAAGTACAAAAGATAGACAAATTAAAACCATTTAAAAAGTAATAGACATCATAATTTGTACTTGACCATAACTTCTATATTCAGAAATGATTGTAAAATTAAAACCTTAGAGGGGCGCCTGGGTGGCTCAGTCGTTACACGACTGCCTTCGGCTCGGGTCATGATCCCAGGGTCCTGGGATCCAGCCCCACATTGTTGTTGGGTCTCCTGCTCGGAGGGGAGTCGGTTTCTCCCTCTCCCTCCGCCCCTCACCCCCCGCCCCTGTGTGCGTGCTCGTACTCTCTCTCATAAATACAATCTTTAAAGAAAAAAAAATTAAAACCTTAGCAGAACTGTACACCGTGTACTTTGAGTGATTTACGTCTTAGAAAAAGGCTGTTTCGCTGTTACACCCTTAGTGTCTCCAGAGGGCTGAGGAGAGAAACACCATGACACTTTGAACTTCTACACTTTTCTCTTGACTGTTGCGCGAGCCCTGGTGCTCTGAGGTAGCTCCGGCCAAGGTCCGGGACACAAGGCTGAAGACTTCCCAAGGCGTATGCATTCTTTTGAACTAAAAATTCAGGCGGGCTTTGCCCTGTGGCTGTGCAGGGTGCGAATGAAAGGCCGCTCCGCCCTGACCGACGGCAAGCACTTCAGGTAGGGGTCGGCACCTCTCAAACTTAGTTCGCCCCCAAACATGGCTCAGCTGTCAGCTCTGCAGTTGGCAGGCTGCTGGTGCAGCAAGAACGGGGTAAGAAACGGATTTGCCGTTGGTGCAGCTCGGTCGAAAGCGAGCACCTTCAAGACTCGGGTCCCCTTCCCACGCCCGGCTTCTCGGTGTGGGTATCGCGAGGGACGCACGCGCCCTGGGCCGTGGTGCCGCCAACGCCGAGGCCAGCAGCGCAGCGGCAGTGCCCGCGAGCCCAGCTTTTCCCCCCACACAGACATCGAGGCAGCGGCTCATTCTGTATTTTACCTTCTCCTACTTCAGCTCACCAGCCCACAAGGACGGCCCCCGGGCTGTCAGTCACGTCCGGCTGTTTCTTCACGTAGCCCATTCGGCTTACGCCTCACCTCCAGGTCGCCAAGGTACGTGCGAACGAGCTTGCGGCAGCCCGGACTTCGCTGACGTCACTGGCTTGTCTTCTGCTACAACGGATACGGCCATAGCATGTGGCCACCCAAACTACCGTCTACCGGACCGTCAAGAGGTACCCATGGTTTTCCTGGGCCGGGTGAAGTAATAGCTGAATTAAAAGCCCGGACATGTTCATGTTCTGTTTTTTGTTTTTTGGTTTTTTTTTTTTGGATTCAGCCGACTTCTTTTGAGTCTCTTCTTCTGCTTCATACACATGAACGGTAAATGCAGGCTGTTTATGGTTTGCTTTCCAGGGAGGAACAGTGACGTACTCATCGTTTATGGGAAAACCCTTAAAAGATGCAACCCATCTTGTCTTGGGCCTCTGCCGTGGCGCTTGAGGGTTCCTGGCCTTTAGTACCGCCAGCCTGGGGCAGATGGGGGTTGCTGGGTGGGTGCTGCCTTCTCAGGGTTGTGGTGATTTTTTTTTTTTTAAGAGAGAGAGAAACACACACACACAGAGCACCAGGTGAGGGGCAGAGGGAGAGGGGGAGTCTTAGGCTCCATGCCCAGCGCAGAGCCCGATGCAGGGCTCAATCTCACAACCCTGAGATCATGACCTGAGCCAAAACCAAGAGTCAGAGGCTTAACCCACTGAGCCACCCAGGTGCCTTGGGGTTGAAGTTCTCCCGGTCCTCTTGGGGGCACCAAATGCCACACTTAGGTCTGGACTCAGAGCTGCCCACCACCACTGCTCCCAGGGTCGTGGCGGGATCAGCCTGTGGCACCAAGCAGCATGGACTCTGTCCCGCTGACCCCACCAAGAAATGTTCCAGCCATAGCCACTGCTGCAGCCCAGGTCGGCCTGCCCACTGGGGATCACACAGTCCTGAGGAAGTTGTAAAAGCGGTAGGCAGGAACTGCCAGGTGTGGAGGGCTAAAGTTGCCCCCTGTAAATCAGATATCTGAGAAGGGGTTAATATCCAAAATGTATAAAAACTCCTACAACTCAATAGCAAAAAAGAATCAATCCAATTAAAAAATAGGCAGAGGATCTGAATAGACATTTTCCCCAAACAAGGCACAGATGGCCCATAGGTATGTGAAAAGATGCTCAGCATCACTAACCATCAAGGAAACACAAATCAAAACCACAAGGAGCTATCACTTAACCTCTGTCAGAAAGGCTAGTATCAAAAAGACAAGAAATAACAAGTGTTGGCAAGCAGGTGGGGGAAAAAAGGAAACTTCCTGCATTATTGGTGGGAATATAAATTGTTACAGCCATTAGGGAAAACAGTATGGAGGTTCCTCAAAAAATTAAAAATAGAACTGCCCTATGATCCAGCAATTCCACTTCTGGGTATGTATCCAGAGGAAACAAAAACAGTAGCTTGAAAAGATATCTTCATCCCCATGTTCAGTTTAGCATTATTTAAAGTAAGCAACCTAAGTGAAAGTCCACCCATGGGTGAAAGGATAAGACGCTGATGTATACACACACCCGAACACCCACACCAACACTCCACAGGAAAACTATTCAGACATAAAAACAGAAGGAAATCTTACCACTTGTAACATGGATGGACCTTGAGGGCATTATGCTAAGTGAAATAAGTGACAGAAATACAAATACCAGATCTCACTTACATGCGGAATCTAAGACAACAACCCCCAAAACTCATAGATACAGACAACAGATGGGTGGTGACCAGCTGTAGGGGGTGGGGTAGGAGAAATGAGTGAAGGGGGTGGAAAGGTACAAACTTCCAGTTATAAGCGAAGTAAGTCCTGGGGACGTAGTGCGCAGCACGGTGACTATGGTTACTAACTCTATTGCATATCTGAAAGTTGCTAAGAGAATCAATCTTAAAAGTCCTCATCACAAGAAAAAAATTTTATAACTATGCTGACAATAGACATTAACTAGACTTACTGTAGCGATCATTTTGCAATACATACAAATATCAAATCATTATGTTGTACACCTGAAACTAGTATGTTATATATCAATTATACCTCAATATAAACAAAAACAACACAGGCTACCACCGAGTCCAAGTTCTGGTGGCCAACCAAATAAGCTGTTAGAATCTTGAGAGGTAATATTTTCAATCCAGAATCTCTAATAAGTGCACCCCTATCAATGAATTCATCTCCATTTAACGTTCCATTCTGTTCTCCTGGCTTTAACCCTTCAAATACACTCCCACGCTTATTCCCCAGACTTCTGCCAATACATGTTAGGAAAAGCGCTTTCCTTTCCCTCACACTAGCTATGGGTGTAGTGGTAACAAAGAAGTTCTCGAGAATGAGCATGTCTTTGCAAAGCAATCTGTCTCAAGTGGGGAATCTCAGGATTTTCAAGAAAAGGTTAGCTTTCTCAGCTACCACAGGAGGGCAAACTATGTCCACTGGCAAGGAAAGCTCAGAGAGATCTGAAGGTGGTGGTTGTTGTTGGTTTACATTTTGTTAAATCCAGTTTCGTTTTTTTAAAAGAAGCTCTATGCCCAGTGTGGGGCTCTAATGCACGACCCCGAGATCAAGAGTCTCAAGCCCTTCCGCCTGAGCCAGGCAGGAGCCCTGAGGCTTGAAGTTTTAAAACTCTGTTTAGTCTGAGTCCAACCAGATGTTGCCGTTCCAAGTTGCAGGCACTGTCTTTCCCAGTCAATATCCTAAATGTCACATGAGACACTTAATGAGGTTGTGAATTCAACTGATGTTCTAATTCTGCCTTGTGCACAATTTTGTTTGGTTTCAGGAACATCAATCAGTCCCCCAGCTACATGAAATGATTCTAGTAGGTCTGGCCTGGAGGCTCTCTGGTCCCTGGACTGTGACTTGAGCTGAGAGTTTAAGGACCTGAGCCTGCCATTTATTCTCAGAGGCACTCCAGGGGGTGCAGCAGCAGCCCCTCCTGGGTCCTGGCAGACATCATCACTGCTGTAAAGGTCAAGTGCAGCCCAGCTCAGGGGCTCCCAAGGCCCCTGCTTCATCACCAGCAGAAGTAGCACCTTAACTGTATTGCCTTGGCACGTCATGGATCATAAGCAGCCCATTCCCACTGGCAGGGAGCTCATCATTTCACTTGAATCCAGAGGCACCAGCAAACCAAACCCCAAATCCAAACTTGGAAGGTTTTTCCCCTGAGACCATTCCTGGTACCATTTCATCAGCCAGTATTCAGCCAGGAAGCAAATTAAACCAGTAAATGTAACAGGAAAACTGTAATATAAAGAATTATGAACTAGTAAAACGTTTGGTGAACTGCTAAGCAGGGTCAAAGGGTACGTAGGTAGGGATAAGCAGTAGCGACGCAGACAGCAGGCCCCGCCCCCACAGCTGAGGAACAGTGAGCACCGAGGGAACCTGGAAACTTGGAGCTGGGGGCCTGCTCAAGGCCGAGGCTCAAACCTGTGAGGGGAAAACGTGGTTGCCACCGCAGCACCCAGCCTGACCTTGGCAGAGAAACTTGGAGTCGTGGCTGAACGCTGAGGGCCGCTGAGGTGCACGCGGTCGGCCCCAAACGCCAATCTGCCAGCCGCCCTGCAGACCCAGAGGGGCCTTGCTGACTCACAGTGTGGCTCTAGCGCCCTCTGCTGGCAAAGGGGAGATGTGCACAGGGTCCGGAGTTCCTGAGTCACAACGCGGCGCAAAGACTGGCCGCTTTGGAAGCCAGATGCAATCAATTAACGCCCAAACCACGACTCCCAGGAAATCTAGGAAAGCAACCCGCTAAATTCAGAATGTGGAAAATTCTACAAGCCAAGTGAGCAGGTTTCTTCAATAACTGAACGGTAAGAATAACATGGGGAAATTCTGGGAGGCTTAGAAAACTAAATGCAACAGGTCATCCTCCTGGATTCTATTTCAAACAAACCAACTGTAAAGCACCATGGAAACGAGAGACTGTGAACACCAACTGGCTGTTTGATACTAAGAAAACGTTAGGTTTTTAGGTGTGGTCATGCTATTATGGTTAAGTCTTTATCTCTAGGTGAAGTATTTATGGATGAAATAGGTCTGGGTTTAGCTTTAAAGTAATCCAGGGAACGGGGAGGGTGTTCATAAGTGAAAGGAGAGTGGCTGCAAATTGATAATCATGGAAGGTGGGTTATGGGTTCCACGGCATCTATTACACTATTCTTTGGACTCCTGTATTTGAAAGTGTTCATTATAAATAATCCTAAGAAAAATAAAACCCCACCCCCAGCAAGTAAATAAAGGATAGTACAACTCACCTCCACGTTGGGAAGTCTGTATGCGGCTGCTCTGAGAGCCAGGCAGTGGAGAAGCCAGGCTCCAGTGCGTCCACACTGACCTTGGGATGGCAATACGGCAAAGGGCATTTTCAAGTCAACCGAGAAGAAACATTTCTCTCCCACCTCGCTTCTCCAGCCTTAAATCCAGCTAGAGGAGTGGAAGCAGAGCCTCATGGTTAAGAACGTGCTGGAGCCAAAACACCTGGGGTGGAATCCTCGCTCCTTCATTACCAGCCATGGGATTTAGGCAAGTTACTTAACCTCCAAGAACCTATTTTCTCATCTTGAAGGGACCGCCAGGGATTAAATGAGCAACACTTGCTCCTGTTTAGAAGCATGCCTGGCCCAAGGTTAAATACTGTATTTTTTTTTTAAGATTTTATTTATTTGTTTGTTTATTTATTTAGAACACGAGCAGGGGGAGGGCCACGGGGAGGAAGAGCGAGAACCCCTTGCAGATTCTGCGCTGAGCTCAATTTCACGACCCTGAGATCATGACTTGATCTGAAATCAAGAGACAGTTGCTTAACTGGCTGAGCCACCCAGGCACCCCACTGTTTGAGTGCTTTTTAAAAAATTCCAATGAATGATTTGCTATTTAAAACGAATGATTTTTTTTTAAACACTTAGCTCCCAACCTGAGCTAAGGTTTAAAAGAAAGAGAAGGAAGAAGGGAATGTCAGGGAAGAACAAAGGAATATAATG
The DNA here is from genome assembly GCF_017311325.1 of Ursus maritimus. NCBI lineage: Eukaryota > Metazoa > Chordata > Mammalia > Carnivora > Ursidae > Ursus > Ursus maritimus. Next base: position 28,541,493 of record NW_024424453.1, read on the forward strand.
GAAGCTTGCAACCTTCTTTCACCCCCATTCTCATGGTGCTGTTGAGGGTGGGAGTTCCTGATTTCCAGCTTTAATTCGGGTTCTAATTAAAGACATACATTTTAACTGTAAAATCAGAGAAACCCAGGAAGAAAATCGCAATGGTGCCAGCATGTTAAAGCCAAAACCAAGCCTAAGAGGACTCCTCTCTGTGCCTACATGCCCTTAAAATGGATGCGTAAGTGCAACCCATCTGACCCTTAAAAGGAAAGAGCTGGTGAGTGAAGTGAATCTCAGGCCAAGAGTGTGGGTAGCAGAAGCGGCTGAGGTTCCAATTCCTAAGTAGATGAGTTGTGGGATTCTGCAGTTGCTGATGCTTATCTCTTGCAAAGTTAATTATGGTTCATCTTGGAGTCATCAGGGAGAACTGCATGATTCTAAAGAAATCTGTAAAACCCAGAGGTGGTGTAACTGGGCAGCATAATGGACGAGCAAATTAAAAGTAGCCACGAGCAGGGTAGGGCAGATTAACAATTGCAGGGAGTGAATTCTAGAACAGATTTACTGTCAAGACACAAGGCCAGCAGAATAAGATCACTGCATAGAGAAGGAAAACAAAGTAATTGCAGTAATCCTATTAATGCTGAGATCATTTTCTAAGAAATGGGAAATATTAAAAATGGTATTTGTATCGATAATTCCTGAACTATAAAAAGGTATACATAAAAATCAAAAGACCCCCCCCCCCCCCCCCCCCGCCCATTTCAGTTGGAATTTGCCCCCATTTCACAGTATCCAAGAACGCGCTTACAGACGTGATCATCCTTTCTGGGCTCAGAATACAACTGAAAACATTTTCTACATTTCTCTAGCCCTGTGACTTTTCCAACTCAGTCACAGAGAGATCATCTCTTATTTTGAAGTAACCCAGTGGGTCCCAAACTTTGCTGCACATTAGAATGAACTGGGGAACATAAAAAAAACACGAATTCCCCGTGGGCAAGTCACACGCAAACCAAGTAAACTAGAATTCCTGGGGAAGGGAGGGGGCGCCGGACTCTGGCATCAGTTTTTAAAAACCTTCAGGTTACGCCAAAATGCAGCAGTTTGAGAACCACTGACATCCCCTGTAGTCACCCTGCTTCTTGTAAAGAAAGTTGCTCACCCAGGATAAAAACTTCAGCCGCAGGCTTTTTTAGGGAGGAGAGACTATATAAACTTCAGGCATTAAAAAGGAAGGACACGGTCTCTGTCTTGTGTTTCCATATGCCAACATTCGAAACAATAGTTTATTTTGTATGTAAAGATGAAAAAAGATTAAATATCAAAGTTTTCTGAGTTTTCCTGGGGGAAAAAGGTAAAATCATCCAACTGGTGTTAACAGAGGCTAGAGAAAATTTTTGCCACTTTGTCCTAACAAGGTAAGAAATGGTAAAATCCGCTGGTTTAAGATGAAACCTTCAGAGCTTGGGGTAAAAAACTGCTCGGGTCTAAAGGAAGACAAAAGCAGAAGGCTGTTTCCTGAAATATCACTGCAAATTGTGGAACATCTAAGTATTTGCAAGAGAGTTTTAAAGTTATTCCCTGTTAAATCTGCTACCCCTTTAAGTGGGGGAATGAGTGCCTCCTATCTCATTAACCCAGCTTCTCACACGGTAGGAAAGCTATCTGCTCAAGCGTTTAACAGCTACGACGGCTCTGGAACGGGACTTGGTGTCCCTCGGACTTATGGACTTACACACTATTTTCCATTGTATTTGGAAACAAAGGAACTCACCCTTACAGAAGTTTCTTGCTGCATGCTCTGATGGAATCCCTGGAAAGTTCAGCTGGGGGAGGGTGTTCCCAGGTGAAATGAATTGACAACTGAAGCTCGACCCAGCTCCTGTGTTACTACCTACATCCAGTAGTCACTGAAAATTCTAGTCTCATTTGGCTCCAATGTCAAAAGACTACCTTAATGACTATATATATATATCTCCTAAATCCTTAATGTGGACATTACTCCTCTCATTTTAGATAATAAAACTGCGTATTTAAAGCAGTTCTTTTTCTTGGATTAATGTATCCTTCATAATATTCATTACCTTTCTATCAAGCTCAGAAGCAATTTATAACCGGCCTGCGTTCTGCAGGCCCCATTAATGCCTCGTTACATAGGCGGGTGATGAATTAAAACCACCATAGACCTGCAGTTTCAGACTAGTTGTTAGACTATCTGCTTATATGATTCTCTACTTTGTTGCTCCTGCCTAGCCGATTACCCCACTAACTTCTGTCTCCACTTTGTATAGAGGCATATCTTGTTCTATGCGTTTTGCTTTATTGCGCTTTGCAGAAACTGCATTTTTTACAAATTGCGGGTTTGTGGCAACCCTGAATCGAGCAAATCTATTGGTGTCATTTTTCCAATAGCATTTGCTCACTTCATGTTTCCGTGTCACATTTCGGTAATTGGTGCGGTAGTTGAAATGTTTTCATTATTGTTGTATTTGTTATGGTGACCTGTGGTCAGTGATCGCTCACGTTACTATTGTACGATTGTTTTGAGACGCCACACACTGTGCCCATGACCTGAGCTTAACTGATAAGCGTGTGGTGTGTGTTCTGGCTGTTCCACCGAATAGCCATTTCCCTCTCTCCCTCCTCTGGCCTCCCGATTCCCTAAGACACAATAATATTGAAATCAGGGCAATTAAGAACCCTACGTGTTCAAGTGAAAGAAGACTTACCTTCTCTCACCGTAACTCAAAAGCTACGAGTGATTAAGCTTAGCGAGGTAGGTGTGTCAAAAGCCAAGATGGGGGCAACTGCGTGGCTCAGCTGGTTAAGCATCTACTCTTGGGTTTCGGCTCAGGTGGTGACCTCATGGGTTGTGGGATCGAGCCCCACATGGGGCTCCCCGCTTAGTGGGGAGTCTGCTTGAAGATTCTTTCCCTCTGCCCCTCCTGTCACTGGTGCACACCCATGCATACTCTCTAAAAGAAAGCTTTAAAAAAAAAAAGAAGCCATCAAACAGCATCACAATGCTACACAGAAATCCTTTGTAAAAGGGTCAATCAAAACAGCAAACTTCATAACTGTCTTAAGAAACTGCCCCAGCCACCCCAACCTTCAGCAACCACCACCCTGGTCAGTGAGAAGCCATCAACATCGAGACAAGACCATCCCAGCAAAAAGACTATGATTCGCTGCAAGTTAGCATTTCATAGCAATAAATAAATTAAGGTACGTAAATTTTTTTAGGCACAGTGCTATTGCACACTTAAATGGACTACAGTATAAACATAACTTTTATACGTCCTGGGAAACCAAAAGATTCATTTGACTCACTTTATTACAATATTTGCTTTATTGCGGTGTTTTGGAACGGTACCTGCAACATCTCCATGGAATGTCTGCAGATTCTGGCCTCAATGCTTTCGTCAGTCACCATAATCAGCATGGCTCTTCTTCCCCATTCCTAACCCACACTCCAAACTCGACATCCCTTCCTGCATGTTTCTACTCCAAACCAATCTCCCATTCTAGTAGAGGCAGATAGACATGTGAAATGTTTAGCGTGCCAGTAACAGGAGTCTTCAACAAATGGTGCTGGATAACTGGATATACACAAGAACCAAGTTAGACTCCTACCTCACACCATATTCAAAAATTAACTCAAAATGGGGTCGCCTGGGTGGCACAGCGGTTAAGCGTCTGCCTTCGGCTCAGGGCGTGATCCTGGCGTTATGGGATCGAGCCCCACATCAGGCTCCTCCGCTGTGAGCCTGCTTCTTCCTCTCCCACTCCCCCTGCTTGTGTTCCCTCTCTCGCTGGCTGTCTCTATCTCTGTCAAATAAATAAATAAAATCTTAAAAAAAAACCTCAAAATGGATTAAAGATCTAAATGAAAGAGCTAAAACTACAAAACTCTTAGAATAAGCATAAATATTTATGACCTTGGTTAGGTCACATTCCTTAGACACACCCAAAGCACAAGCAACAAAAGGAACAAGATATATTGGGCTTCATTAAAACTAAAAACTTTGGTGCTTCAAAAGACAGTAATAAAGTGAAGATGGGAGAAGATAATTGCAAATTATAATGATGAGGGACAAGTATCCAGAATATATAAGGAACCCTTACAATTCAGTAATGAAGACAAAAACAAAAAATTAGCGAATGATTTGAATACACAAAAATACACAAATGGCCAATAAGCACATGGACGTGTAGCATCACTAGTCATTACACAAGTGCGAATCAAAACCGCAAGATACCAGCTCACACCGAAGAGGACTAGAGCTTATGTCATGGAACTACATAATTACGAGCATGCGGAGAAATCAGAATCCTCAGGTATCCCTGGTGGGAATGTAACATGGTGCAACTGCTTAGGAAGTCTGGCAGTGACTCAAAAAGGTATATGACCCAGCAATTTCAACCCTAAATATGGAAAAAGAATTGAAAACATATTGACAATTTGTACACGAACGTTCATAGCAGCATTATTCATAAGGAGGATAAAGTGGAAACAACCCAAACGTTGAAGTGAGCAATGGATACTGAAGGCGGTGTGTCCACACACTGTTGGGCAATATAAAGAAATGAAGTGCCGATGCGAGCTACACGGGCGGACCTCAGAACACACCAAGTTAAAGAAGCCAGTTAAAAATGACCGTATGTTGAATAGCCCTATTTATGGGAAACGTCCAGAAAGAGAAATCTAAGACACAAAGAGCAGTTGTTGACTAGGGAAGGGGATTTGGGAAATGGTAAAGCATTGGTAATGGGTATGGGATTTTGGGGCGGGGGGGTGGAGGATGAGGAGTATGTTCCAGAACTCAGAGTGCTGATGGGTGCGCACCTTTTGAGAATATACTAAAAACAATACTTACATGTACACTTTAGAAGGGCAACTTTTAGCTCAGAAAAAAAAAATACTGAGGATTTTAAGAGGGACTTTAGTGACAGGGACTGTGTTTTGTTAAGTGTTCTATTTTAAGTAGGGCTGTCAAGAAAAATCTCAAATTAGCCGGAATGACCAAATAGCAATTGTTAACATTAAACATTTAAACTCCATTACCAAAAGTGACTTGAAATATACTCTCTCTAGTTTAAAAAATGTAGGGACTATAATGCAGACTAAATCCTGAACTTTAAAATGGCTGCTCATTTGAGAAATGTGTAAGCTTCTCACGGGTCAAGACCCGAGATCTTTATTCTACACAGTGAAAGATTATTGATTCCTTTGCCATGGCTTATGACAACTACACTAACAGAAAAAAAGTACATTTCGAGGCTTTAACTTTGGTAAAGAATACTCATCCTAGCTTTGTAGCCACTTTCATTCCAGTCTGTCTTGTTAACATAGTACTCTGCAAACACTCCTTGAACAGAAGGTCCCCCCTCTGAGACGAAGAGTACCTTCTTCCTACAGCGACGGAGGCACGGCATCAATCAGCCATTTTCAGAAACAGAGGATATGTTAAGGATTAAGAGTAAACCCTATCAGAGAGGGGGGAAAAATAGAGAATAAAAACAATCAGACTGCACAATCCATATATTTACTTTTTATTGAATTTGTTAATGTTACAGAGTTCTTGCACTGCCAAACCATGCCTGAGAATTCAAAGAAAGAAATGGTACAATGGACAGCCTCACCCACCCATCATACAGTATATTAAAACTTGATTCATGTGCATTTTTATAATTTCACAATCTTTTAAAAAGTTGTAACAAGAGTTGGAATTTTCAATCTCCCGCAGGTCGTCAGATTTCTAGTGTAGTATGCCATTAAATAAAAGTTCCACATATTCATCTCAGTTCATTCCTCAATAACATAACCCCCAACAAAATTTTGCTGGAAAAATGCATACTTTTCAGGGGAAATATGTGGCTCAAGGTCCAAGAGATTATTTGTTAAGATTTTTGGTTCCCAAATGAAGTCTTCAGTTTAACCAAGAATACCTCGTTTCTTGCTTAATCATCCAACCTCTCCTTGGCTGGCTCAGCTACTCACCCCAATATACCAGAAGGCAGGCACCCAGCCTGCCACCTCAAACAACGCCAACATCATGGCCCAGACGTGGTGGGCAGGTCCTGTCAGGAGACACTGTGACCTCCCAGGAGCTGATTCCTGCACTGACACGTTCATCAACACTCAACTCCTGTAGGAGACGCCCCCACACCGGACAGTTTTACTCGCTCACTTGCCTCACTCTCGCCAGTAGCAAGTCTGCACCTCCTGCATTTGGCAAAGGGATTTATTAGAGAGAAACCCAGACTCTGCATTAAGTGATCACATACCACTTTGAAATATTTCTATTGAACCAAAGATACAAAACTAGTAAATTACCCGATTATCTCATTAGATGGAAAGACTTTTCAGTAATTCTGGGTAGCTTCCTGAAGTCCCTTTAAGAACTGAAAATTACCAGACAGTTTAAGCTGTAATTATTAAAAACAGAAGTGCTACATCACCTGTCTTTCGCCCCTGACTCTTCAAATGAACATAAAGACATACTAGAAGGTTGCTAACAGAGCTAAACTGGCACCATCACTGCATCTATAGAATGGCCAATACCTGAAAAATTTGGGCACAAGTGTATCTGGAAATCTTGTCAAAGATCATGCAAGATCCGTGAAAACCTAAGTGGGTTTTAGCTTATGGTTCTGCTCACGTTCTCTGAACCGATAAGGACCCGTCAGTGAATCCCTTGGCCTGAGCAGAACCCATACTCTTTCCACTGCAGTTTACTGTGCAGTTTAGACCTGATTAGAGGAGGCTTAGCAGCACCTAAAGTAGAGCCCCCGCATCCACTGTCCTTGACATCAAAGGCTATTTGGTTCCACTCTAGGGATTGGCAAATTCACAAGACATTTCACAATTCTAATGCATATTTCAGGTCACTTATTTAACCAAGCAATATGCTCTGTCAAAGAACTTATTCCAAGTCAAAGAAGAAAAAAAAAAGGAAAAAAAAAAGGCCTTAACGTGTGAAACACAGAAAAAGCACTACCCAAATAAAAAATTACTAAAAGAAATAAGATTACTCCCTCCCCTATACCCTTTCCCACTTGGTGGACCCAAGTTTGGTTGATTTAATTTGTGGTTACCTCAGAATACAACTCAAAGTTTAAATTATAAAATCACAACCCTACAGAGATTATCTGAACACATGAGTTCTTTTGAGAGCGGCACGTTCCAGGAAGTCTAACACAGCCCACTACAGAGTATCCTTAAGGGTGGGGCACAGGACAGGTTAATTAAGGTCACTTAAATCTTCATCTTTTACAGCAGATCAGAACCCAGATGGCTGACTTTCTGCAGGATTTCTGATAGGAATCCAGTAGAGCTGGTTTCAAGCTTCACACCGACACTTACTAGCTGTAACCTCCGTGTCCAGAAGTTGTGATCCACGTGAAGTCCGCAACGAGTGCAGCAAACCTGAGGTAGTCAGCCCTTACGAAGGCTCAGTATCTGAACATAAAAAGATTTTGAAATGACCACTGGCTGCAGTTTCTGGTTTTGTATTTGCAGAGTAATAATGAAAGAACACTGCTGAATCTAGTTCACGCATTGCTAGAACAATGAGAATCCCCCTAAATCCAATATATACAAAGAGCAGCTGTGACACCTGTACTTCCACAGTGCCACAGGGCCGGGCACTTGTAGCGAGTGGTCTGCATCGGCTGTGGGTCCAGCAGAGATCAGATGATGAACGGCTGTTCCTGGGGGTCAGCTGCCGTCTAGTTACCTTAGGGTTAGCAAAGGCCGTTCCTTAATTGTACTGTGTGTGGCTTTGCTGATTTTCAAGCACAGCATACTGGTTGTCTAGCTGAAGTTTAAGGGCCTGGTTTTTTGAAACCTCATCCCTACCTCTAGTTTTGTGTCTTACTACTTCAAAGCTCTTCTCCATTTCTTTATCCCTAAGGGAAAAGAAATGTAATCAGTAAATATTTCTTCACTAGGTTGTTGATCCTCAAAAAACACAAAACAAAAAAAGCAGCCACCCTTTAGAAGTATCCTGAGGGAGGAACAGGAGGGGAAACCGGTACAGGTATCCTGCTTTCCCGAAGTCTGTGTTACACCACTTGCTTTTACAGAAGACCTACATTAGTAGGGTGACAGCTTTTTTCGTAACAGTGAAAATCCTCTTCAGATTTCTTTCAGTTAGCGCAAGTTAGCACAAGAAAGGAGGTCTTCCGGTAAAAGCAAAGTGGGGTATAACGCAACCTTTCGGAAAGTGGGGGGTCCTCCTTGCTTTATGCCTTTCTGGCTTAGGAAAGGTTTCACAGGCATGCTCTACTTTCCACAGCAGGGAAAACCTGCATATAAAATCATCATCAGATCATTTTCCGGCTTCAAAGGAACAGAAAACACAAATACTGAATGAAGCTCTATGGTCCTATTTTCTGTGGTAGCAAATCTATTTGAATACTCTTTACTGCAAGCCTATTTTGGGACCAACTTGAAGACAAGTGCAAAGCAAAAGGCTATCTGATGGCACGGTGATTCCTTCTAGGAGTCGCTTTTACTTTTAGCAAATAATAAACAATACATCTCTTTATGCATAAAAGCAACAATTTTCTTACTCAAGTCAGGTTCTAATCATTATTCAATGATTTCTCCTCACTTCTACTTTAAGGGAGTGGATCAGATAAAGCAAGGTGAGTGCGGGGAATCGCGGCCCCTTATTCTGTAGGACAGAGCAGAGGAGCAAGTCCAGTGGAGGCTTAAATTCAAGCCAGCTGGGCTCTCAAAGAGGCAAAAAGGCTGGGATTTACTTTAAAAGCCACCCCCCCAAAAGCAGTATTTCCATCTGATGTTCTCTGCACTTCTTCCCATTTTATTTACTTAAAAAAATTCATGTCCCTACAAAGGATGTGGTTGTGCCGTATGTGGTCATTTAATTCCACGTAGCACTCATTTTAAGTACCTGCTGAAATAAGATTTTAATATTAGACTTATAAATGCCAACATCTTTGATCTATGCACATCAACTGGTAATACAATGAAACACTGCTCTTACGTTTCTAGTCTCCATGCTGTAAGGAACACAAGCCAGCAATAATGTACTTACAAAGAATTCTAACCAGACAGAGTTCGGAGCTACTGAACAACACATGCCAGGAATAAGGAAACTTTTGTAGACAATGTCTGTCTTTGGTGCTCTTTCCCCACTGCCCCCTCCAGGGTCCTTACCCCTTTCCCCACCCTCAGGCATGTAAATCCCACCTAATTCTCAGCTGACAGTCAGCTGCAGCCTGAGCTTTACCAAGGAGACCCCCTCCTCCCCACCTCAGGTGGGTTTTCCTATCTCCTACATCCCACTCGCTGGCCAAGGGACAGGACTCCCAGACAGAAGGCAGGAGTTGAGAGTACTTACTTCCGGCTTTCTACATGCTTGGCAGTGGACTGCAGGGATGGGAACTGTGTGTCACTGTAGATTTCTGGTGGTCCTTGTGGTGTTTTCCTTGTTGTGGTTAACCTGGCTCCCGGAGGCCTATACACACCGCTAGTCATTGCTGGTTCTGGGGTCTCTGTAACTAACATTTCGTACAGTTTAGAGAAACTATTCAAATGCCTGGCATTTTAGTAAGCTAGTCCTGCATTCCCACTCACTTGACAATTACAGAAAAAAACCCAATACCTACACAAGTCGTCTATGGACAACAGAAGGAAAGTTAACTAGAAAATGTCTGAAAGTGAAAATACTCTTTCTGGGGCAGTCTTCTAACTTCTCTTCCATGTACAACTTCGATTACCTATGTAAATGAGTTCTTTTTGGAAGTCAACTCGCTGGAAGTGGGAGAGGAATCTGCTGGGCCTGGAGACAGCCCATCAGGGACTGTCTTTCAAAACAGCCCCACCTCAGCCTTCAGTTTACACACAGGTAAACATGGATAATCACTTCTTCACCTGGTTGGTGGGTTAAGTAACATGCCATGTGTCAACAATTTATTTATGAAAATGCTTGTGTACTTATTCTAAAAGACTAATAAAAATAAGCTACTACATATCTTTAATAATTTCCTTATCTTCTACATCATCAATGGATTTTAAGGCTCTTTGTCTTATTTTATAAACACAGGTAAAGCAGGAAAAAAAACTAAGCAACCAAGCAGCTGGAAGTCTTCCAGGATGGCTAACATTTTCAGGACAGAACCTTGCAGCTTTTCCCTATATATCATTTTTTCCCTCCCCATTCTCAATATGGATTCAGTATTTTAAGTGTGTTTTCCATTTATCAAAAACTTCATTTCAAATAAACGCCTACACCATCATTTATTAGCTCCAATATAATGCAGCCATTTGAATACTACTATAAAGGCTTATTGTCTCATACAGCTTCTAATTGAGTGTGAGCAAGTTACAAGATCACGCACGCTCATTAGTGACTGAGCACCTGCTATGTGTCAGGTGCCGCTCTAAACGACACAGCAGGGACACAAATGTTAAGGACGTGCCTTCATGAACTGGATATTCAGGCCATTAGCCACATGCAGCCAATCTGGAAGGAAATAAACTTAAGAATTCAGTTCCTTAGTTATGTTAGTTGCATTTTAAGTACTCCATGGCTAGAGGCCACTAGACAGCAAACAGAGCTATTCTGTCACTGCAGAAAGTACTACTGGACAGTGTTAGGCTCGAGGCAGGAGACATGTATGTCAGGTTGGCACCATTACCAAAAATGAAAGTGGGGGAAGTGCTGGTGAAGGGAGGACATGACGGACAGGAGTCTCAGTGATGAGGTGAAAACTGAATAAGGCTGGAAAGTCGTAAGGAGACAAACAGATCTACCGTTGGTAAGCAAGCCAAATCTGGTCCGACTCCGGATTTCATAAGTGTTTTACTGGAACACAGCTACGCTCACTGGGTGTACGTATCGTCTAGGGCTACTTCTGTGCTGTCACAGCAGGGCTGAGTAATTAAAAACATCTTCTGCGCGGCCCTCAAAACGTGAATTACCTATTATCTGGCCCTCTGCAGGAAAAGCTCAGAGACTCCTAATATAAAGGAAGGAGGATTCAGGCCGAGAACACAGGCACAAAGGCCCGCGGCAGTAGTGTGCCTGGTCTCCTCAAGGAGCAGGGTAAGCGAGGACCAGATGAAAAGAAACACCAAGTCAGAAAATGGGATCACAAGGCAGACATCCAAGGCCTTGCAGGTCACGGAGAACTTCAGCTTCTGCTCCAAGTACAGGGGACACGTTCTGCTGTTTCTTGAAGAGACCGCTCCTCTGGCTGCTGCTGGCCGCCGGGAACAGTGCGCGGACAGAAGCAGGCAGACCAGTGAAGAGGTGGCCTCACTGATCGATACAGACATTAACAGTTCAAACCACGGTGGTAGCAGTGGCACTGGAGATCACTAGTCACAAAGAGTCTGATGTTGAAAATAAACACAAAACAGATTTACTGACAAATTAGACTTAGGTTTGAAGAAAAAGGTATCAAAGATGACTCCAAGATTTGTGGCCTAAGTGACTGAAAGAACAGCAGTGACATGAGGAAGGCTGTGTGCTGGCCCCTGACATGGGTTTGAACTGCATGGCTCCACTTTCACGTGGGTGTTTTCAATAAATACGGTATATAGACCTGTAAACATATTTTTTCTTTATGATTTTAGTATTTTTCCTCTAGCTTGTTCTAAGAATATAGTAGCATAAATATACAAAATACATGTCAATTGGTAAGTTTATGTTACTGGTATTCACAGGAGGCTCTCAGTAGTTAAGTTTTGGGGTAGTCAGAAGTGAAACGTGGATTTGAATGCACAGGGGGGTTTGGGGCCCCTACCCTCATGTTGTTCAAGGGTCTACTGTACATGAAGAGCTCAGCTGGGGATATGTGGTTATCGAGATGCCAGCTAGGCAGTTAAGATCTATGTGTCTGGAGGTCAGGAGAGACGTGAACTGATGCGAATTTTGGAGTCGCTGGCAACTGCAGACTGCTGAACGGGGAGGGCATGGAGAAAGAGCAGCAGGGGCTGAGCACTGTGGTAGGCAGGAGAGAAGAAATCTCAGCCCGGAAGACAGAACCAACCACGGAGGGAGCAGGAGACTGTGGTGTCCTGGAAGCCAACAGAGCGCGCGCTGGGGTGATCAGCTGCTGCAAGCGCTGCTGACGGGGCAAATCGGGTGAGGACCGAGACTTGGACACCGAGGTTAGCCGTGCCGAGGTCACCACGATCGGTGACAGATGCAGTAAAAAAAAGTTAAACGGAAGAACTTACATCTACACACACAGCAAAACGCTAGAAAGGATGCAAGAATGTTGACACACACTGTGGTCTCTGTGCAGTAAGATCTGGAGTGATTTGTTACTCTTTGTATTAAAAAAACTGGGTATATGTTAACGCAACGTTTCTCCAACTTTTCTCAACACTGCTGCTCTAAGGAGCCCTTTAGACATCTATTTCCTAAACACCACGCCCCCCACTCCAGGAAATGTTAATACCACGGGTATACTGTGCGCCTGCTCACTCACTTCGGCCCTCTGGTGGGCACAGCCCGCTAGAAGATTTCTAGTATTTCTTTACCCGCCACCAAGAACCTCTTCTTATCAACTCTTATGTACGTGCCATTCTGAGAATTCATGTTTCAAGACAGAGCGGAATGGGGAATGGAGGAAAAACACACACACAGGTGAAACACAGGTACAATTTCCCTCAGCTAACTGTCAAAAATGGAAACAAATTACTTAAATATTTTAAAGTTTGGCAAGTTAGTTTACATATAAATTGAAGCAGCCTACAGAAAAGCACCTATCTTAAGTTCCAAATTCCTTTACTTAGGATATAAAGTCCTTAAACAGACATATACAAACGTCTCTCCCAAGAACAGAAAGGAACCCCACTCATTCTACCACAAGCACTCATTTAGTTAAATGCCAACAGTATATAAAATGATACATAAACAGCTTCATGAACATGAAATATTGAGATTACCAACTACTGCAGCAGGAGGTGCTTGTACTGGAGCTGTTTTATTCCAGGGACCTGAAGATTTTTCTACACCACCACCACCACCTCCACCTTCTTCCCAGTTATCACCTGGATCTTCTCTTTTCTCATTATCATCTTCTTCCTTTTCACTATTGGAAAAGCAAACAAGTGAATTCAATTATAGAACTTCCAGGAAAACCGTCAGTCCAAATACTTAGTCGTATCAATGCTGATCTGTGTGACCCTAAGAGAAGTCACCTAACCTCTTCAGAGCCCCAGTGCCCCACTTGTTTAAAAGAAACAGAGACAGAAAGAAGGGATTTTACCTGTTAAACACTGGGACTTCCACCTAACTTCATATAAAAGGATTTTATTGCTAAAAGGTTTAGAAAACCACTTGGTCTGATAGTCTCTGCTTTCCTTTTTGCAAACCTCATATTCTCAAGAATATTTAGAAACATTTACCATACCGACACGCCAGGCTTTATGACAATCTGTGTGATTACATACAGCAGCCCCAAGTAAGAGCAGGACCCCAGCTGAGAACCTCACACAACTGAGGGAGGAAGAGAGGCCAGGCTAACCTAAGAAAAAGGGACTTGAGAGGGATTAAGAGTGTAATCCTTGGATTTTTCTAGGTCCACAGTGGCCAAACAGGCACTCATGGTAAGCATATTTTCAGTGATCAAATGGTTTTTGAAAGCTGTATAATTTCATTTGCTAATCCTTTAGTACATAGTACAAAATACTCTTCAAATTAGAATTCACATTCCAACAGAAGAAACAAGCCTGTGTTCAGTGTTGACATCAGTGCTACAGAGTTTATTAGTGCCAGTCTCTACTGTTTGACACACAGAATATAAAGAACTGGTTCCTATCACCAGATATGTCACCCATTTAAAAAAGAAAATACAAAAACTCAGTCTTTGGCTTTACTAGTAATTATAAATGCAAAAGATACCCTCAATGGTATCCTAACACTGGCTGCAGTGTTTATGCCAATTTCTTATTTCTTCCTGAACTGGTTTGAGTCAGGAATCAGGGAGTTACCTGTCAAATCTGCCTTTTTTGCCACGATTCGCCCTTGCTGCTGCTGCCACCTCTGGCACACACCACCAACTTTTCCATGAATCATGTTGCATGACAGCAGTGGTTTTTCCTAGAACTTCAGCCTATCAACCTTTATCATTCTGACCATGCTTTTCTCTCCTACTGAAAAAACAGAGCTATTGCCTAAAGCTGTCCTAGGCCTTTCACCCTTTTTCTCCCTTTGATGCCCGATCAGTGACCATGGCCTTAATGTACAGAGGACTCCCACCCTACACCGTGTATGACCCTGGGAACATCATGGCCTCTCTTAGCTTCTGCAAAAGGTCATCTCAGGGTGTTTTCCTTCCATTCTTATTAGAACAAGGAAAGTGCTGGCTATAAGACAAATTTCTTGAATAAGTAATGGCCTTCTTTAAAGACACTTATAGAAAAATTTCAAAGACAATGCCCACCAACAGAGGGGCTTCCAGAATTTAGGCTTAGGGTGGCAATCAGGGAGGGGAGAGGGAAATGAACTCATCCTCAATCTGCATTTGTAGCGTGATTTTACTTAAGATCATAATTCAAGAGGAAAAAAGAATGAGAATATGCCCAAGCCACCCTATGGTTCCACCCCCACTTTTTTTTTTTTAAACACATCACAGAATCCTATACAGCCATTTAAAATGTCAGGCCTATGCTGACATGGAAGTAATATTCATGTCAGGTAAGCCAATGGCTTACTAAAACAAAATCTATATACCTAATATTAAGTAGAAGGATATTTCAATTATTAAAAAAATGTTTTAAAAAGTAGCTGGGTGCTAGAATGCCTGGTTTTATTTTCTTCAAGCAGCAAGCAGTTACGAGCAGATTCTAAAACCAGACTTCCTGCCTCCAATCATCTGGGTTTTGCCACTGACTAGCCAGGAGACTTAGAGTATGGCACTTACCTTTTGTATGCCTCAGTTTCCTCCAATGTAAAATGGGGATAACAGCTCCATTATGAAAATACACAAGTTAATAGGCACAAAGCACCAAGGAAAGTGCCTGGCACATAGTAAGTGCTCTTAAATGTTATTACATTTGGGGGGGTGGACAGAGGGAGAGAGAACGTAATTAAGCAGATTCCATGCTGTGTGGAGTCCCACGAGGGGCTCAATCTCACAACCCAAGCTGAAACTAAGAGTCAGATGCTTAACTAATTGCATCACCCAAGCGCCCCACCATTACATGCTTTTTAATATCCATTTAAGTTTTCAAACAGACGCCACCTTTACACTAGGAGAAAAATGAGAGAACAAAACTCAAAATCCCCAAAACCCACAACATGAACATGCTCTTTTTAAATAGATTTTTAAAAATAGATACCAACCACTATGACCCTGTTTTCTAAAGTTTATATGTGGAATGAATGACCAGGTAAGGATATGAAGGTCCTAATTTATCCAGGAGTCTAACAGTGGTATCCAAACATAAGAACTGTCCCAAAAGAATTTTTTTTTAGTCACCCACTTCTGAGAACCAATGCCAATGTAATTATACTTTCATGCAATTTGGCTGGTTCATGAGTAAAAACATGGGTGTTATTTACCTAGTTACATAAGACTTGTTAGTAATGTCCCAGTAACCCAATCCCAGCCAGACAGGAAGGTAAGACCCCTACAAAGATTTTAAGAACCTTCACGGCACTTTTATACTCACATATACCCCCAAGGTATGCTAGCTTTCAGCTGGTCATTTACATTGCGCAACAGTTAACTCAGCAAAATGTGCTGAATCACTGTTCTTCAAATATATATACTGGACTCTAAAACAGATTTTTCTTCAAATTACAGTAATATTTGGTGATTAATATATCTAAATTCCGGAATTAGCAGCTTGTAGTAAGCAATCGACTGAAAATAAAAAAATGTTAACAATGATTATCTCTAAGCAGAAGGGATTATGGATCATCCTAATACATTTTTTAATGCTGTTATACCTTTTTAATGTTCTTAAAATATATACTTTCTAATTCACAATAAATTATTAAAGAAAAGCCCCAATCTGGTCTGATAAAATACTGATGGTCCCATGTAAAAGGTTCCTTTACTGTAATGTTTATTACCTCTTTACCCTAAGAGACAAGAATGAATAAATCACAAATCTAAAAATCCCTTTAAATTATAAACTATTATTAAGTAAGAGTGATTTAATAGGGATTGTGTTATGTGTAATAATAGGCACAAGACAACCTAATATTTTGGTTTCTTAAGATTCTGAAATATTAGTTAAACTAAACATTGGGAATTGTCTAGTCAAAACACTTCATCCAAAAGAGGGAACAAAGGCCCAGAGATGCTAAGAGCCTTGCCAAAAGGCCAGGATAAAAATGATTTAAACATCCGGATTACTTTTTCTTATTTACAGACTCCAGAAAATGTCAAATCTTTAAATGCCGTAAGACACATGTTGCAAAGAATCATTTCCACAGAAGATAATTAGGCTAAAATCTGGTATTTGACCCAAACAGAATATACAGCTTCTCATCAGCTACATTTCACATTTCTAAACACTACACTGCTACTTCTAAATACATTATCACAATTTAAAGTATACGGCCTTATATACGCAACAGTCTGTAAGGCACTGCTGGTAGTACAGGGGAATGAAGCTAGAAAAGGGAGTATTTGCTGAGTATCTAGGAAGCCAGGCCCTTTCCTACCACTTCACAAAGTTAAACTTACAATAACACCAAGGCAGGCAGGAGACCCACTGTACACAGGAGGAAACGGACACTCAGAGTTTAAGCCCCTTCCCCAGGGCTACAAAGTAGCAAGCCAATCCCTGGTCTCCAGAGCTCAGGCTCTCCTGTTGCCTCTTATTTCATTTTAGCCTCTTTAGAGCTCTAACATACGACCACAGACATTTTCTCTATTTTGAGAAATTCACTTTCAGTAAGTTTGGTCAGGATTACACATCCTGCAGCGGTTTATCAATAAAGATGGAACACCCTTACCTCTTTATCTCACAGGACACCCCCCGTTCCCCAACATTAGGGTTTTAGCAGCTAAAACAAAAGCCAGACTTGACTGTGCTTCTGCTAGAATGCTAGGCACCTCCACTGGTTTGACCCTATTGTCCAACTACTGTTACAATAGTAAAAGGGCGAGACAAGGCCTGATGAGCTATGCTGTCAGCTCAAGATGGCACGCGCTCCTCCCAGGACTCTTTCTCAACCCCTTCACGGGAGTGTTCTCTCCTGTGTTCCACAGCATCCTGCCCATCACTGGTGTTTAGTAGAGTAGGAGTTAGTTCTACGACCCTGGTGTCTGGCACACTAGTCACACCAGTATTTGCTACAATGAATCCAGCTTGGATGCAGGAGTGTTTCTTCAAGGAACAACTTAGCCAGCTCTACCTAACGCGTTTAAAGGTCCAGATCTATCTCTCTCTCTCTTTCCTTCCTTCCTCCTTTTTTTTAAGATTTTATTTATTTGAGAGAGAGAGCACAAGCAGGAGGAGCAGCAGAAGGAGAGGGAGAAACAGGTTCTGTTCTGAGCAGGGAGCCCGAAGCCGGGCTCAATCCCAGGATCTTGGCATCATGACCTGAGCTGAAGGGAGATGCTTAGCCAACTGAACCACCCAGGCACCCCCAAAGTTCTAGACTTCTTAATGTTCCTAAAAAAAATCCCACTGGGCTCCAAGAACTCAATTTTTTTTTTTTAAAGTAAAACGTGGGGCTTGAACTCACAACCTGGAGATTGAGTCGCATGCTCCACCTACTGAGCCAGCCAGGTGTCCCTCCAAGAAGTCAATTCATTATTGAAACGTGACAAATGCTCAACATTTAGTAACCTTGAATACTACTTGGAATCTTTCTTTCCCCCAAAAATACATTTTAAAGATGAGAGAGGCCGCCTACAGGTCCCATTTAGACTGCTCCACCAACAATCTAAGCTCCAGTGTTAGGCCCCTTTTATCACCACCCCAATGGCACCCCTCTAAAGAACTTATTTATATATCATGAGGACCTTGAATACATCTATTAATTTAGATGTAATCTGACACAAGCCCTTATACTCTTGGTACTTAAATCTTGAGTTAGTTGGTAAATGTGATACATTAATAGTGTATTTGCTGCTACTAAAAAATTTCCTCTTTCAAATGCACACTTACCTTCAATAAAGCTGCAGTATTTGCAGCTGACTAAAGAGAAAGCAAATGTGACAAAAATGATCAGATCATCTAAGCAAAGAGTATATGGGTATTTTATTGTTCTTGCAACTTTTCTGAGGTTTCTAATTTTTCAAAGCGAAAAGTTAGATGAAGAAACTAAGATTATACAGCTGAAAATTTCAAGATATTTTAAGTCAACTTCCAAAGTTTTATATTCCCTCATCTCATACTGAGATAGCAAGGCTGCCTCTCTCATAGATAAAGGTAACAGATTAGAGGCATAAAGAATCATCCCCCCAACTTCTCAAAAGATATCTCATTTCTCTGCCTCTTCCTAAGGGCCTCTGCCGAAAAGATTAAGACCAAGCTATAGAAGACAATAATTCAATGTCTATAAGCAACGTTTAACACTCTTGAGAGGGATTTTTGTTTGTATGGTCATACTAATGCCAACCCGAACATGTCATTTTCTCTTTTATTAGGTCCACAGTGAATTGACTCACCAGAGTCTAACATTAGTCATGACAGTAGTAGGTAGTGTACCTCCACTACCCCTTGTCCTCAAATCTTGGTATTACAGACCAGGTGCCTCATGGTTAAGTAACAGAAATTCCCAAGACT
Source organism: Ursus maritimus (assembly GCF_017311325.1). NCBI lineage: Eukaryota > Metazoa > Chordata > Mammalia > Carnivora > Ursidae > Ursus > Ursus maritimus. The sequence goes on from NW_024424453.1 coordinate 28,560,214, forward strand.
TAAGTATTCTAATTTACCCAATGAATAGAGAAGATTAATATTACCGACTGGGTATTTTACAAATACCCTGTACAAAAATCCGCGCAAAAATCCTAGGAGTTGTCTCAATTCTGCAGATCAGAACCAACACTTAAAAGTAAAGTGACTCCAAGGTCACACATAAACAGCAGGCTAAAACCCAGAGTTGTCTTTCCTCAAAATCCATGTTTTCATGACATTATCAACTCCATCCCATTTATGTGAGCAACCTACTTTCGCTCCAATGAACCAAAGTGTCTTTCCTTAGGGACCCCAACCTACCGAGTTTCACTGTCAAGAACATTTAAGACAAAGTTTATAAGGATATTCAGTATAGAGTGTGAAAATTTTAGTCATTATTATTAAACCTCAGATGACTTCTCACACTCAAGTCTTTCCTGAAAACTGTTAGATTCCTCTTTATTGAATGATCTGTGAAGGCAACGGAAATACAGACTCTATTCTCCAGAGTGAGACCCACAAAGGCAGCTTCCTGAAGGGGGATGTTTTCCAATGTTAGCAGGTTAGAGGAAGACTTGTGGCAGACCACCCAGGAGTTAAGACTACGTGCTAATTATGAAAAATACAACATGAAAGCTGGTCAAGCTTCAGGTCAAGGAGAACTTAAACACTCATACTAGCTGAGATTTACCTAGGTCCCTGGTAAATGTGAAAGATATAAATGATTTAAGAAATGTTTCACCATCTCTGGAGTAGCCAAAAAGAAAGACAAAAATAACCCTGAATATGGAAATAAGATATATAATCAGTGACAGAAAAATAGGCAGTTTAAATATCCTCCATGATATAATAAAATCAATTTCTAGCCTTCAGTGAATTTGAAACCTTTCCCTTCAGAAAGTGCTACTCTTGCTCAGTCAGTTCAACATGACCAAACACTATTCTTCCTGTCGCTCAAATCTTCAAAATCTGCAGTTAAGAACCTGTGGTCAGGAAAGGCAGACCAAGAGCCTTATTCTACAGCCAAACAGGAACCACACACACAGGCAGCACCACAACCCCAATGAGTAAGAACTTCACGTCCCCTCCTCTTCATTTTCACAAGTCAAGCCCCAGGAAAACACAGGGATATTTTCTAAACTACACCTCTCCAGAAACATCTAACACACAAATTCAAAAAGTTGTTGGGAATAAAATTTAGTCTAATCACGTCCACTTAACATTACTACAAAAGAACCTCAAGAGTGGAGAAGCCCCATTTCCTAAAAGGTCTCCCAGTCAGTCAGGTTTCACTTTGGTTAAGCTCACGAAACGAGGAAAAAGAACCTAGGACATAATGCTTGGCACTCTGGTAGGTATTCAACAAATGTCAAAAATATTAGCCCTGGTTTTTCAATACTTAACGCCATAAATATTACCACTTGGAGAAGTCAAAAGACAGTAGTCTGTTAAGAAAAATTACTTCTGCCAGTGTGCCACATGGTCACTGGTATATACAAACTGCAAACTTCGAACTGGAGGTAGTTCATTAAATCATTTATTTCTTTAAACTAGGAATAAAAGTTTTTAACCTTAAAAATGGTGGAACCATATATTCACCTGTTATTTCTACTCTATGAGCGCATTAAGATAAGACATCTATTCACACGAATCTAAAACCAACTATCACAGACTGGACTTAATATGTTAATTTCAAATCCCCTAAACCAACCAACCAACCCAATTTTTAAAAAATTACTGTTTTCTTGTACTTTTTTTTTTTAAGATTTTATTTTATTCATTTGAGAGAGAGAGCACAAGCAGAAGGAGAGGGAGAAGCAGACTCCCAGCTGAGATGGGAGCCCAATGTGGGGCTCGATCCCAGGACCTGGAGACCATGACCTGAGCTGAAGGTAGACCCTTAACCAATGAGCCACCCAGGCACCCGTTTTCTTGAACTTTAAAAATAATGTGGTTAGACTATCTGATGCCATCCCTATAAAACTCTAGGGAGAATAAATCTACAGTGTTAGAATACTCATTATTCTTGGGAGTGAAGACAGTGACTAAAAGGGCTTACGTTTGCTTTGTAGGAGTAATATTCAGTTTCTTGAACTTGCTGTCGATTACACAGATTGGTCTCACTGTGTGAACATATAAAATCTGTACATCTGTTAAGTATACTTCAATAACAAAAATACGTATTAACTTGCTTATTGGAGAGGATCTGAAAACCACATTATTTTTGAAACAAACAAAAACCCTAAATTCGACACACCAATGTTAAAAGTTAAAGTTTTGAAGCCACAAAATCCATTTCATTTTAGCTGTCTCAAATAAGTAGGCAATCTCTCACAGGATTTTGAAGCTGGCAGCTAATTTGATCAGCATATAGAAGGGCTGCCACCAGAGAGAAAAGGAACACACAATCCAATACAGCCCTAATACACATATCTAAAGCATGAGGCCACTGTGATGCAGCTTTGGGGCTAGAGAAAAACCAAACACACAATACCTACCCTAAGGGTTATCTAAACACATCTGTAACCAGACCATACCTTATTTGCATCGCCTGAACTCTGAGGCCGCTGTAATCAACCTCTTTTTGCTCAAATTCTTTCCACTCATCTTCATCCTGTAAAAGACACAGCGTTTGATCAATTAAAGCTATTTGTTAAAACACAACTAACTCAAATTATCAGACTATGAAAAGGGGATCAAGTGTCTGGAACCTAAAATATAGACTCGTTTTCTGGCTAGAGGCCCTGTTTGATCCCGAGGCCGACTAGGCTGGAGGACAAACGTGTCCAGCTGTCCAACCCTACTTCCACCGGGTTCTTTCCAGAGAGTTACTTTAAAAGCAACCAGGGAAAGTCGAATGAAAAAGTCTGTAACCCCACAACTAAATGTCTACCACAATGTTGTCATGAGACTTATTCTGTAACGGGCTTAGAGGCCAAGCCATGGCAATTAAAGCGGCCACAAAAACGATTGTTAGAAAATTCTGCTCAAGACTGCCGGGCTGAAGTCAGAACACCAAATTACTCAGAGCAGACGTCACTCGATAAATGCTGCTCCGGGCCGGGTACTTCCGACCCAGACCCATTTCCCCTTGAGGGTGCCGCGGACCGGGTCTCGGTCCCGGCCAGCGACACGAGGTGGAGGGGCGGGGCGGGAGCGGGCTGGGGGGTCCCGCGGGGAGAGGCCGGCCGGCCCGGCGTGGGAAGCCCCCGTCACATGGCCAGCCTCCGCGCCCGTCCGCCCGCCGGCCGGCCCCTCCCGGACGCTTCCCCGGGCGGGCGGCCGGCGGGGGCGGGCACATGGGCGCAAACGCGCGGCCCGGCCCCGAATCCCGGCCTCCCCGACCCCTCACCTTAGTCACGGCCTTGGTGGCGGCCCCGGGGCCGGAGGCCCCCGCGCCCGCGGTCCCGCCGTCGCCCGGCCGGGCCCCCGCGCCCGCCCCGCCGCCCGCCGCGCCCGCGGCTCCGCTGCCTCCCTCCGGCGCCGCCCGCCGCGCTCGCGGCGCTCGCCGCCCGGCTGCTCCGCTCCTTCTTCTTCTTCTTGTCCCTCTTGGCGAAGAAGTTGTCTAGGCTCCGCTCCTCCGTTTCGGCCATGGCCGCAGCCTCCTCAGCCCGGATGGGTGGGGCCGGCGGCGGGCGCGGCCCGCGGGGCTCCGAGCTCGGGGTCGAGGCCGGCTCTGCGCTCACGCTCCCGGGCGCGGCGACGCCTCAGCCCCGCGGGGTCGCCGAGGCGTGTGCGGCGGGGCGGGCGGCTCCCCCCGCGTGCTGGCGGGCGGTGGTACGGTCCGCCTGGGGGATCGCGAGCCGCTACCGCCGCTCGAGGCCGCAGGGGCTGCCGCTGCTGCCGCGCCCGCGGTGCAGGATCCCGCCCGCTCCGCAGCCGGAGGGGAAAAGGAACGCGCGGGCCAGAGGCTCCGGCGAGAGTGCTTGGCTAGCGGCGGCGCGTGCAGGAGGAAGACACGCGCGCGCAGGCCCGGAGAGGAAGGGAGAGGGGGTGGGGAGGGGAGGGAGGGGGAGGAGGGAGGGCGGGCCACCAGAAAAGAGAGGCAGCGCCCGCGCCTGCGTACTTAGCTCCGCCCGCCGCTGTGGGAGCGCAAAGGGGAGGGCGGCGGGAGGAGACGGAGGCGGAGCTGGCAAAGGAGCCAATCAGGTGCCAGAACGAAGCGCTTAGGTGACAATCCCTGCCTCAGACGGGGCGGGGCCTTGGGAGGGGAGAGGAGGGTGTATGCTGATAGCTCCTGCCTCCCGATTGGCCAAGGGTTTAGCCTTGGGGGCGGGCATTTAGAGGGCTAATTGGTGACTTGGCTAAAGAGGTCCGGTGAAAGGGGCGGACGGGTCGCGTCTGAGCATGCGTGGGGTGCACGCGTGTCTGCTCGCCCAGAGCCAACTGTGGCCTTGCGGCTTGAACTTTAGGGAAGTGGAAAGGCTCTGTGTTAAGCTAGCTATGTTAAAGATGGGAACTCCTCCTCCACCCCACTCTGTACTTTCACTCCCTCTGGTCTGGCAACTTTTAATTTTCATTTTATGGGATGGTTACTAGGAAAGTGAGAGGAGTAGTGGGCTTGAAGTTTTGGTCTTGTTTAGGAAAAGATCTTTAATAAGCCAGTACGTAGATAGTAGGGGATTGATTTTGTCTGAACTCCACCCTCTACCGAGGTCAAGCTAAATAAATCTGATCCTTGAGCTTCTGATCTGTAAAATGGGGGTATTAGCTCTTGTAAGATTTGTGGGGAAAGAGAACCTGTTAGCTGCCCAGCACAGTGCTTAACACGCATTGGATGCGAGATGCATGGCTTTTTAATCCATTTAAATAGTGCTCCCTGCCCTGACTTGAGTCTAGATGATGGCTGCAATTTATCCTTAGCTTTTATATATGGTGAAAGGAGGAGAAAGGTGTGTCATAGGCATGGGAATAAAGTACCCATATTAAACCTGGTTTTACCATTTAAGTACTTTTGGGACCTTGAGAATGAAAGGAATCTTTTCATTTGAAACCGGTGACCTAATGTCAAGTATTAGACTTTCAACTTCCTCTTTCTAAGGACAGAGAAGAGAGCAGCCACTGAGGAAATGACTCAGACTATGTTAGTAGCTTCATGGGGTAGACACAGTACAGCCAGTAAAAGGAGTGACTTCTTTGTCTTTTCCTTTATAGTGTCCCCATTTAAGGTTGTCTTCCCTCCCTCCCCCACCTCCACTACTATTAAAGAACTAAGTCCAGAATATATCAACAAAGTAAATCAAGGACCTAGCCTTGAGCAACAGTAAGCTTAGGTATAATTCCCCAGACATAACCTGTCCCCAACCACCCAGGATGGGCCCTAGGTAACTTCCTTCTGTGACACCACTTAACTTCCTGTGATGCAGGCCAAGTTAAGTGCTGCTCCCACCCTATCACCCTTAACATTTCTGATCAGATTTCTTTTTCCTTTCTTTCCCTTCTGCCCTCCATTCCTTCCTCCCTCCCTTTCTAACTTTTGTTCTTTCCTCATCGATGAAGCACCTAATTTAGCAATATTTAAGGTTATGTGCCTTCTTCTAGGTTGAGTAATTCATCATTCCTCCCTTACAATCAAGAAGATCCAGATATGAATAACTGGAATTCAGGCCCCTCCCTTCCTTAGGTCCTCATCAATATATCAGTGTCTTGAGGAATTAATGACTTGGGAAATGTAGAGAAGGAATAGCAGTTGAGCGTTGACACTGCAAGAATCCCCCACATTTTTCGGCGTGATTCATGACACACTCCAGAACTTGATCATATGTACTGATCAGACCAGTAGAGACACCAATATCTTTGTGGTTGTGTTATTATCTGTAGTTATTCTTTCCTCCCAGAAGCTGATCTCTTCTATTTGAATCCTCTGCCCTGAAACTGACAGCATACATTCCCACCAGTTCCTCTTCAATCTCCCCTGCCACCCTCCTCTAGATTGGTTACACAGGGCCCTGAATTCTGCCATCACCCCCTCATCATCACCTGCCCTCATCTTGAAGCATCCTCCAGCTCCCTCTTGATGGGGTTTTTTCCCCCTCTGCCTTCCAATGTTTAGACCTTCCCCAACTCTAAAGCAAAACAGACCTTAACTTGTCCTCGCTAGATGGAAAGTTGAACAGTGGTGAGGACTCAGACCATTCCCAGGTATTTCAGCACATCTTCTAAGGATCTTAATGCTGTCTGAACATGGAAATGTCTCTCTGAGCCCTCTGAAGTGGTACAATCCAAAAGACATCATTTAAAATATCTCCCTCAACAAGGCCCACTGAGCCAACATTCTGTGAGCTCAAGAGCTGGCAAAGGGCAGCTGGACCCAGCCCATTGTCTCTGGGTTCTTTTTTGCTGAGCTATTTGTTCCAAGTTCCATTCTGCTACCTAGGCTGGAAATTCCACACATGCTCAGCTCAAAGGAGTGCATCCCATGCTGGCCAAAGGGCTGCCAGGAAATAGGGAGCAACTTTTCATTCTTGTCACTTGTGGCTTCCTCTCTCACATCTGTGAGGCAGACTGTGCTATGGCCTGAGCTGTTCCACCAACCTTTTCCAATTGGGGAGCAAATGCCTTCAGGCCACTTCCTCTGGGGAGCCTTTGCTGACTTCTGTAGGCAGCCTGTTCCCGACCTTTAAAGGTCCAGAGACCTTTTGTTTGGTGTGGTATTTGATGCCTTCCTGGTATTTCCATGATTTGCTTGTTGTTTAACCTCATTTATTCACTCACTCATTCATTTATGTAAATTTTTTTTTTTAATGAGCACCTACTCTGTGCCAGGCCCTACGACAGGAATTAAGGATGAGTAAGTCAGAGACAGGCCCTACCCTCCCAGAGCTTACTGTATGGTAAGCTGCTACCAGAAACAGACAAGTATATGTACACGCAACTACAGTCAGTGAAAACCCTGGAAGGTAGGAGTGGTGTGGGGCATCAGCCTGTATCACATAGGTGTTTGCTGTGTGTAGAATGTAAAAATGTTCCCACTGGTCCCCAATTTTTTCACATTAACAGGGGAATAAACAAGATATGGACTTCTAAAAGTGTTCCTTAAAATTGTTCTCTGTTGGCCTCAGAACGCATACTCTCATGTATAACAGAGACTTTGACTTTCTCCCTCAACCCCAAGTCCCTCCTTCGTCATCCCTGACATTAAGGCCCTAATCAAAGGCTGAATGGATGGCAAAAGGAACGAGGTCCCAGACACCAGTGGCTAGCCAGAGAAGCCTGTTTCCAGAATTATGTAAAAGGCTGCCATGTATGACCCTTTACACACGCACACACACACACACACACACACACACACACACACACACTTAGCACCAAGGCTTGCAAATGGGTTGAACTCATTAAGCCCACCCCTAATAAATCTGGCCTGCTGTTCATTGAACCACAAAAGTGGCTGTTCTTTGACCGTTTTTGGCCTGCCCGAATGGCAATTTCATATGGTTCAACCTAATATATCTGACAATAAATACAAAAGGCCATACCTAAAGGAAGAGCTTGGACCAACCTACCCACCCATCAGATCATCTCCCTTATGTAATCTCAGGGGGGCAGGGCTGGAATGTAATAACAATTGAATGATCAGCAATCTTATTGATTGTATTGTATGGAGAAAGCAGGAAACAAGAATGAGGGAGGAAGCTGGAGAATAGAAAGGAAAAAGAAGTGGGGTAAAGCTAAGAGGCCAGCAGGTGACACTTACTACCCACCACTGTCCAGGAAAGAGCAACAGGAAACTGGAGCTCATACAGATGTGCCCTGCTGTGAGTTGGCCATGACTCACTAAGCCCCACCCTCACTTAAATGGAATCTGCCCGCAGCTAACTCTTGGGATAGACTCACCAACCAGCCGGCTGATGGCTGATTTGGCGCTCTGATTGCTGATATTGGGAAAAGGGTGCCCCAGTGGAGGGAGCAGCATTCCAGTCATTGAAGGACTAACACCCACTGTTAATGAATTCACGAGTATGTGGTTATATACTCCAGCCTCCTGTGAGTTGGATTGCTGGGAGTCAGGCTTCTCCAGGCAGCCGGCCCTCAGAGCACCGACTTGGCTGTGGAACAGGTTCAGCCCTCTGGTAAATTCATCAAAGTAAAACTAACCTGGGTGACCTCTTTGAGAGCAAGTCAGATGGCTCTGGCACTAAGCAAAACCTTATGACTCAATCATTTTGATCACAGAGTACAAGGGATATAATTATGTTGGAAAGGCACGATTATCCTGTTCCTGACCCTAACTCCATTCCTGATCCTATTTCATGACCCAACAAGTAGATGTGAAGTTCTCTGGCCCTGGTTACCAGGTCAGTAGGTCAATGGAATCCTCATTCCTACTTGGGCTAAGAAGGCAGGGAAAGCATGACAGTGCAGGGAGCGCAGAGAGATCCGCTCCATCCCAAAGGCAAGTCCTTTACTACTTCTTCCTGCTCTTTACTTCAGGGTCAAGTGCCTGCTTTCTGGAGTCAGACCTGGATTCAAATCGCAACTTGGCCTCTTCCCAGCAAGTCTCTTAACTTCTCTGCAGCTCAGGTGTTTTCATCTGTAAAGGGGATGATGAACACACCTGCCTGGGGAGTTGTGAGGAACGTAGGAGGGAACGGATTGAGGACCACTCAGCTTAGTGCCTGGAATTGTCAGCCCAGTTAATGTTAGGTATTGTTGTTATTTTTTTTTAAAGATTTTATTTATTTATTTGACAGAGAGACAGCCAGCGAGAGAGGGAACACAAGCAGGGGGAGTGGGAGAGGAAGAAGCAGGCTCCTTGCGGAGGAGCCTGATGTGGGGCTTGATCCCAGAGCACCGGGATCACGCCCTGAGCCAAAGGCAGAAGCTTAACGACTGCGCCACCCAGGCGTCCCAGGTATGTTGTTATTAAGAGTATTAATGCTATTGCTAAGGCATGTATCATGAAACACAGTTATACGGGGGTGTTTGGTGACTGTTCCTTGCATCTGTCCTCTCTGACCCTGCTTCTTCTTCATTACTGGGTCTTCAGGGCCTATGGAGTGAGTGCCTGCCCCAGAGTAGACAATCACTGAACATTTGTTGACAATTAGAAAAAAAAGGGTCATGCTTTATATTTGCAGTTACTAAATATGAAGTAATGAAGTAACTTAGTATTTTGGCATCTTCTCTCAAATCTGATTATATAGTTTTTACTCACATTAAACCGTCTGTGACCTCCAGATATCTGGATCACAATGGCCGCTATAAAGAACCCTGTCTGTCTCGTGACAGACTGAACACCTCACTGCAACCTGCTGTTCCATTCAGTCTTTCGAGCTGGGGCATCCCTCTCCCACTCACCCCAAACAGAGCTGGACTTCCTGGCCTACCACTCCTCAGTCCAGCATCTGAGGGAGGAAGCTAGGGGTCTCCTCAGGTAAACATTGAAAAGCCTCCTGTCAGATGATTACACAGAAGAAGAAAGCATTCTGATGACCATGACCCAACCTCTTGCGTGGCATTAATCCCAGACGGTGTGATTCTATGGTCTGCCCCCCTCAACAGGCCCTCCCCACCGGCCTCAGGGGACCTCTCCTCACAATAGGAGGCCCTGCCTGAGGCATGCTGAAAGGTTAGAAACTGGAAAATTTTTGTGAGGTTGCCTGGGGCTTTCTCCCTTGTTGCTGGCAAATCTCCTTCTTCCTGGCATCTGAGGGTCTTGGCCCCAGAGGAACAAATATCGTGTCGTGTATCTGTAAACAACTGTAAATTTATGTAACAATTATATGTTATGTATTGAACCTGCCGCCAAACAGCTCGACCAAGAATAACTCCGCTTGTAAATTCTCAGTAAAATGGCAAAGTTAATTAAAGGCTCTTGTGACACTGCGCCTCTTCCCCCCCCCCCGCCCCCACCCCCAACGCATGGCAGCTCAGATCCCAGCCTACCCCCACCCCACCCCCCGACTGCGGCAGGTCCGCAGTTGTTCCAGGAGCGTTTATCACCATCTCGCCACCCTATTTCCACATCCCTAGGCCCTTCCCATTTCCCAGGATATCCTAACGGAAGGGAACCTCTTTGCCTGGCTGTAAGAAATGTGAAGCCTGAAAATCTCCTCTTTTAACTCTCAAATAGGATATTTGGAACAAAACTGACCTGGACTTGCCTGACCAGCCTCAGGTGAAGTCAACTCTAAGTATGTAACCACACTAAGAACCTTCTGGGTTTCCCGAGGACTTTCTGTTCCAATTCACTCAAACACTGTCCCCAGAGTCCCCTGCCCAGGCTTGCCCCTTCCTAGACTTCCTTCCCTGCCCCTGCCTACCTGGCCCCATCTAGCTTCCCTCCCACGAGACTCACGGCAACACTGGCCCTTCCGTAGACTTGGTGGACACTGGCTATCTGTTGAAAGATGATAGGTTTCGTGGTTTTATGGATTTGTTTACTTTTACATACCTTATCTCCTCCTCTAAAGGCTTAAAACGAAGGACACAAAAGGAAAAATACAGGTAGGCAAGGAAGAGGCAGGGAGAGGAGGCTGGTACAAAAAATGCCCATCTATGGGCTCTGGAAAGTTGCTTTTTGGCAGACGATTTTCCCAGATGATGTCACAGGAAATTTCTGTCTCAGCCTCTGATGACGAACAAGCCTGTGGGGCCACAGTTAGAATGCTGCCCAGAACTTGACAATCTCGTGAGTCTGAGCAGTGTCCACAGTCGTATCTGCCTGCGTCATACAGCTGTGCAGCTCCCTGGGCTCCCGCCTCTGGCCTGTCCTCTATTTTCCGCTGTTTGGATCTTTGCGTGGCCCGTCCCTCTTCCTTCACAGACCAGAGGAGAACCTGTCCCATCTTCATGCTCCCCAATGCCCAGGTGGGATGAAACTCTGCCTCCCCCAGGCTGCTTGTCTTTGCTCCTCTGACTGTATTTATTTGATAGAGAGACAGGTAGCAAGAGAGTACAGGCAGGGAAGAGAGGGAGAAGCAGGCTCTCTGCCGACCAAGGAGTCCAATCGGGACTCCATCCCAGGACCCCGGGATCATGACCTGAGCCAAAGGCAGACACTCAGCCGACTGAGCCATCCAGGCGCCCGTCTTTGCTCCCCTTAAAGCACAGATCTGCGCTTTAACAAGTGCCGGTCCCCTGGGCACTTGTCTCTGGCTGGCTGCAGATCTTTGGGAGGTCAAAAACAAGGGGATTTGGGGGCATTTGGTTGGCTCAGTTGGTTGAGTGTCTGCCTTCAGATCAGGTCGTGATCCCGGGGTCCTGGGATCAAGCCCCGCGTTCATTCAGGCTTCTGCTTCTCCCTCTCCCCACCCCCTCCTGGCTCTTTCTCGATATCGCTCTCTCAAATATATACTTAAAAAAAAAAGAAAGAAAGAAAGAAAGAAAGAAACAAGGGGATTTCTTCCTGGGGCTCCAGCTGGGGTAGTGCTTTCCCCTAAGTATAAAATCCGTGGGAATCTTTGAACTGAAACCCTCCAGGGACGTGACGACCAGCTCAAACAGCCCCTTAAGATGGGGTAGTTCTGGACTCTCTTCCTAGGAAGGAAAGGGTTCGCAGCCTCATGGGCTGCTGAGGCCTCGGGGCCTTCCCCAGCCTACTGTGGTTTTCCAGATCTCTCTCCCTCCTGGCCAATGGGGCCCTCCCTCCCAGGTCTGCATCCCCAGTCCTGGCAGAAGTCGGCTGGTGGCTGGCCCAGGTGCTGCCCTGAGGCACCTGTAGCTCACCTGATCCCAGGATTCCCTTCCTGCTTCTCCTCCTATGCACCCATCTGTGCTGGAGTCCTCCCTACCCCCCCCCCCATCCTCTCAATCACGAAATCCTGCTATTGCCCTCCATCCAGGGTGTTCTTTCCAGATTAAAAAAAAAATCAGATTAGGTCATCACTCCTCGTTTAAAACCATTTAATGGCTACCCACTGCTCTCAGGATATCGGCTAAAATTCTTAACAGGATTTAAAAACCTTTTACCTGGCCTTTTAGAAATAACAGGATTTGTAATCTTTTCAAAATCAACAAGAATCCTGACATAATCTTCATTTTTCCAGCTGTCAAAGCTATTTAAGATTAATGAGGTCTGAATTAACTTGATAAAAGGTGATTAACTCATCTGGGCTGAATGGGTGTGAATTTCAAGGAAATTCTTTCTCTGCTTCACCTGGGACACTCTCCTTAGGCAACCGTATACCCAGGTTCACTACGGCAGTCAGTGTGGAGTGGATGGCTGGGTGAGGAGAGGATGGCTGGAGGAGTCACGTAGTTGGGATTCCTGGTAAGACTCAAGAAACCCAAGAAAGGCTCACCCCGCCCTTTAGAATTCCGACTCTGTGGCATGATGCAACTGTCAGAATTCTTTTGGTGGCAAAAAGATCTGGAAGGAATGTAAATGCTCAACAGGAGGGGAATGGTATGTAAACTATAACTGGAATAATATATGGCCTTTGACTGGGGCACCTGGGTGCCTCATTCGGTTAAGTGTCCAACTCTTGGTTTCAGCTCAGGTCATGATCTCAGGGTCGTGAGAACGAGCCCTGATGCTCAGCAAGGAGTCTGCATGAGATTCTCTTCCTCTTCCCCCTGCCCCTCCACTTTCTCTCTCTAAGTAAATAAATAAATAAATAAATCTTAAAAAAAAAAATATGTATATGGCCATTTAATAGGAAGGTCTGAAGGCTTTGCAGCAACACAAAGAGACCACATATGGTGTCACATGCAGTGGAGTGTAGATCACAATCTGAGCCCAGAGAGGTGGTGTAGGGAGGTGAGGTGGTGGCAAAAACCTGGATCTTATAGCAGGCTGGGCATTCAATTCCTATTTCCCTCACTCACGAGCTATGTTACTGAACTTCTCTGGGCTTTGGCTTCTTTTTTTAGCGTAAATGATAATATAAGCTGGATTGTCTTATTAGATCAGATAATGCATGTAAAATGGCCAGACAGAAATCAAATTAGCTCAGTAAATAGTAGTTCTCTTCCCCTTCTCTAAGTTGTGTGTGTGTGTGTGTGTGCGTGTGCGTGTATATGCATATATATATATTTTTTCATAAAAAGACTTGAAGAAAATAATTAAGATTAAACACTGTTATTTTCCCAACTATCTCAGTTCTCTCCACTGTGTAACAGACTGGCCTAAAACTTAGTGGCTTAAACAACAACCCTTTTACTACTTCTCACAGTTGTCACAAAAGTCAGGAATGTGTGCAAGTCTCAGCCAGGCAATTCTTGTGCTCCATGTGGCATCAACTGAGGCATTAGATAGTGGCAGCTGGGCTGGGCTAGAGGGTCAAGATAGTGTCCTGATTCACGGGTCTAACGCTGCGGTGAAGCGGATGGCAAGGCTGCGTCCAGCCGAGCCCCTGGCTAGCAGGCGGAGAAGCCCAGGAAGGGAAATTGTCATGTGCAAATGTGGGAAGCTGTGAGAGCCCAGAGCCAGTGCTTTGAAATGACAAGGTGCTTTGAAGCATCGAGTGAAAGCGAGCCGGCACCTGCTTGGGAGGTTCTGAGAAGGCCTTCATATGGACCTCACAGGGTGTGGAAGGAAGAGTTCTGGCCAAGCTGGGCTGGAAGTCATCTTAGAGGAAATATAGAAGCCCTAGCCAAAGAACCAATGTGGGAAAATCCGGAACCTGTTTGGAGAGGAAGGAGTAGATCAATTTGGAATGAAGTATGGTCACAGGTGCTCAGTCTGACGAGGCCTTGCTGTGAAGGGCTTTCGAATGCCAGGGAAGGCCAGATCTCTTTTATCTGAGAGCAGAGGGGAGGTCTCAGTTGGCCTGAGTGAAAACCTCCATGCCTGGAGGGGTCAGGCAAGGATGATAAATGAGTCGAGTGGGCTAGGTATAAAACCATCAACTTGGAGGCAGCCATTACTCAGCTTTGGCTCGCAGTGGCCCCTTAGCGACACGGAGACGCTTGGCCAGAACTTCGATTTTCCAAAAGAAGCAAAAAACAAGAAGTCTTATGTGAAACACCTCACTTTGAAAATGTTAACAACTAACTTAAAAACCGTGTGCAGGCTAAACAAAACTTGTCTATGGGCCAGAGGGGGCCTGCGGGGGGCCATTACTCCAAGGCTGCTCCGCTCGGGTGTTTGCAGGGCTGAGCTGAGCTGTGGAGGAGCCGCGGGGCAGAGGTGCTGGAAGAAGACCAGAGAAAACCCGGCCAGAGAACCTAGCTGCTTTGTCTCTCTGTCCTGACAGAGAAATCTGAGGGAGCTTATCTCTGAGGTGTTTACATGGTTTTTTGGGTTTTATTTTTGCCTTTTGGAATCTTCTCTACCCTAGTTTGCCAGGGGATTTCGGATTGGGCCTAGCAGCTGGTTTGTACTTTCCAGGCTTTCTAACTGAGAAATCTTATATAACCCATCTCCTTTCAACACTTAGTTACTTTGTTCCAGGGGTGAGGCCTAATATGAGCAGTGTGTGTGTGTGTGTGTGTGTACGCGCATGTGTGAGTGGAAGAGTTCTTCCTTCTGAAGGACTTTCTCAAGAAAAAATAGTATACCTTCTGGATTGAGCTTTCTGAACCGGCAGGAGCTGACTGTTACGGAAACAGAATTCTTTGCCTGCCACAGTCTTGGAGTGGGCCACTGACTGAACTCATAATCTTGGCTGACTACCTTGGATGCGGAGATTATTAGCAAACCACGGTAGAGGACAGTGTTCCACAACGTTGTATCTGTGCCTTGGGATGAGGGGTTACATAGTGGAAAATCATTAGAGTCCGCAGAGCTAGATTAGAAGGTTTTTTCTGCTGGGTGACCTTGGTTGGGTCACCTCACCGCTCTGTATCTCAGTTCTCTCATCCATGAAATACGGTGGAGATTCAGAGAGATCACGGGTGCAGCAGTGCCTGGCACCTGGTCGTGCTGCATCACAGAGGAGACAATGAAGGCATGAGAGCTGAGGAGATGTGGATTTAAATCTTGACTCCACTATTTATCATATCAGTTACACGAGTTCAGTAATTACTGTGTGTCAGGCTCTGTGCATTATCTTTTAAAATTTTTGCAACAACTCAGCATGAATGGAGACACGATTATTATCTTCACTTTACAAATGAAGAAACAGAGGTACGGAGAGGTTAAGTAACTTGTCCAAGGCCTCGCTCCCAGCTAAGTGGTGACGCCAGGCTGTCTGATTCCAGAGCCCACATTTTCTAGCTCTGTGAGTTAGGATAGGCCCTGTAATCTATCTGATCCTGTTTCTACAGCTATGAAATTGGGAAATCATTGTGAGGGTCAGGAATAATGTGTATAAAATGCCTATCCTGGCAAGTGCCCGGCATTTCATGGATATTAACTGTTTTACTAAATGCTCAGTGTTACGGTTTGAATTGTGCTCCCTCGAAGACGAAGTCCTTACTGCTCGTCCCTGTGAATATGACCTTATTTGGAAATGGGGTTTTTGCAGATGATGAGGTGAAGATGGGGTCAGGCAGGGTGGGACATAGGGAGCACGCCGTGTGAACAGGAGATCAGGGGGACGCACCAACAGGCCGAGGGATGCCAAAGATTACCAGCAAAGCAGCAGAAGCTAAAAGGGAGGGATGGGATAGATTCTCCCTCACAGCCCCGGAAGGAGCCAAACGCGCTGACACTTTAATTTTGGACTTTTGGCTCCAGAACTGTAAGAGAATAGTTTTCTGTTATTTTAAGCCCTGCAGTTTGTGGTCCTTTGTTATGGCAGTTCCAGAAAACTAATAGTTCAGCCCATGTTACTTGTATCTTTATCTACTTTACAGGTGTCTCGGCTCTCTGGGAGCACACAGCGTCCTGCCGGAGCATGCTGGGAGCCCTGCATGTGTGCAGCCCACAGCCTGCCTGTAGACAGAGTCAGTGTAACCCCATACTACACTGGAAATGGAGCCAGGATCAGCTTCCGGGGCCCCCCTGCCTTTTGTGCTCCCCTGGACTAATTTCCCACTGCTCTTACGCTACCCTGGGCAGGGAAGAAGGTCTTCAAAACTCATCCAGAAGAAGGTGCTGGTGAAGAAACTGACCCTTCCAAATGAATTAATCACATTCAAAAGGTGAAATCTCAAATACCTCGGTGCCTGGTCGGGAAAGATTTGAGGTCAAGTGTCCCAGATCCTCACAAACCATCTGCATGCCCAGCAGAGCACGCAGCCCACGCACTGTTTTCTGCATGCAGATATTCATGTTGTCAGAGATCCTGGGATACTTTCCAGCAGAGAAGGCTGTTGAAGCAGCCGGTAAGCACCTCAGGCCTTCTGGGAAATCAGGATGGCCTCAGAGAGCATTTGGAAATGGAGAGGTGGGAGGACCTTGTGAGCCCAAGGGATTCATTGTTAACGCTTGGAAGACGATTAAAATTGGAATGAGCTTCGCCAGCAGCAAGCAGGGGCCCTGCCCTGCACTGCTCTTCAGGAACTCTAGAGGCAAAATTCCCTCAGGTTGGTTTTCAGAAAAGGAAAGGAAGTCCCCAGACAGAAAGATCATCACAGCTGTTTATAACAGGGTGGAAAACAGGAACATGCCCTTGTGTCTGTTACCTATTTGGGTATAACAGACCATCTGTATAAATTATCTATCGATATTTAACAAATTGCCCCAAATTTAGCATCTTAAAATAACAAGTACTTATTATCTTATATAGTTTCCGGGGCTCAGGAATTTGGGATCAGCTTACCTGGGTAGTTCTGGATCAGGGTCTTTTACAAGGTCCCAAGTGGTCAGCTGGGGCTGTGGTCATTTGAAGGCTTGACTGGTGCTGGATATATCACATGCAGCTGTGGGCAGGAGGCCTCAGTTTCTAGCACACTGTTGTCCAAAGGCCTCAGTTCCTTACCATATGAGTGTAGGATGGCCAACCATCCTGGTTGGCTCAGGACTGAGGGGGTTCACAGAAACCAAGAAAGTCCCGGGCAACCTGGTGACAAGTTGGTCATCTCATGTAGATTTCTTTCCACGGGGCTGCTCACAACATGCAGAGTGATCTGAGAGAGTGACCAAGACAGAAACAACAAGGTCTTTTATAATCGAATCTTGGAAGTAACCTACCAAACATCACTTCTACTATTTCTGTTGTCACACAGTCCAGCCCTGGTACAGCGTGCAAAGGCACTATCCAAGGTATGAATATCAGAAGGTGGGGATCATTGGAGCCATCTTGGAGGCTGGCTACTACATTATCCCAAAACTTAGTGGTTTAAAACATCCACCATTTTAGTACCTCTCATGAGTCTGTGGGTTAACAGTGCTCAGCTGGGTGGTTCTTCTGCCCCATATATTGTTGGCTAGAGCTGAAGTCATCCAGGGCTTGGTTGGGTTGGAATTCCAAATGACTCATTCACATGGCTGACAGTTGGTGCTGGCTATTAGCTAGGAGCTTAGCTGAGGTTGCCAGTTGGAGAGTCTTGTTTCTCAGCTCCATGGGCTGGGCTAGGTTCCAAGAGGGCACATCCCAAGAAAAAGCATATAAGAGGAAGAAACAAAAGCTACCAGTCTTCCTAAGTCTTGAGAACAGAAATCCTCAAATGTGCTGTATTCTATTGGCCAAAGCAGTCACAGGCACAGCCCAGATTTAAGAAAAGGGGAACTAAACACTACTATCTTTTTTAAAGATTAAATTTATTAATTTGAGAGAGAGAGAATGAGAGAGAGAGAGAGCGCATGAGCATGAGAGGGGAGAGGGTCAGAGGGAGAAGCAGACGCCCCACTGAGCAGGGAGCCCGATGCAGGACTCGATCCCAGAACTCTGGGATCATAACCTGAGCCGAAGGCAGTTGCTTAACCAACTGAGCCACCCAGGCGCCCCTAAACACTACTACTTTTTTTTTTTTAAAGTAATCTCTGTGCCCAACATGGGGCTTGAACTTATGACTTTGAGATCAAGACTTGCATGCTCTACTGAGCCAGCCAAGCGCCCCAAACACTGCCTGATGTGAGAAACAGCATATGTTTATAGGGAGAGGAGGAATTATTAGGGACTATCACACTACCTAAAGATTTACTTTTGGGTTTCTCACTGGGCCATGTACAAAATCCTCAGAGTTGGAGAGGTATGCCAAGTACTCTCAAATTCCTTGATCTATGATGCTGGCTTAATTTTTAAAAAATATTTTTAAATTTAAAAAATTATTTAAGTAACTGTAATGATATTCATTATTAAAAAATTAGAATATACAGATAAGCACAAGAACAAAAACCCCTGTAATTCCAATAGCTACACACAATACTGTATAATTTTAGTATGTAGCATCCTAGAATTTATTCTATGCAAAAATAATTTTAGTTTACAAAAACAGAACTATTCTGTACCTGTTTTGGAACCTGCCATTTTCACTTAAAACTACATCGTGAACATTTTTCTGTGACAGTTTAAGCACTGTGGAGTGTTTCATTGTGTGTCTACCAGTCAAGATTCTTGATTGTAACGACAGCAACCAAGTCAGCAAAAGAGGAGTTTTTTGAGAGTACTGATAGCCCACGGGATCTATTATATGTTAGTTTAGTGTCCCCTTAGCTATCGTAGTATAACAATTCATCAAACTTAGTGGAATAAAACAATTGCTATTTTAATATGCTCATATAGTCTGTGGGTCAGGAATTCTAACAGGATACAGCAGGGATGATGTCACAATGGGACCTCAGCTGGGAAAATTCAAACTAAGAGATGAAAAGCTGGTGTGGGGAGAGGGTGATGGAATCAGCTGGAAGATTCTTCATTCACATGTTTGAGATTTGGCTGGGATGACTTGAACCCTGGACTGAGGTAGAAGGTTGGGTTTTTTTTTTTAAGATTTATTTATTAATTTTGGGAGAGAGTGGTGGGGGAGGGGCAGGGGGAAAGGAAGAGAGAATCTGAGGCAGACTCCACACTGAGCACAGAGCCCCCTCTCACGGCTCTGAGATCACGACCTGAGCTGAAACCAAGAGTCGAATGCTCAACTGACTGATCCACCCAGGTGCCCCGTGAGCTAGAACTTCTGCCCAGAGTGCCTATACATGGCCTGTGTATATGGCTTAGGCGTCCTCATCGTGTGGCAGCCTCTGGGTAGTCTGACTTCTTACAGCGTGGCTCACTGCTCCAGGAGCTAGTAGTGTTCTAGTAAGCAGGGAGAAAGCTATGTGGCCTTTCATGACCCGGCCTTGGGAGTCACTTTCACTATAGTCCATTGGATCTAAGTGGTCACGATCCTGCCCCGGGATTTGAGAGGAGGAAACATAGACGCTACTCCTCAGTGGAAGGAATGTGGCCATGTTCTCAAGGCACCATAACTAGTATAAACTAAGCTGCTATAACATAAAAGGCCCAGTTTAGAGTGGCTTAATGGATGAAAGTTCACTTCTCTCATACACAACAGTTCCAAGCTGAGTTGTCTAGGTCAGCTCTGTTCCACCAGACACTTACCTATATGTGCCTGGAATCTAGGCTCCACTGCCAGCCTGGCAATCTTGAACATCACTAACTGTGCCTGTGTCTCTGTGGGCAAGGCATTCGGTGAGAGCATCTCACAGGCCACGCTCAGCTTACATGGCTTCTAGGGAGCAGGAGTGGGCTTATCTCCCTTCCTCTTGCCTCTGTAGCAGACAGCAGGGGAGTTTATTTCCAATCTTAGAGTTTCCCCCTAAAAGGAAGGATGATCAGTTGCTAGATGCCCTAAGAGCAAATAATATCCAGCACAATATGAATGTTATCATCTCTCACCCCCTGTTGACAGACGTTTAGTTTGATAGCATGTTATTGTAACATGTTATTCACACTGTTGCAAGGAACATTTTCCTACAAATACCTTTGAGTACTTGTAAGATTTTTTTCCTTTTAATATAAATTCCAAGGAGTCATGTCATAGTTTCTAATCTCTGTATCTAGACCTACAGGATGCCATTAAAGAGAGCAACCTCCCCCTTTTCTTGAAATGAGAGGTAGTAGCTGAGGAATCTGGATAAGGTGGGAGAAAAAGTGGACAGATCCAGCATGTTCTAACCAGGGTGTCCTAGGATTAGGTGTTGGGGTGCCCACGATCATAACTCACTCTGCGTGAGCGCTGTGTGAAGAGCTTTATATACACCGTCTCAGTCTTCACATCATTCTGATGAGAAAGACATTATCTTCATGTGTAAATGGGGAAGTTTAGGTTCTAGGAGAGTGAATGATTTCTCCAAGGTCTTAGAGCTAGGGTCGAATCCCAAATCAGTGCTTTAAAACACGTCTTCCCTCTTAAACACTCGATCTTAGGATACCTCCTCTGGTAGCCCAGCTGCCGTACTGTGGGCGGCTCAAGCCACATGAAGAAGCCATGTATAGGACATTTCAGCCAGCAGGCCCAGCTAAGCTCCCAGCTGACAGCCAGGATTAGCTCCTAGCTATGTGAGTGAGCCAGCTTGGATTCTTCAGCCCAGTTGAGCCCCCAGATGGCTGTAGTCTCAACAGACAACAGAAGGAGAACTGCTCAGTTGAGCTTAGTCAATCCAAAGACCAGTGAGGACTAATAAAATGGTTGTTGTGTTAAGTCACTAAGTTTCAGCAAGATTTGTTACATAGCAATGGATAACCAAAACAGTGGGGAGCTACTCATTCTTGGAGGAGTCCCAGCAGAGCCTGAAGAGGGGGTTTCTACTCTGAGGGTGTAACTGGAATAGGGGGCTTTTGATGATCCTTGATGAGTTCATTGTATTAGATTGGGTCTGTACATAACAGTTTCCTTGCCCCAGCCGGCAAAAACCTCGTTGAGTCACAAGGCTGGGGGGAGAAGCTATGTGTGAATGAGTTAACAGAAATCTGGGCAAGATTCCCAAAGTAAATAATGTTGATTCTCAGCACAAGGAAGGCATTGCTTAACGCTGCTAAAACTTGTATAAATAGTCATTGCTTTATGACTGATCAGCTATATTTTCAAATTTCAAAAAAGTAACCATAATAACCATCATTAAAAAAAAATAACAGCACTTGGAAATGCTTAAACACTGTGCACAATATCTGAGGGGCATAAGAGGGTCCTTAGCCTTTGGAACTTCACAGTCCTGTGGGAAGGAGGTGGTGCCAATATGACCTTTGGGTAGCCCCAGTTGGCACTTGGCTCCCAAAGCAAAATCCAGCGCCTCTCTCTCACTTAAAGAGCAAGGGAGGAAGCTCACCACAGTTCAGCAAGATGTTTAGCCTTTGGCCTCACCCACTGAGGCATCTGCCCTCAGTTCCCTCACCTCTCAGCCCCTTCCAGTCCAGTGGTTCTCAAATTTGGGGGCATCAAAATTATCTGGATGTATGTAAAAAATGCAAATTCCAGGGTTCCTCTGAAAAGATTCCCATTCTGGGGTGGGATCCCAGAATTTTTATTTTAGCAGGAACCAGATGATTCTTGCACAGATGGGCCCCACACCACATCTGGAAGAGCACTGTAACCTCAGGCCTTCCCTAGAAGCATGGGATGGAGATGGGGAGAGTCCTCTCTAGGCCAAACCTCCAAGGACCTGGATGGCCATGGGAAGCAGGTCAAGATGGGACCTGTGGTTTCTAGGCCGGGAAGGATCCAACACACCTGTCTGGAGCAAATGGTTTTCACACTGTGTTTCTTCAAGTTCTAGGGGTTCCTCAGAGGTGCTCTCACCTCCACCCCAGCAGTTTCTCTTATATCTGTTTTCTTATAGTAGGGTCCAAGAAAGATTTCATTATAAGAAGCAGTTTTATTGGGACACCTGGGTGGCTCAGTCAGTTATGCGTTTGCCTTCGGCTCAGGTCCTGGGATCAAGTCCTGCATCAGGCTCCTTGCTCAGCAGGGAGCCTGCTTCTCCCTCTGCCTGCCACTCCCCCTGCTTGTGCTCTCTCTCTCTGACAAATAAATAAGTAAAATATTGAAAAAAAAAAGTTTTATTACTAAATGCCCTCCCTGCTTTAAAGAGTCCGCATGTTGGTAAGGTTGAGGAACAAATAAAACCTTCAAACATTGATGGTGGGAATGGGAAATGGTGCAGCCACTGTGGAAAATAGTTTGGGGTTCTTCCATCACTTAAACATACAATACCATAGTGGCGCCTGGGTGGCTCAGTCGGTTAAGCATCCAACTCTTGGTTTCAGCTCAGGTCATGATCTCAGGGTTTTGAGATGGAGCCCCGCATTGGGCTCTGTGCTCAGCACAGAGTTTGCTTGAGATTCTCTCTCTCCCTCTGCTCTTCTCCCTGCTTATGTGCTTGCTCTCTCTAAAATAAAATAAATAAATAAAATCTTTTAAAAAAACCCACACACACAAGACCATCTGTCTTAGCCCGCTTGTGCTCCTACAACGAAATCCCATAGACTGGGTGGCTTAAACGACAGACACTTATTTCCCAGCGTTCTGGAGGATGGGAGTCTGAGGTCAGGGTTAGGTTCTTGGTGAGGACCCTCTTCCTGGCTCACAGATGGCCGCCTCTCATGGAATCCTCACGGGGGGGAGCGG
Source organism: Ursus maritimus (assembly GCF_017311325.1). Lineage (NCBI taxonomy): Eukaryota > Metazoa > Chordata > Mammalia > Carnivora > Ursidae > Ursus > Ursus maritimus. Next base: position 28,582,531 of record NW_024424453.1, read on the forward strand.
GAAGGAGCTCTGATTTCTTCCTCTTTATAAGGCACTAATCCCATCATGGGGGTCCCACTCTCATGACCTCATCTAAATCCAATTACCTCCCACAGGCTTCACCTCCAAATACCATCACTTTGGGGTTCAGAGCTTCTTTTGGGAGGACACAAACATTTGGTCCATAACACCATGCGACCCAGCAATTTGACTCCTGGATATATATACCCCAAAGAATTCAAAACAGATATACTCACAGTAGCCGAGAGGTGGAAACAACTCAAATGTTCATCAACGGGTGGATAGATAAAAGTAGTGTATCTCTACAATGGAATATTATTTAGTCATAAAAAAACCCACGAAGGGCTAAATGCTGGAACATGGATGAACCTTGCGAACATTGTGCCAAGTGACAGAAGCCAGTCACAAAGGCCATAGAATTGTATGATTCCATTTATATGAAATATCCAGAACAGGAAAGTTCACAGGGGCAGAAGATTCATGGTTGCCAGGGGCCGAGGGGAGTGGCTGCTTCATGGGCACGGGCTTTTTGGGGTGATGAAGATACCCTGCAACTAGAGAGTGATGATGTTTGCACAACACTGGGAATGTGCCAAATGTCAGCAACAACACCTTTTATGTTACATGAATTTTATTACAAGAAAAAAAATCCCAATCCACAGGTTTAGAACCACCAACTCATTTTTTGCTGACAAGGAAGCTGAGGTCAGAAAAGGGGAATGAGCTGGTCAGGTCACCCAGCCTGTTGGGGTCCAGCCACGCTGTTGACCTGTTACCCTGGCGGGGCAGGCTGCTTCTCTTCAACACACCTGCCGCACCCGAACTGCGGATTCAGGGACACGTAAAGGCCTGAGACCTGAGCCACCCCGTAGTTTCTGCAGCCGCGCCCCCTGCCTCCCACGCAGAGGTCCACCTTGTCCCACCCGCAGAGCTCAGCTAGCCTTTCTTCTTGCCTTCCAGGGCCTCCTGCGTTCAAGTGTGTTGGTGAAAGAAAGACCCACGTCCAACTTCGTACGTGAGCAAATCTCCCTAAAGGCTTCCGCGGCAGCTGCCGCCTTCGGACCGGCTTGATAAGGGTGGGGTGGCTCGGATTCCTTACATTGCAGACATTGCGCAGTTTCCCGACTCCAGCTCGCACAGGGGCTGGAGGAGCTGGTGGGGTGGTCCTGGGGCCGGCTAGGATTAATCCCAGCCGTGTGAATTTATGCGCAGTTGGCTCTCTTCTCTGGCTGTTGGACCACATGCATCTGGCACATGGTAAGCGCTTAATGAAGATTCACTGGTGCCAGTGTTCCTGTCTTGGGGTCATCCTGGGACCATCTTTTTCATTTTAGTTAAAAGAGTTCAGGAGAAAGGCCTCAGTTTCCTCAGTGCCCCTGAGAATAGAAGACTCAAGGTAAGCTTATACGTGAAGTGAGAGTTATTTTATCTGGTCACCATCTGAGATGGAATTATTCACCATTCTGGAAGGTGCCACAGAAGGGGGAAACTTTTTTGCATTTGCATTACATGTGAATGTTGGAGGTCAAGTCTTCTGGAACCATGCCTCCAGCCCCTTGTTCAGCGTCTCAGGAAATTACTAAGTCTTTTGGTTTGTTCCAGATCCTGACGGTTCCTTACATTTCTTAGTTAATAGCCTTCAAACTTATTATGGATTTTTAAAAAAGTGCATTAACATACAAAGGGGCAAGTGCAGAACCCTAGAATGTGAGTGCTCTGGATATTTACTGAACTCAGCAGTTGAAAAACCTGGCTGAGAAGGGAAGCCTAGCTCACTTTTGTCCAGGACCAGCCACAGGATGGGGGAGGGGAAGGTGGACTTCCTCAGTCCTGACAGGGTGACCTTCATCTCTCAGCCTCGGAAGATTATCTAACACCCCGAATTTGCACTTGGAGGTTGGCGTCACGCAGCAGGGATGATTGGGGACATTAAGGAGGATTGCAGGGCAACAGTGGCTGTGGTTTCTAAATTGCCATTTGGGATAAAGTGGCAAAGGAGAAAATTTTTGCAATGCTGTGGTTTGGGATGAGTATTTAGAACTCAAAGCTGAGGTCGACCTTGTACGGGCTTTCCGTGCTATGTGGACAGATGCCTCATTTCCTGATGCAGACTTTGCCCAACTGGGAAAGGTCTCCCAGGACAGGGGAGTTGAAGAAATGCTGCAGTCTCCATTCCTCATTGGCTCTTTCAAAGTGCACAATCCTGCTCAATGCCCTGAAAAGTCCTGCAGGAGAGAAACCTGCTTTGGTGTTTTGGACCCTGTGTTTCACAAAGTAATCAGACTTCAGAATTCTTTTTCCCTCTTCATAATCCTCATTTATACCCTGTGAAAACCAACTTTCCAAGAACACACTTGTTCCAGGATGACCCCAACATTGGGAACTGCTATCCAATGTCCAGTGGGTGCTTCTGGCCCATAGCGACCCCCAGTGAGTGTGTGTGTGGGGAAACGTTCCATATAGAATCCTGCTGGCATAATCCATGAGGTAAAATCATTTATTGTGCCTATTGGGCCCCTTCCCACACTGCGATTTTGTGATTCTCTCTGCAACAACCACGAAACCACTGACGTGTACTGAGTAGCGTGTGCTGGGAGCTTTTCCTGTGTCATCCATGCAATCCTCATCCACTTCATGATCCCCATTTGGGACATTGAGAGCCAGAGAGCTTATGTGAAGAGGTGCCTGGGTCACGTCGGTGGCAGAGCGAAGACCGAGGCTGAGGCTGGCGGGACTCCACACTGGCGTTTGCTCCTCAGACCCTGAGGGTGGGAATGGAAAATGGCCACTGTGGAGAACCTTTCGGAGGCTCCTTAAGAAGCTAACCGTAGAATTACCTCGTCTCAGTAAGCTCAGGCTGCTGTAACACATACCACAGCCTGGGGGGCTTAAACAACAGACGCTTATTTCCTACAGTTCTCGAGGCCCGGAGCCTAAGACCAGGGGTGGCGGCTGGGCGAGGGCTTTCTTCCTGGCTCGCGGACGCTGCCTCTCACGGCGTCCCTCCTCGGTCCCGTGGCACAAGTTGCATTTTGGAGGCGCTATTTCTGGAGTGTCTGATTCCCACCAGGAACTGTTTTGGACATTGGAAAATTCAGTCATTTGGGGGAATTTTTTTTCCTCCTTCGAGGATTGTATTTCCCTTGGATTTGAAATGCAGCTCTGGTACTTCCTGGTTACGTGAGCTTGGGCCTCAGCTTTCTCATCTGTAAAATAGGATAATATCTCATGTTCCTCCTGACCTTTTCTTCTTTTACTTCTTCCTTCCCTCCTTTCCTCTTTCCTTCTCCCTTAATTTCTTTCTCCTTTATTTTTCCGTTTGTCCGTAAGCTCTAAACTCCGGCATTAATTTCCCCCTGGAAGAGCCTCGAAACCCCACCACGGACCCTCCCTAAAGTGGCTTGAGAGGTACTGATAGTTTTTCAGTAACAGACCAGAAGAGAAGCGGCTGCTGATTAATTCCATGCCAGCCAGCGCGTTCTGTGCTCTGCATCTAGAATAGGGCAGTTTCCAAGGTGACCGAGACTGGTGTGTGAGGACAAGGTGAGGGCCTGGAGTTACGAGCTGCCAAACTCGTAAAGCACGCAGGCGTCCTCTGAGCCACTCGCGGCCCGCTGCTTGCCAACCAATCTAGCAACCGACTTGCAGCAAAGTATTCCCACAATATCTAGTGATCAGTGCATCTATAAATAGGACGGTAAGAACAGTTTGGATAGATGTTAATATATGGGTTCAGTCTCCGAGTGACTAAACCTTGAGTTGTTTTGACCTCAGAGAGCCATCAAAAATCTGCGGCAAGGAACAATTCTGCATTCATCTGTGGCAGATGTTTCATTCCTGTTCAACATGTCCTTGTGTGTATAATTTACTAACATGATAATAATGTGCTTCTTGGCACTTTGCAATTTACAAAGTGCCATCACACACTTTTCACTTGATCCTTGCAAGACAGGCATTATTCCCGAGGTTCAGGGGAGACAAGGAACTCACCCCAGGACGTACAGATTGCGGGGTGAATGGGGCGGGGGATGGTGATGCCGGTGGTTGTAGTGGACTCCAAATTTCAGATAAGGACTGTGTGGCTTCCAAACTGATCTTTTCTTATTCCACTAAATCCTGTTTCCTGGCTTAAAGGACTTGGAGCAGTCATTTCCTCTCCTGTCCTCAAAGGAGTCAGCACGTCGGGGTCAAGCACCCCAATCTCTCCTTTGGTTACTTTAAAAAATCTTTTATTTATTTAAATAATCTCTACACCCAACACAGGGCTCAAATTCACAACCCCAAGATCAAGAGTCACACACTCTATTAACTGAGCCAGTCGGGCACCCCTTTTCCTTTGGTTACTTTGCATGAAAAGTAGGCTTGCCAGATTTAGCAAATAAAAATTCAGCAAATAAAAATACACGATGCTTCCTTAAATTTAAATTTCAGACCAACAATGATTTTTTAGTCTAAGTATGTCCCATAATGTATTTTATTTGGCAACCTTAGTTAAAAGTACCTGTTATTAAAGCTTTTTCCTTTAAAATAATGTGAATTACTTATAGAAAATTTTGAAAAATCATATAAGCAAAAGGAAGAAAATAGAAATTACTCCTAATTTTACCATCAGGTAATATTAATAATTTAATATTAACTTAATATGATGGTACATCTACCGTGACCTTTTTTCCCATGCATATATTTATATGTTTAAATTCCTTTTTTAAAAGTAGGAAATGAGATTTACTGAATACACTACCTCAGACTTGTTTTTTTTCCACTCAATAATATGTCACGAACCTCTTTCCAAGCCCTTACATATTCTGTAATATTGGAGTGACTGCAAGGTCATGGATGGAAGAGCATTCTGCCTTTAACTAACTCGCTCTAGGCAAACCCTTACATTGTTCCCAATGTCTCCTTATTACAGACGTGCCATGAACAATCTTTGCTCCCTGCACATCCCTCTAAAGTTCTGGCAGTAGAATTTCTAGGTCAAAGATATACAAACTTGTAAGGTTTTGGTTACATATTGTCAAGTTGTCCTCCAGAAAAGTTGTTCCAATTTACCTTTTGACAAACAGTATCCCAAAGTGACGTTCCTTGTATATTGTCCACATTGGGGATTATCACTAAAAACAAACAAGAAAAATAGACACTTTGATTCTGAGCCCACTCTGACTCCACAATCACATTCAGTACATTCTAAGCCATTCTTTTTTCAATTCTTTTTTTTTTTAAAGATTTTATTTCTTTATTTGACACAGAGAGAGAGAGAGAGAGAGAGCACAAACAGGGGGAGTGGCAGGCAGAGGGAGAGGGAGAAGCAGGCTCCCCACCAAGCAGGGAGCCCAAGGTGGGGCTTGATCCTAGGACCCCGGGATCATGACCAGAGCCAAAGGCAGGTGTCTGACTGAGTCACCCATACACCCCCATTCTATGCCACTCTTAATGGTTTTATTTCTTTCTACTGAGTTTTCAGTTCTAAAAGAGGGGAGTAAATTAGATTGGGGATAGGCATTAACTACCGCTGTTCCATCACATGTCCATGTCAGGCATCAGTCATCAATGCTCGCCTTTCTTTCTACTGAGTTTGGACAAGATTTCAGAATCTTGGGGCGCCTGGGTAGCGCAGTCGTTAAAGCGTCTGCCTTTGGCTCAGGGCGTGATCCCGGCATTCCGGGATCGAGTCCCACATCGGGCTCCCCTGCTGGGAGACTGCTTCTTCCTCTCTCACTCGCCTGCTGTGTTCCCTCTCTCGCTGGCTGTCTCTCTGTCACATAAATAAATAAAATCTTTAAAAAAAAAAAGATTTCAGAATCTTGATCATCCTAGTGTTGCAGGTGCAGGTGGCCAGTAATAATCTAAAACAACTGCTTCTCAGGGAAAATATCCCTTTACAGAAGAATTTAGTTAATACACGGAGAAAGACTGATAGAATTACAACGGCATTGATCATCAGTGGCTGTTTACCTCAGGTGCCCCATGGAAGAACACAACGTCATATTGAAGTAGTCTTGGCACCTGAATTTGATCAAGCTTCTAGATCATACTACTGATTTACAGGAAATAGAGAGCACAGAGAAAATGTTAAAGTACACTGTGAATGTGTATGTAGTGAAATCCAGACTGTGGGAAACTGTATGTCAAATGACCTCTTCTCTTTAGGGGAAAAAAAATGAATGAATAAATAAAATAATGGAGGGGAACCTATAGATTAAAAGCTATCTAGAAGATATATCAATCAATCCCAGTGTATGGACCTTATTTGGATTCTTATTTAAAAAACTATTGGAAAGAATCCACTTATAGTATCTATGAGACAATTAGAAATTTGAACACTGGATGTTTAATTACATTAAGAAATAATTATTAATAATTTATATGTGATAATAGTATCATAGCCATATATTTTTTAAAGATTTTATTTATTTGTCAGATACAGAGAGAGAGCACAAGCAGGGGAAGGGGCAGAGGCAGAGCAGGGAGACTGATGTGGGACTCGATCCCAGGACCCCAGGATCATGTCCTGAGCTAAAGGCAGACGCTCAACCGACTGAGGCACCCAGGTATCCCAATAGTTATATTTTTAAACACAGTCCTCATCTTTTAGAGCAGTGGTCCTCAGTTTTGAGATTTTTTCCCCCTAGGACATTTGGCAATATCTGGAGACCTTTTTTGGTTTTCAAAACTGAGGGGAAGGGATGTTACCAGCCTCCAGTGGGTACGGAACACAGATGCCACTAGACATCCTACCACGCACAGGACAGCTCCTCACAACAAAGAATTATTTGACCTCAATGTTAACAGTGCTGACGTTGAGAGTCCTGTTTTAGGGATACATATGGAAATATTTATGGGCAGAGTGATACAAGGGGTGGGATTTGTTTCGAAATAATGTTGGATAGAGGAAATGGATGAAGGTCTGGATGCATAGACTGGTTGATGGTTGATGGTTGGGGTTGGGTATGGAATATGGGGCTTCATTATATTCTATCTCCTTTAGATAAATTTAAAATTCTCTGTCATAAAAAGTTAAAAAAAATTCAACTCACTTCCCATGAGGTGAATTGCCGTCTCTGGGGTCTTTCTCTAAGGACTCTCTTTAACATTCTCTGGTGACTTTGAACATTTTCTAACCTCATTCCCTCAGAAGTTGTGAAGTAGTTTATTTTTGGTGTCCTCCTGTCCTGGCCTGCCTTAACACCACAGGAAAGGCGTGCTGGTTGAACTTTTTCCAACTATATCCTTATCTGCAAAAGAGACATAAATGAACCTTGCTTACTTCCTGGGGGCTGCTAGGAGCTTGGGATGCCATGTTGACGAGCATGACCAAAGTTGTGATATTTTTCTCCCCTTAATATTAAGTGCAGTCTTTAATTTTGAACTGAAGTCTTTGCATTTCAGTGTAATTTTAGCCTCATAGAATTAGCTGGGATGTAATTCCTCCTCTTCAATTTTCCAAAAGAATTTGTATAAAATTGATACTATTTTTTCCTTACGTGTTTGGTAGAATTCACCTGTAAAGCCATCTGGACCTGGAGCTTTCTTCATGGAAATGTTTTAAACTTTAAATTAATTTCTTTAATAGATATCCAGGTTATCTATTTGTTCTTCAGTGAGCTTCAGTAGTTTGTGTCTTTCAAGAAATGCATCCATTTCATCAAATTATCAAATTTATTGACATAAAGTTGTTCATAAATGTACCTTATCATCCTTTTAATCTTTGTAGAATCTATAGTGGTATCTCCTCTCTCACTTCTTAAATTGGTAATTTGTGTCCGAATTAAAGACTTAGAAGATAAAAATTCAACAGAAAGAATTGCTTTGTTCACATGAGAAAATCTACTTAAGTTCAAAGTCTTTGCTTTCATACATTTTTATAGAAATGTTTCTTTTGCTGAATAAATGCAGCAGGGGGCTTATGGGAAGCAGAAGGGAGATAGAGGAAAATCTGATTTGTAACCAGGCTCTGTCTTTATGAAAGGAAGAAACAGAGGGGATAGGTTGCCTTGACATTTTTTTCCATTCTGAGTTAGCTTCAAAGAATCAGGTGAGTTTTGATAAGGGTCATTGACTCTTACATTTTGGATCCTTTCCAAACTATTCAGTTAACCACCTTATTACTTTAGTAACATGTGATCCTAAATGATGTCACCATGCCTATTTATTCCCAAACCCTGGAGGCTCTGACAGCATTGACCAGCTCAGATAATATTCTAGGTCTACTTTTCCAGAAAGATTTTGGGGGAAGTTTGAAATAGTGAGAAAACCATGGGTTTTGGAGTGGCACAGACCAAAATTCAAAGTTTGGCTTTGCCATTCAATCGTTGTGGACCCAGGACAAGTTCTGAAAATTCTCTGAACTCTTACTTTCCTCATGTAGAAAATGGGGATAATGAGACCTAATTCATAGTGCTCTTGGGATATTTAACTGAGATAATACATATGTCTAGCACATATTAGCAACTCTGAGTGGATATCAAAGTGTGGTCCCTAGACTGATAGGATCCACATCACCTGGAAACTTGTTAGAAATGTAAATTCTTGAACTCTGTCCCAGATCTACTGAGTCAGAAACTGTAGGGGGGCAGGGCAGCAATCTATTCCTTCCTTCCTTCCTTCCTTCCTTCCTTCCTTCCTTCCTTCCTTCCTTTTTCTTTTCTTTTGTCTTTTCTTTTGTCTTTTCTTTTCTCTTTTCTTTTCTTTCTTTCTTTCTTTCTTTCTTTCTTTCTTTCTTTCTTTCTTTCTCTTTCTTTCTTCCCATTTTTTTCTTTTAACAATCTGTGTTTTAACAAGCCTTCCAGGGGCTTCTCATAACTGGACAACTTTGAGAACCACTGGACTAGCACATTCTAGCAGATGGTAGAATCTCAAGAAATGCTAGTTTTCTCCCCTTCCTCCTCTTCTATTTTTTTTTAAGATTTGTTTATTTATTGTAGACGGAGAGAGTGTGTGAGCATGGAGGGGAGGGACAGAGGGAGAAGGAGAGAGAGACTCTCAAGCAGACTCCCCGCTGAGCACAGAGCCCAATGTGGGGCTCCATCTCACCACTCTGCGATCATGACCTGAGCCAAAATCAAGGGTTGGGCGCTTAACTGACTGAGCCACCCAGGCACCTTCTCCCCTTCTTTATGCTTTCTTGATAACTATTTTTCCAGCTTATTCTTGACTTTCATACTAATTAAACTCTTCAAGAGTCAAGACAGTTTTTCTCTGTCTCATCGTCTTTTTTCTTTCTCTTTCCAAAGTTCCTGTTGAGTGTGAGCATTCACTAGGAACCCAGAGAAAGTTAACTATATTTCCATGTGCCAGATAAGGACAGAAGTGCCCTTGGCTTTACTTATTTATTTGACTTATATAGCACCTTGGCTCAATCGTGTGTCTGGAAGATGAAGTGTTCAGTGTGTGCTGGGAGTGAATACCAATCTAGCTCGGACACAGGGATGTTGGGAGTGTAATGTCTTCTTCTCAGTGTCAGCCAGGCACCACTTCAACCCCAATAAACATAAAAGCCAGAGCAATGTCATAGACCATTTGGTCTTGATTAAAGAAGAGATGTAATAAAACCTCATCAATTCACAGAAAGTAGAACAGAAGAGAGGAGGGAAGGCCAATAAATAAGTGAAAAAATTTCAGTTGTATAGAAAATGCTTTTGTTTTAAAAAATGCAGTTTTATTTGCCTCACACTTTAGGTTGAAGAAAGCACCTAAAGCTGAGACCAGTTAACAGCAACCCTGCATGACCGCTATGAGAAATGAACAATATAATCCCAGGTACATTCTAAGCACGGTGACCTTAACATTCATGAAGCAGTCACTAAATAATATTGTTAAATTATTACTGGTAGTAATAGTAAGTGGAGAGTGAATGCTTATTGGATAAGTGGTTAATCGAACGAGTGGTTAAATGAATGAATAAACTATCAATTTGTTTGATCATCAACTTTTCCCTTAGTTTTCAGGGAAGATTATTCAATCAGCAGCTAGTGAGTCCCAATGCAGCCATCAAATAAGTCCAGTTGAAACTCAAAAGAAAAAAAGCCTTTTCATTATAGCCCTAAACTAAAACTACCCAAATGTCCATCAAAAGGTGAATGAATAGGCGTGTCTGTCAGGCTCAGTTGGAGCAAGCAACTCTTGATCTCGGGGTTGTGAGTTCGAGCCCCAAGTTGGGGGTAAAGCTTACGATAAAAAACAAAAAGGTGAATGAATATAGAAATTGTGGTTCATCCATATGATGGACTACTGTTAAGCAATAAAAGGGAACAAATTATTGATACCCACGACCACTTCGATGAACCTTAAAAACATTATAAGCAAAAGAAGCCAGACACAAAAGGTTCACACCATATGATTCATTTATCTCGCGTTCTAGATAAGCAAATCTAATCTTTTTTCAGAAAGCACGTCAGTGGTTGCCTGAGGCTGGGAATGTGGGTTGGGACTGATTGCGAGGGGACCTGCATGAACCTTTCAGGAAAATGGAAAATGTCTATATCCTGATGGTAGGGGTGGTTACGAGAGTGTGTGTTTGCCAAAACTCATTGAACTGTACATTTAAAACAGATGGGTTTATTGTCTCTAAATTATAACTTGACAAAGTTAATTAAAAAAAAGAAAGAAAATAGCAACAGTGTCTCCTGCCAAGGCCTGGAAGTCCCTTGTGGTGCCAGTGCCGATTCCGACTCCAGAGTGAGATAGGGCAAAGGCTGTGGGACCTGCCCATTTTATTCTGCTCTGGCTGGAGAGGCCAATGCAATGGTGCGGGGCAATGTGGCCTAAAGAGAAGTAATTGCTGCATGGAAATCAGGTATTTCAAGCTTGTTCCTCAGGCCCTCCTCTTGTGTAGCTCTTAAACTAAACGTTAACCTCTAATTTCAGCACTGACCTGGCATGTGTCCAAAATGCATTAAACACAACGTTCCAAGCCCTGAGGGAACCATTCAGAGGGCCCCAGAGAATCTTAACAAGCTGTCTCACCTTGAAAGGCTATCTTACAAATCGTTTTCCAAACTCCTACAATCACAGATATTCTGTGTGGCCTCCAACCCCGTGGTAGTGTGGGTTTGGTCACCACAAAAGAATCCGGACTGAAATCTGGGATGAGAGAACGGGAACCATGGAGGGATCGCTTGTCTACCCAGCTACTGGTACTTCGTCTGTTCACCCATCTGTATACCTTCTCAAACAACATTTCACAATCCAAACGCAGCTATCTGAAGCACAGAGAAAAACACACACAAATAAAAATCACCACCAATCCATGATTTCCACCAATTAACATTTTCATCTATTTTTTAGGGATGCACACACACTCACATACACACACACACACACACACACACACACACATGCACATATTTATTTAAAATAAAAATAAGATCTTACTGTACAAATTGTGTTGTTACCTGCCTTTGCCACCACTTAACTGAGTGGGAAATTTTCCTCATGCATTAAGTAGTCAACTTTCTGTCTGTCAGCTCTTGCTGTATAACAAGCAACCTCAAAGTCTTAGCACACATGTGTAAGCTAGTTCTCACTTAGGGATTTGTGGGTCAGTGGCCTCTGGTCCATATGTCTCCATCTTGTCCCTAGGATCAGCAGGATAGTCCCAGCATGTTCTCATGATGATAAGAGAAACACAAGGGGACACACCCGACTGGTACACTTAAAATCTCTACTGATTTCACATCTGCAAACATCCTATTGGACAGAGCAAGTCACGTGGGCGAGCCCGAAGTAAAGGGACAAAGCAATCGACTCCACTGTTCGTGCAGGAATCGCAGGTACATAGCAAAGGGCACGGATACAAGGAGGGAGGTAAAATTGGGGCCGGTAATGCAATCTCCCAAACACTTCATTTTCAATGACTCGCATGGCTGCTCACAAATTCATTTATTTACCACTCATCTAGGGTTATGTGCCAGCAACTATTCTAAATAAATATTTAATTCTCAGGCCTATGAGGTAGGTGCTATTATGAACCTCATTATACAGATGAGGAAACTGAGGTACAGAGAGGTTTAACAGTTCACCCACAGTCATCCAGCTGGTAAGCGGGGGTGGGGGGAAGCAAGGAAGTCTCCATCTGGAATCTGTGCCGGTAAGCGCCGGGTTAGGCGGCCTCCTTTATGATTTGTCCTTTAGCCCCCTGCCCCCACTAGACTGTGGACAGGAACTGAGCACCCAGTGTAGTACCCAGCCCTGGGGCATTCAGGATATGTATTTTTTTCAGTTTTTATTTTTTTATTTTTATTTTTTAATGATTTTTTATTATATTATGTTAGTCACCATACAGTACATTCCTGGTTTCCGATATAAAGTTCAATAATTCATTAGTTGCATATAACACCCAGTGCACCATGCAATACGTGCCCTCCTTACTACCCATCACCAGTGTATCCCATTCCCCCACCCCCCTCCCCTCTGAGGCCCCCAGTTTGTTTTTCATAGTCCATAGTCTCTCATATTTCATTCCCCCTTCTGATTACCCCCCCTTTCTTTATCCCTTTCTTCCCCTACCGATCATCCTATTTCTTATGTTCCATAGATGAGAGAAATCATATGTCAGGATATATTTCTTTCTTTCTTTTTTTTTTTTAAGATTTTATTTATTTATTCGACAGAGATAGAGACAGCCAGCGAGAGAGGGAACACAAGCAGGGGGTGTGGGAGAGGAAGAAGCAGGCTCATAGCAGAGGAGCCTGATGTGGGGCTTGATCCCATAACGCTGGGATCACGCCCTGAGCCGGAGGCAGACGCTTAACCTCTGTGCCATCCAGGCACCCCAGGATATATTTCTTGAATGAGTTTAATCATTATCTTATCATTAGATATTTCAGCTGGTTCCAGTATGTTTGGCTAATATATACTGTATGGGCTGAACTATGTTCTCTCACAATTCAGATGTTAAGCTCTCACTGCCAGCACCTCAGAATGGGCCTGTCTTTGGAGAGGGCCTTTAGAGGTGATTAAGTTCAAATGAGGCTGTTAGAGTGGGTCCCTATGCAATCCGACTGGTGCCTTAAAAGAAGAGGACACTTGCACACACGGAGAGACAGCAGGGATGTGTGTGCACAAAAACCATGTGAGGACACAGGAGAGAGGCCTCAGAAGAAACCAAATCTGCTGACGATTTGGTCTCTTGACATCTAGCTTCCAGAACTGGGAGAACATACATTCGTGTTGTTGAAGCCTCCCAGTGTGTGGAATTTTGTTAGGGCAGCCCTTGCAAACAAATACAGATGCCATGTTGCTAAGAGCATCAGAGAAATGAAATCTTTCCTGAGCTGACAGAGGAAGAGCAAACAGCAGAACTTTGGGGGCCCATCTGCCTTGCTGGGGCATGCAGCAATGGGGGTGGGGGTGAGGCTAACCGGGCTCTATAACTCCTTCTAAATGAGCACTTCATTTCCTTCTGTAGGTTTTCTTTAAAAAGGAATGCAAATAATAGGGTAAGAATTATGGATAGAATTTAGAACTTACAGTAGAAGGTTAAGACTGAGATTTTTTGCCACTCAAACACCCCCTACTTTTCTTTCCTCAGATACCTCCTAACTGATTCATTCAATCAGCAAACATCGGGTGTCCGCTATGCTGGGGCCTGTGCTAGGTGCTGGGGCCACACTGGTCACAGGACAAGAAGTACCTGCTCCCATGGTGCATACCTTCCAATTCTCACAAGCAGCTAAAATACTTCAACTTGAAATGTTGAATGAAGGGCATTGAATAATAGATTTCCATACTCATGAATTCACTTTCTCACTGACTCATTCATTCAAAAATCTCTTTAGTGCTTACTAGGTACCAGGTGCTGTTCTAACCATAAGAGAAGGGGCTTAAATAGGATATTATCACTGTTATCTAAGGGCTCAAGTCTAATAGACAAGCGACGGTAAACTCATGGGCCAATGGCAGTAATGGGAATGGACTGGGGGAGTTGTACTGCTGTAGCACAGGGGACCGTGGTCATGCAGGGGACTGCAGTCATGCAGGGGACTGTGGTAGTACAGAAGTCCTGGGCAAGACATGGTCACTCCGCTGAAAGCATAGGGAAGGCTCCCAGGGCAGGGGATATCTATGCTTAGTCTTGAAGGATACCTGATAGATAGGAAGAGTAACGTGAGTCTTGGTTAAAATGGAGCTAGATTAGGCAAAAAAAAGGAGTGTTTTTTGGAGCCCAAGGGACTTCCCTAGAACCCACAGGAAACAGGGTCTCCCAAGGCCAGGGACCAGGAGCTGGACAGATTTTGGAAACCAAAGTAAAGATTTCATCTGACTTGCCAAAGCTTCGAGGTCTCTATCTCTTCCTCCTCTCTGCCCATCTGCTTCCTGCTCCCCTCAGTAGACCAGCCTTCTTGATTTTTCTGCCCACCCACAGCTCCTGAGTTGACCCATCTTTGAGTCAAGCAACCAGCAACATCTGACTCATTTATTTGAGGCCCAACAGCACATTCATGGGAGAAAAACTTCTGATTGACCTGCATGAGTCAGGTGTCCACCCTTGGTCCAGTCAGCTATGGTTTGGGATGGGCCGGGCCACTGATAACAAAATGGCTGCCAGGTCCCATTCCAAAAGGTGGGTGAGGGGGTCACAGGAAGGGGTGAAGTGAGCCACAGTGACATCATAGAAAGCAACTTCCACAAAGTGCAAAGGTGGGGAGTTGATTATGGCTTTTAATTTATAAATCCTTCAAGAAAGCTGGCAGCATATGAGACGAAGGGTAGAAAATACCACTGGTTCAAGTCAAATTCCCAAACCAACAAGAATAATTAAACACAAAGAAGTATATAGTAAAACTTAGATGACAAATACCAGAGGATTAAGTAATAGAAACTTAGGAGATTTCCTAGTCAGTTTAACCAAGAAGGAGGGGGGATAGTCAAATTCAGGGGGTCAGTCTGGGCCCCAGGAAGGAGTTAGAAAGACGGGAATAGGAAAAGAGTAGAAAAAAAGAGAAAATGAAATCTCTCCAAGTCGGGGGGGACTACAGCATAGAGGAATGGGAGGGTCTAGAATTCCCATCTGTGGGGCTTCTATTATCACCGTTGATCTTGTGACCTTGCTGCACGTGGCCATTTTAATCGGATAAACATGATCAGGCAGCTTTCCCAGAGAAAGGACATTCCTTTCTCTTTCAGGTCAAGAATTTCCCAGAAGCCTTTGGGACTACTGGAATTTCTGTTATGAAATTCAGAAACCCTGATGATTTGGGGACAGCACCGTTATTACGAATACTAGGGCATCTAAAAATGACAGACAGGCAAGCAGGCAGACAGAAAGAGAGAAAAAAAAGAAAACTTCATAAAATATGACTAAAATATACCAAAACGTGTCACTTTAAAGACCAGGTCATCAGAGAAGGGGAAAGATAATAGTTATAATCTAGCTTATATTTTCAGTCTTTTGAAGATATGAAAGGAAGCCAAATGTGTTAGCCCTGAATCCATGTCTTTCAGGGCCTGCCAATGGCCAAGCTGAGACAGCTAATGAGAAAGAGAAAAAAAAATGAGTTAAATTTAAGCCTCATATCCTCTCCTGGGTGACTCTCAGAGAATGGTCTGAGGAACTCTGGGGGAATGAAGTGCTTTCCCAACTGTTTAAGGGAATCCATGAGGTTGAAAACCTTTTTTTTTTTAATTTAATTTTTTAAAAAGATTGTATTTATTTATTAGAGAGAGAGAGAGCACAAGTGGGGTGGGGGAGGGGCAGAGGGAGAAGCAGACTCCATGTTGAGTGAGAAGCCTGACGCAGGGCTTGATCCCAGGCCTCTGAGATCATGACCTGAGCTGAAGGCAGACGCTTAACTGATTGAACCACCCAGGTGCCCCGAAACTCTTTTAATAATAATATTAAGACTTCATTTGCCCTTTCCTCTGTGTTTATATTTGCATTAATGGCACAAAAACCATGGTGGTGCCTCAGGATGAATCCAGACAGTGGCACTAACTGTTCCATGGTTCTGGTGGGCATTAGATTCTTTTCATCATGCATTGTGTGAAAAGAAACACCAGCTTCACTTAAGAATATCCTTGACGAGGGGCGCCTGGGTGGCGCAGTCGTTAAGCGTCTGCCTTCGGCTCAGGGCGTGATCCTGGCATTATGGGATCGAGCCCCACATCAGGCTCCTCTGCTATGAGCCTGCTTCTTCCTCTCCCACTCCCCCTGCTTGTGTTCCCTCTCTCGCTGGCTGTCTCTATCTCTGTCAAATAAATAAATAAGTAAAATCTTAAAAAAAAAAAAAGAATATCCTTGACGAGCAGTAAAAATTCTTAATGTTAGTAAACTGTGACCCCTGAACACCCATCCTTTCACCACTCTGTGTGACAGAAGAGAAGTGTTCATAGAGCACTGCTCTTGCACACTGAAGTGCACTCCTGTTGGTTCAGGGGAAAGTGCTTACCTAACGGAGTTGTGAGCTGAGTGCACTAGAGGTTTTTTCTTTCTTTCTTTTTTTTAATAATAATTTTTTATTATATTATGTTAGTCACTATACACTACATCCCTAGTTTTTGATGTAATGTTCCATGATTCATTACTTGCGTATAACACCCAGTGCACCATGTGATATGCGCCCTCCTTACTACCCATCACCAGCCTATCCCATTCCCCCACCCCCCTCCCCTCTGAAGCCCTCAGTTTGTTTCCCAGAGTCCACAGTCTCTCATGGTTCATTCCCCCTTCTGTTTACCCCCCCTTCATTCTTCCCTTCCTTCTCCTACCGATCTTCCTACTTCTTATGTTCCATAAATGAGTGAAACCATATGGTAATTGTCTTTCTCTGCTGTCTTATTTCACTTAGCATAATCTCCTCCAGTCCCGTGCATGTTGCTGCAAATGTTGTGTAATCGTTCTTTCTGATGGCTGAGTAATATTCATTTGTATATGTGGACCACATCTTCTTAATCCAGTCATCTGGTGAAGGGCACCTCGGCTCCTTCCACGATTTAGATATTGTGGACAATGCTGCTATGAACATTGAGGTGTATATGACCCTTCTCTTCACTACGTCTATATCTTTGGGGTAAATACCCAGTAGTGCAATGGCTGGATCATAGGGTAGCTCAATTTTTAACTCTTTAAGGGACCTCCACACTAGAGGTTTTTTCCATGGAACTTCAGTTTTACTAGAAAGAATGACTGACAAGCTCATAATTTAGCCTCGGGGACTGGACAAACATGTTCTTGAAGGAAGCAAGCCTGTTACTTCAAGGAAAACAAATGATAGTATTTGTTGCCAGTGATAACACTCAGGCTTTTAAGTGAAAATTAGAATTTTGGAAAACTAGTACCTGCCATTTTGAACTTTACACCTTCCCAATACTTAAAATACATTTTGGGGGGGGGTAATATTGGAGATACTAACACATGTGATTTTTAAAGTATTGTGAATTAAAATGTGTCAATATCTGGAAGATCTGCATGGCTTGGTGAATCACTGTTTTCCAAATAACCCATGGATGATGTTATAAACTCATGCATGGGTAAAAGATCTATTCAAAGTACAAAACAAACCAGCAGATTTAATTTAACAGAATATGAAAAGTTCATTGATATAGTTTTAGATGTTATATTGCAACCAACCTTTAAGAAGCTATCACTTGTGGAGTTTAGATGCAGTATAAAGAGAGAATATCCACAATTATCTGAAAAAACCTATTAAAATATTCCTCCTTTTTCGATTACATATCTGTGTGAGGCTGGATATTTTTTCATGTACTTAAACCAAAAATGTATCTGCAGAAGCAGATATGACGATTTAGCCTGTCTTCTATTTTAAGCCAGAGATTAAAGAGATTTGTAAAAATGTAAATTTTTTGTTTTGGAAGATATTATTTTTTATTAAAAAATGTTATTTATGTTAACATGTAATGGATCTAGTCTTCTTAAAGTAATTAATAAGTATCCTAAATATTTTTCAGTTTCAGTTTTTCATACAGTAAATATCACTGGATGCAGCCTACATAAGTAAAACTTTTTGAGTCCTCAATAGTTTCAAGAATGTAAAGGGGGAAACGTAAAGAGTGTATGGTTTGAACACATAGAAGTTTATTTCTAGCTCCTGTAACAGCCCAGGTGGAAAGGTCAGTGGGCAGCTCTCCCCTGCACTGTAATTAGTCACTTAGGCTTCTCCCATGTGGTACCGACTCTTAGACTCTCGCTATCATCTGTGTTCAGTTAATACAGGGAAAGAACAGGGAGAAAGCGTTTGGGAGGTTTTTGTAGATGAGCCCACAAGGGTCTCGTTCGTTCCTCTCATTCTATTGGCTAAACTCAGTCATGTGACCGTTTTTAACTCTAAGGGAGACTGGGAAATCCACGTACCTGCGTGCCCAGGGAGAAGCGGAAAGATTTGGGGAGGAGGGCTGGAAGCTCTAAATTATTTATTTCTTATCTAGATTATTTCTGATCCCTTAATCTTTTTATTATTTGTTTATATAATTTTAAAACTTGTCATTTGAAATAGTATAGACTCATAGGAAGTTGCAGAGAGAGTACAAAATCTTGTGAACGCTTCCCCCAAAGGAGACATCTTCTCTGGATGTAGCACCACAAAGCTGGAAATTGACTTTGGTTCATTCCTGTTAAGTAGACTATAGACCTTAGTCAGTTTTTATCATTTTTTAAACCTGCCTTCATTTGTGTGTGTGTATTTCTATATCCTTTAATTTTTAAAAACTGTCCTGTAGTACGTGTTTTAATATTTTGAGCTGTCTTAGATCCCTTTTGAGAAGTAAGTGTGCTATTGGGGTGCAATATTGGGTGGTCAGTCTTTAAGCGCCAACTTTTGATTTCAGCTCAGGTCATGATCTCAGGGTTGTGAGATGGAGCCCCGTGTCAGGCACTGTGCTCAGCAGGGAATCTGCTTGAGATTCTCGCTCTCCTTCTCCCTGCACCCCCCATCACTCTCTTTCTCTCTCAAGTAAATAAATCTTAAAGAAGTAAGTGTGCTATGGGGCGCCTGGGTGGCTCAGCCGGTTGAGCGTCTGCCTTCGGCTCAGGTCATGATCCCAGGGGCCTGGGATTGAGTCCGGAGTCGGGCTCCCTGCTCAGCGGGGAGCCTGCTTCTCCCCCTGCTTGTGCCTGCGTGTGCTCTTTCTCTGTCTTATAGATAAATAAAATCTTAAAAGAAAAGAAGTGTGCTATAAATAATAAAGAAATAAAAAGTGTCCAGCAGGATATATCTTAATCCTCCTGATATGCCAAGATGGGTGGGTTGGGAGGGGGCTTATTTCTTGCAAATCAGGAGACCTGTACAGCCTCATGCTGTAGAAAGAACACGAACATTGGAGGCAGATATAGCTGGGTTCATATTCAACCTCTACTACACCTGACCTGTATGATTTTGGGTGGGCCAACTTAATCTCCTTGAGCCTTCTCTATTCATGTGCAGCATAATAAAGTATAGTCCTTACTTCACAGGATGCTGTGAGGACAAAGTGAGATCATGCACATAAAAAAAATTATCACAATGCCTGGCACAGTTGTCCTTATAATTAGGAACATAAGACGTGCAGTGCATGCTGGGGCTTCTGCTTAGGGTATCTAGCAAATTAGCGCAGGAACTGGGATTACTGACCCCAACCCCAGCAGAGCAGTGCCATCCAGTGAAGATGGAGGTCCCAACATCTTTGGGCATGAGGACCCCTTTCTAATGTCAAAATTCCAAGAGGAAATTCCCTCCTCCCTGCCTTCTACCGATAACTGTTGCATGCATAGCCTGACATAGCCAGTTGTTTGGATCTGGGAATTTTGAAATTTGGGAGCTGAAAGGAACCTTTAATGTCATTGAGCAGAAAAGACTCAGTTTATAGTTGAGGAATCCGAGGCTCAGAAAAGGAAAGGCTGTGGCCAAAATCAAACAGCAAGTTAGACACCAAGATGGACAGAACCTATGCCGCTACCTGCCAGTTCTGAGCCCTTCCCACTATGCCATGCTCTATCTCTGTGTCTTCAATGTTCTTTCCTCTTCCTCTTCTTGTGTCCCCTCCTTTTCTAAGCCCCACTTTGAGAGTTTGGGTTTTATGGCTTCTTGGCCTGAATTTCCTTAATTTGAGATCATGCCAACATTCCTTCCCTTCTTCGTGCAGGGCTTTATTCATCCATTATTGACCAATTGATCTTTTGTGCCAGTCTAGACCTTGAGCATACAGCTGGTTATCAGAGGGTCCCAGTCCCCAAACGTAGAAGGACAGGGGAGCCAGCTCCTCAGTGTCTCTTGAGAATATCTAATTATGTACTAGCATCTTTTTTTGGGGTTCAGAAGCCCTACAGGAATTCAGAGGGATTTAAAATCAACCCAATGGTATATTTACATTGCCTGATCTGCATTTTAGGTCTAGTTTGGTAACAATTATTTATCTACCTAGCCAGCTTGAAATTCACATTTCCCTTTAGTACACAGTGAAGGAAGCCCCATGAAAGGCTCATGTTTGATTAATCAAGGAGGAGACAGGCATACACAGACCTGAGAGATTGAGCTGTCTCATGTTAGCCCCGGGGTTCATGAATTTTCTGAAGCATGGTTTCCTGCCCTTTCATTCTTACAAACTGCTGAAGAAGGATGGAATGTGAAGACTTATTCGAGTCAAAACAGTATAAAATCAAAGCTCTTACCACATTCCATTCTTTCTAGAAAGCAGATACTTTCATATATTTAATCATCCACTGGCATCGTCTTTCTAAACTAACACATACCTTCTTTCATATTAGTTTAGTTGTTAAAGAGACAGATAAAATGGATAGTTTTCTTTCCCTTAAAAATTTATTCCCTTTCGGGTGGAGGCACTGTGGGATGGTACAGAGTACAGAGTTTTTGAAGGAGGCTTTGCGATTTTTTTTTTAAGTAAATTCTACTCCCAAGTTGGGGCTCGAGCTCATGACCCCAAGATCAAGAGTTGCATGCTGTACTGACTGAGCCAGCCAGGCACCCCACACCCCGATAGTGTTTTGGTTGAAAATATTTGTATTTGGTGGTGTCCCTATCCTGTCCCTATATCCAAGACATTCATTCAAAAAAACCCCATTTATTAAATGGTAGTAGAGTAGTAGAGTGGGGTGCAAAGTTTTTCAAGTTGTAGGTCCCAACATATTGACAGGGGTCATGAAGTCTGTTGGGCTGAACTGGCATTTAAAAAAAAATGAACTAAAACCAAAAAAAGTAGAATAGAAAACATCAATGTGAATTATGTGTAGTAAGGGTAAATATTGTTACATGAAACTTTTGATTCAGCTATATTTATAGGGGTGTGTGTGTGTGTGTGTGTGTGTGTGTTCGGTGTTGTGTTATGAAATTTATTTCTTATTGTGGGTCCCCATCAAAAATGTTGGAAAACACTGCTACAGCAGTTACGAGTACAGGCTCTGGAGTGAGACAGCATGAATTCAAATCCTGGTTCCATTATTTTCTAGATGTTTGATTATTTGGCAATTACTTAAGATCTCTGTGAAATGGGGATCATGATAGATTATAACCTAGAGCCAGTGCTTCCATTAGGACCAGGAGGCATGTGGGCACAATGATGAGGGCACATCATATTTTTAGGACCCCACTAAGATGCTTTGATTTCTTTTAAAATCAGAAGAAGAAAAAAATGAACCTTCAGGGTTAAAGAAAAGTTTTTAATTTTTTTCTCAGATCATTAAAAAAATGAATTTTGGGGGCCCCACAAAAATCTCCTACGGTGGGAGGGGCCCTTCAAAGAAAAAGTGCCTAGGGCAATGTAAGTCCTAATGCAGTTGTGAACTGACCTGATGGGTAGGGTGACCAGCGTGCCCCAGTTTGATCTGACAGCCCTGCGTTCCAGGAGCCCCCTCAGCCCAGGGAAAAGCAGGCCGGTCAGCCGCCCTGCTGATAAGCTTGTCGTGATGGTGAAGTTAGATGACTGCTGACAAAGCATGGCAGACGCCTGGCATGTCGGTGTCTAACAAATGCTTTAACACGTGCTGGGCACTGTGCTGGCCCTTGAGAATTTTCAGTGGAATAAAATACCCTGGGCAGCTGTTGAGAAGCAGGAGAACGTAGTGGCTAAGTGTGAGCTCAGCATCCAGACAACCTCGGTTCAAATCCCAGCTCCGCCATTTATCACCTTTGTGCTTTGGGCTGAGTTTCTCAGTCTTTCTGTGCCTTAGATTCTTTATCTGTATGATGGATATGATTGTACTTGTACCTACTTCACTGGAAAGTTGTGAGTATTAAATGAATTGGTGCTTTAAAAATATTTACAACAGGGCACCTGAGTGGCTCAGTTGTTAAGTGTCCAACTCTTGATTTCCGCTCAGGTCATGATCTCAGCGTTGTGGGACTGAGCCCTGCATTGGGCTCTGTGCTCAGCGTGGAATCTGCTTGAGATTCTCTCTCTCTCTCCCTCTGCCCCTCCCCCTGCATGCGTGTCCATTCTCTCTAAATAAATAAAAATCTTTAAAAAAATAAAAATACTTAGACCAGTGTCTCACGTATGCTAAGCACTTGAGTAAGTCTCAGCTATTTAAGTATATATCAATTCTCAGTTTGGGTTGCAATAACAAGTGAGTACAGATTAGGTGGCTTAAACAACTGAAATTTATTTTCTCACGGTTTTGGAGACTGGAAGTCCAAGATCAAGGTTTGCAGGCTCAGTTTCTGGTTAGAGCTCTCCCTGGCTGGCAGATGGCTGCCTTCTCACTGTGTCCTCACGCGGTGTAGAGAGAGAGGAACAGCAAGCTCTCTGGTGTCTTTTCTATACATCCTACTGACCAGAACTGAGCCATGCATATGCCCAACCTTAGATCACTCACTGGCAAAGGACAGTGGGGTCACCGTGACTGGTTTAGTCTAATAGTGATTCCTCCAGATACAACTGGTCTTATGTTGACAAGTTGGAAGAGGAGGAAGGCTGGGGTAGGCTTCTGACAGTGTGCCATGGGGAGCTCACAGGCTACCTGAGAAGCTAGACAAAACACCAACAGATAATACAAAGTGGAAAGGTGGAGCTAATGGTACAGACAAAGATGGGGGGGGGTACTTTAGGGATGTGACAGGCATGTGAGTTGGGCAAAGAAGTAGGACAGAGAAAAGGAACATCAGGAGGAAGTGTGAGGAACCAGTGAGAGCACAGGTGAGTCAGGGACCCACAGGAATGTGCTGGAAAGGAGACTTCTGGAGGCAAGAGTGGGTGATGAATGACAGGAAACAAGGCAGGAGAAGTGGAGTGAGCCCAGACCACGGAGGCCTTGAATGTTGGGTGAGGGAGCTTGGACTTGGTCCTGAGACCAGCTGGGAGCCTTTGATCATTTGAAGCAGGGGAGTGGCTGATGAGCTGAGCATCCAGAGAAAGCCCTGTTCCTCAGTCTGGACTATGCACTTTCCAGGGGCTACACGGTGGTGTGGTTGGGGGTTTTGAGGCCACAGGGTAAATGGGTGTATCTTCGTCTATGCAACTGAATGGTTAAGGGAGAAAAAGTTAAATGTATCCAGCCAGCACCTTAAATGGGACCAATGTTTCCAAATCTTTTTTTCTGTATGGTTTCAGGTTAGAGTTTGCCGCAAGAGAACCTGCATAAAAATTTGGAAGCTGGAAGAGAAGCCCAGCTATTACTTTTGGACTGTCACCATGGTTAAGTGCAGTGGGTTCCAGCTTGTTCTAGCCTCCCGTACTCTAAGACCAGCTCATCTATCCAAGTGCTGGCCTTGAGGACCAGCAGCTGCCCCAGGTCCAGCAGCAGATGCTGGCTGTGGGCTCCCACAGCCTGTACAGGCAACAGCTCCTCATGCATTTCTCCATCAGCTTCCCCTCTGCATCCCACTTTGACAGCAGATGTACTTCTCAGGTGACTATCTGATCTCACTCCTCCTTTCCAAACTGCACTTCCCAGTTCCTCCCATCATTGTGTAAGGTCTCATTCCCAGTCCCTTATCCCCGAGCTCATTGGGGCTCTACTTCTCCAACTGAACCTGAATTGATAGAATCATTTCCTTTTGATGCTGCACTCAGCCCTGAGGAAAGGGAGGTTTCGATAGGAAATAGAGGAAGGAATCTTAAAGCTGTGGCAATATTGGAGGAGGTGAGCCTGCATGGGACATAGTGGGCAGTTGTAAGCCACAAGGGCAGTGAGGACCCACATGGTGTGGGGGATCTAATGGCCATAAAGAGGAGTGTGTCAAAGGAAAAATGGTTTCTGCTTCCTGCTTTCACCAGGACCCGCCTCTGATGACAGCTTACTCAGTCTGTTCTGGCTGTCAACGTGGCTTGTTGAACAATGGCTCATAACAGATGATGCTTTCATCCCCAAGAGAGAAACAGAATCAGAGAAAATGTACAAAGGCAGGAGCAGTGGGAAATAGAACACTGAGAGGAAAGTCACACAATGCATTCATGAATCTAGAAGAAATTTTAGGAGTTCCTTTTGTGGCAAGTTCCTTTATAAAACATCTTGATTTGTTGTCTTCATATTTGGGATCATAGAAGAAATAGTTATAAGTAGATCTGTCCCTTTTTTTATTAAAACTATTCCTGAGAATATTGTCTATCCCATTGTTTGTGGTCCTATACGTAGAGATCCATGTAAAAATTGTCCTTTCAGCGTTCAAAAATGGGAAGAAATGTTGAGTCTTCCAATAGTCTGGAAAACATTTATAAGGCAAGGAAAATATGGTATCAATTTTATTTTTCTTTTTTGCCTGGCTACCAGGAAACTCAGAGATATGTATTCTGCTTGAAGGAGGAAGTGTTCTTTAATCCAACTTGGTATTGTCATTCTGTGCTTGGTTCCTTTGAGAATCTGCAATTCCCTTTGACACAGAGGTACTTCTCAGGTGACTATCTGATTTCACTTCTCCTTTTCAACCTGCACTTCCCAGCTCCTCCCATCACTGGTATTATTATGTGAACCCTGAAAGGACAGCAGATTGCTTGAGGCAATTTTGTCTTTATTGAATTTGTTAAAGGTCTTCCCTCTTACCTTCTCCTGGGTTTGGGAGACAACCTAGAGAGGAAATACTTTAGTTCTGATACTTGACATCCTTCCTTTCCATTCCACCCAAGAAACTAACATGATTCTTGACCGAGAGGAAGACAAGGGAGAAGATGGAGAAGTTTGGATGAAAAAATTATCCTTGTGCATGGGTTATAACCATTCATATGGTTATTTTCATCCTGAAATACAACTAAGATATGGAACACCTATAAGATTGCTCATTTGTGTGGAACTGTCAGGAAAACCTTAGTGGTTTGCTTCTAAACAGTCATATGATGAATGTTTTTGTAGGTTACCATAGAGACCATGGATTGTTCTATTGGTTCCTCAGCTTTTTCACTTTTAGGTAATGATCTAGTTAACTCAAAAAAAAAAAAACCCCAACAAACACAAAAATAGTTTTCCAATAGAATCATATATAGGTGATCATATTCTTTGCTAACTTTTTGAAAATGTAGTTATGTAATTTGTAATTAAAAATTACCTTTATAGGGGTGTCTGGGTGGCTCCGTCAGTTAAGCGTCTGCCTTCGGCTCAGGTCACAATCCGCAGGTGCTGGGATTAAGCCTTGTGTGGGGCTCCCTGCTCAGTGGGGAGCCTGCTTCTCCCTCTGCCTGCTGCTCCCTCTGCTTGAGCACTCTGTCAAATAAATAAATAAAATCTTTAAAAAATACCTTTATATAGAGAAAAGTTTGTTATGACAACAGACTGAATTCCCATTTGTAGGATTGAAGTCCCTACGTCTAATCATACAATTCTATCTTCAGGCTACAGGAAAGTGGATTAAAATCAGCGTGAGTGATTTAATCTGAAGCTCTGAAGGAAATTCAACTGGTTCCAGATAATGGGAAGATAATAAATGTCAAGGAAAATTCAATCTCACTTCATTAGTGAGATGAAGGACGTGGGTGGCACAGTTTGGTTTCACCATCAGGGAAATGACGAGATGTAGTGTAAACACATCATCGCAAACCCAAACACACAGCCGCGTACAATGAGTGCACCAAAGCGCAGCACACTCACAATGTAAGCACCATGAGAGCAAGTTCCTCTTCTGTTGTGATATTGCCAAAGAACACCATCTTGCAGTGTAGGTACTCGAATATATGTCAAATAAATAATTTGAAAATAAATGATATAGAAAGATACCAGTATAGGAGAAAATACCACTCTGAAACAGCACTTATTCTCCATAACTGCTTTGTACTCTAAGAACATACAGAATATTAATTAAATATAATAAGTCCTGTGAGATGATAAGCCAAGACAGCAAAATGGGTTGAAGAGACTGCCGAACGAAAGAAAAGTTAATTCTATTAGATATGTAATTAATGAACTCAATATGGTTATGAACAGTCATGACTGGCAGCCAAACTTTGGTGGAGAGGCTAGAGATAACGCAGAGAAAAGAGAGAAAAATACTCTAAAACAAGAGAGGCAATGACAGACATGCAGGAGAGCAAAGACAATCCTTTGAAGGCTTTGAAGCAGAGACTCTAACACACGAAGAGAAAGAACCCTCAGAGACACAATCCAAAAACGTTGCCTGGAGATAAAAGAAGAACAGAATTTTCAGGCACAAAGGGCAGATCAGATACTTGGAAAAGCTGATTAAACATGATGGCAGTCAAAGCATAGCTATAGTCCGAGTTATTTAACAACTTGAAAAATGAAGAGAGACTATTCAGGTGTCCAGGAAGAAGCAGGAGGGGTAAAGAGTTAGGCCGGGCTCCGACTTTTTCTCAGCGACACTCAAAGCCTAGGGACTATGAAGCCATGTCTGCCAAGTGCTGAGGGAAACCAAGTGTGACCCAGGAAGGTGTCCTTAGTCAAGTTCTTAGTAAAATACAACAGAGACCGTCAGACATGCTCAAACACGAGAGAAGTCAGGAAGGGAAGCACGCATTAGCCATCAGCCCTTCTTGGAAAACTCTTTAAAGGTAATCCATTTAGCCAAAAGACGAAACAAAATAAGGAACCCAGGAAGAACACTGGGGTCAAAGTCTCATAGTTCATTTAAATATGGGGAGACTAAGGCTGAAGAGTAAAAGGAATTACGGTTGCAGAAAGGAGTGGGAATAGTAGAAACCTCAGTAAAGTGAAAATGATGTGAGAAAAAAAATATTAAGTGGGAAAGAAGAGAAAGAAAAAAAGTGTAGCTGTGCTAATACTTACGTGTTCCAGTGCAGGGACAGTGGATAAATCAAACACGTGTATTTAAAAGACGCATAATATTCCAACCTCTTAACGGTCTTCACTATCTTTATTTATTTATTTTTTAACCCTGGGCCCAAAAGAATCCTGTAGCAACTAATATTTCTTAAGGTGAAAAATCATAAATCAAAAATTCAGTATTTCTTTCAACATCATTTTTTTTGTATGTTAAATTCAGGTGGAATTAACCCAAAATTCCAGTTTTTGTTTGTTTATTTGTTTTCCTTTTCAGAAAGCAGCTCGTGTAGCTTGAGCCCAGTCACATATAATTTGTTCTGGGTGCCAGGCTTGAATAGCTTGCTCTCTCTCTTTTTTTTTTTCTTAAAGTAGGCTTTGGAGCCCAATGTGGAGCTTGAACTCATGACCCTGAGATAGAGAGTTAGGCCCTTAACCGACTGAGCCACCCAGGCACCCCGCCACTCTTTTTAGTAGATCTCTTTGAGCAATACTTCTTACCCACTGTGGGCATAGACAGAGGGCTGGAAAAATGATCACCGAACAATGCTAGCTCACTGCAAGGTGAGACTTTTAAGTGATTTATTCTTATTTGGACTTTCTGGTGTGGCTTAAGATTTCTATAATGTGCAGGATTTTAGATTTTTATTTTGTTTTATTTTTAAGATTTATTTATTTGAGAGAGAGAGAGCGAGCGAGCAAGAGAGAGAACAGGAGCAGGGGGCAGAGGCAGAAGGAGAGGGAGAAGCAGGCTCCCCGCTGAGCAGGGAGCCCGATACAGGGCTCAATCCCAGAACCCTGGGGTCACGACCTGAGCTGAAGGCAGACACTTAACTGACTGAGCCACCCAGGTGCCCCTGCAGCAGACACTTCTAATGTCGGTGGGGGTGTGCTTGTCCTGAGGCCCGGGGGCAGGACAGCTTGCATTACCTCTTGAACCTGCTACAGATCCCTCTCTTGCTCTGGCCCCTCCACGAGTCCATTCTGATATAAACCCACAAACAAACAAATAGGGGAGAAAGGAATACTCTTTCTTTTAGGAGAAAGCCAACTGAAACGTAGAAGTGATGGAATTAAAAGTCACCATTTGGCAACCATAATAGTAACAAATGATGCAGCAAGAATCATCAACTCATACCAAAACTAAGACCAGTGGGAGAAAGTTTGAGGAGTAACAGATGATTTACATAGTCTCAAAGTTATCTTCCCATAAGATACTTATCAACGACAAAAGGGGAAATGCTAAGTGCAGTGGAGACGCTGGACACACACCACCTTGACTGAGTGAGGAAAGTTAACATCACCAGGATGCCTGGGTGGCTCAGTCGGTTAAGTGTTTGCCTTCGGCTTGGGTCATGATCCCAGGGTCCTGGGATCGAGTCCTGCATCAGGCTCCCTGCTCAGTGGGGAGACTGCTTCTCACTCTCCCTTTGCTGCTCCCCTTGCTTGTGCGCTCTGTCAAATAAGTAAATAAAATCTTTAAAAAAAGAAACTTAACATCACCAGTTATGGGACATATTAATACGAGGTGCCTCTGCATCAGTTTATGGTATTCCGACCTAAAGTAGTCAACCTGAATTTAATCTTGAGGAAATTTCAGGCAAACCCAAAACAGAGGGACCTTCTGGTGGTGTGGGCTGGATTTAGTCCTCCCCAAAGATATGTTGAAATCCTAGTCCCTCAGAACGTGACCTTATTTGGAAATAGAGTCATTGCAGATGTAAGTAGTTAAGATGAGGAGAAAAAACACAATAAGAAGAAAAACAGGCGCACAGATATGTGAAGGGAGAACATCCATGAACACAGAGGCAGAGCGCGAAGGGCTGCATGTGCAAGCCAGGGAGCACTAAGGACTTCTGCCACCACCAGAAGCTGGGCGTGAGCAAGGAAGGATCCTTCCCCATGAGTTTCAGAGGGCGCAAAGCCCTGGTGACACCTTGATTTTGTACTTCTAGACTCCAGAACTGTGGGATAATAGATACTGTTGTTTAAGCAACCTAGTTTGTCATAATTTGTTACAACAGTCTTAGGAAACAAATACATCTGTGCTTGTCAAAGGTCAATGTCATGAAACACAGAAGGAAAGACTGACTTTTCCAGATTCAAGGAAATTAAAGAGATGTGACTACTCAACATAGCCCATGATATGGGATTTTCTGTTGTCCTAAAGGACCTTATTGAAACAACTGATAAAATCTGAGTAAGGTCTTTAGAGTGGACGATAGTGTTATTACCAACGTTAATTTCTTGATTTTGATAGTGGTACTGTAGTTATTTAAGAGAAGTTCCTTCGTTTTAAAGACATATTCATTAATTAATGATAAAGGATGATAAGGATAAAGAAACATCATGCCTGCAACTGACTTTCAAATGGCTTAGAAATTCCATCACAACTGGTCAATCATCAAACTTTACATCAAAAACCAGGGATGTACTGTATGGTGACTGTATGGTGACTAACATAACATAATATAATATAATATAATATAATATAATATAATATAATATAATAATAATATAATAAAAATATTTTTAAAAAAGAAATTCCATCACATTATTTTGGGGGTAGTGACTAACTGATTCTAAACTTTAAGGCGAAAGACCCAGAATAGGCAACACAATACCGAAGACGCAGAACAAAGTGAGAGGATTGACACTACCTGACTTCAAGAGTTACTATCCAGCTACAGAAATCAAGACAGTGTGGTTTGTGAAAAAACAGGTCAGGGGAACACAATAGAGAGCGCAGACACAGGCCCACGCAAAGAGAGTGGACTGATCTTTGGCAAGGAGTGAAGGCAGTACAATGGAGGAACGAATGGTGTTGGAACAAGTGGACATCTGCATTGGAAAGAAATGAATCTAGACACAGACCTCACACTCTTCACAAAAAGTACATCATAGACCTAAAAGTGACATGCAAAACTATAAAATGCCTAGAAGAAAACATAGGAGAAAATCTTGGGTTTGGTGATGAGTTTTTTAGATACAACATTAAGAGTGTGATCAATGAAAGAAAAATTTGATAAGTTGGACTTTATTAAAATAAAAAACCTCTGCCCTGCAAAACCCACTGTTGAGAGAATGAAAGAATAAGTCATACACTGGGAGAAAATACATGTAAATCACATGTATAGTAAAGGACTTTTATCCACAATAGAGAAAGAACTTTTTTTTTTTTCCAGAGAGAGTGTGAGCTGGTAGAAGGGCAGAGGGAAAGAGAGAGAGAATCTTAAGCAGACTCCATGCTCAGTGCAGAGCCCGACGCAGGGCTCAATCTCATGACCCTGAGATCATGACCTGACCCAAAACCAAGGGTTGGATGCTTAACCCACTGAGCCACCCAGGCGCCCCTAGAAAGAACTCTTAAAACTCTTTGATAAGAAAACAGCCCAATTAAAAGAGGGGCAAAGGATGGGAAGATACCTCCCTGATGAAGATGTACTGGTGGCAAAGAAGTGCACGGAAATGTACTCGACACCATAAGTTATTAGCGTATCACCAATTCAAGCAACAATGATGTACTGCTACATTAGAATGGCTAAAATCCCCCAAGCTGAAAATCCCAAACACTGACAAGGATGTGGAGTAGTAGGAACACTCACTCATTGTTGGTTGGGAATGCAAATGGCACTTGGCATTGCTACTTCCACCTCAGAAGACCGTTTGGCAATTTCCTACAAAGCTAAACATGGTGTCACTGTATGATCCAGCAATCATGCTCATAGATATTTACTTAAATAAGTCAAAAACTTATGTCCAGACAAAATCTGCACACAGATGTCTATAGCAGCTTTATTCATAATTGCCCCAAATGGAAAGCAACCCAAGATGACCTTCAACAGGTGAATGAATAAACAAATTGGTGTATCATATTTCATCCGTACAATAGGGTATTACTTTAACAATAGAAAGAAATGAGCTATCAAACCACGAGAAGACATACAGGAACTTTAAATTCATATTGCTAAGTGAAAGAAGGCAATCTGAGAAGGCTACATACTGCATGTTTCCAATTATATGGCATTTTGGAAAAAGCAAAACTGTAAAGACAGTAAAAAGATCAGCGATTGCCAGGGGCTCAAATAAGGGGGAAAGGATGAATAGAGGATTTTTAGGGCAGTGGACTATTCCAGTGACACTCTAATGGATACATAACATTGTGCATTTATCAAGACCCATAGAATGTACAACAGAAAGAATGAAGCCTAATGTTAATTATGGACTTTAGTTAATAATGTGTCAGTATTGCTTCTCTAATTGTAACAAACATACTGCACTAATGTGAGAAGTTAATAATAGGGAAAAATTTGTGGGAGAGAGAGTATATGGGAACTCCTTGTACAATCTGCTCAATTTTTCCGTAAACCTAAGCCATTAAAAAAAATAAAGTCTACAGGGTGCCTGGGTGGCTCAATCAGTTAAGCATATGCCTTCGGCTCAGGTCATCATCTCAGGGTCCTGGGATTGAGCCCTGCATTGGGCTCCCTTCTCAGCTGGGTGTCTGCTTCTCCCTCTCCCTCTGCTCCTCTCCCTGCTTATGCTCTCTTGCTCTCTCTCTCTCTAATAAATAAATAAAATCTTAAAAAAATAAAGTCTACCAATTAGAAATTATTACTCAATTTAATGAATTTGAAGTAGTAAATTTTTAAAGTTTTTGTCTCAATGTTTGCTGGTCAAAATTTCTAAAGCAAAGTATACATTTATTTTGTCTTTTTATTTATAAAAGTAAATAATTTTTTTACTTCAAGATTTTATTTAAATTCTAGTTAATGTATATGGTAAAATTGATTTCAGGTGTAGAATTTAGTGATTCATCACTTACATATAACACCCAATGCTCATCACAACAAGTGCCCTCCTTAACACCTATCACCCAGTTAGCTCATCCCCCACCTACCTCCGTCCATCAACCCTCAATTTGTTCTCTATAGTTAAGAGTCTTCATGGTTTGCTTCCCTCTGTCTTTCTTTTCCCCCTTCCCCTATGTTCATCTGTTTTGTTTCTTAAATTCTACATATGAGTGAAGTCATATGGTATTTGTCTTTTTCTGACTGACTTACTTCTCTTAGCATAATATACTCTAGCTCCATCCACATCATTGCAAATGGCAAGATTTCATTCTTTTTGATGGCTGAGTAATATTCCATTATATGTATACACACCCCACATCTTCTTTATCCATTCATCAGTAGATGGATATTTGGGCTCTTTCCATAGTTTGGCTATTGTTGATAATGCTGCTATAAACATCAAGATGCATGTACCCCTTCGAATCTGTATTTTTGTATCTTTTGGGTAAATACTTAGTAGTGCAATTCCTGGATCATGTAGTTCTATTTTTAACTTTTTGAGGAGTAGTTCTATTTTTAACTTTTTGAGGAACCTCCATACTGTTTTCCAGAGTAGCTGCACTAGTTTGCATTCCCACCAACAGTGCAAGAGGGTTCCCCTCTCTCCACATCCTCACCACCACATGTTGTTTCCTGTGTTGTTACTTTTAGCCATTCTGACAGGTGTGATGCGATATCTCATTGTGGTTTTGATTTGTATTCGTCTGATGATGAGTGATGTTGAGCATCTTTTCATGTGTCTGTTAGTCATCTGTATTCCTTTGGGAAAGTATCTGTTCATGACTTCTGCTCATTTTTTAAAAAAATATTTTATTTATTTATTTGACAGAGAGAGAGACAGTGAGAGAGGGAACACAAGCAGGGGGAGTGGGAGAAGGAGAAGCAGGCTTCCCGCTGAGCAGAGAGCCTGATGTGGGGCTCGATCCCAGGACCCTGGGATCATGACTTGAGCCAAAGGCAGACGCTTAATGACTGAACCACCCAGGTGCCCCTCATTTCTTAATTGAATTATTTATATTTTGGGTGTTGACTTGATAAATTCTTTATAGATTTTGGATACTAACCCTTTATCTGATATGTTATTTGCAAATATCTTCTCCTATTCTGTAGTTTTTCTTTTAGTTTTGTTGATTGTTTCCTTTGCTATGCAGAGGATTTTTATCTTGATGAAACCCCAATAGTTCATTGCTTTTCTTTCCCTTGCCTCCAGCAACATGTCTAGTAAGAAGTTGCTACAGCCAAGGTCAAAGAGGTGGCTGCTTGTGTTCTCTTCTAGGATTTTGACGGTTTCCTGTCTCACATTTAGGTCTTTCATCCATTTTGAGTTTATTTTTGTGTATGGTGTAAGAAAGTGGCCCAGTTTCATTCTTCTGCACATTGCTGTCCAGTTTTCCCAACACCGTTTGTTGAAGAGACTGTCTTTTTTTTCATTGGATATTCTTTCCTACTTTTTGAAGATTAGTTGACCGTAGAGTTGTAGGTCCATTTCTGGGTTTTCTATTCTGTTTCACTGATCTATGTGTCTATTTTTGTACCAGTACCATACTGTCTTCATGACTACAGCTTTGTAATATAGCTTAAAATCTGGATTTGTGATGCCTCCAGCTTTTTCTTTCTTTCTTTTTTTTTTTTTCTTTTTCAAAGTTGCTTTGGCTATTTGGCATCTTTTGTGGTTCCATGCAAATTTTAGGATTGTTTGTTCTAGCTCGGTGAAAACTGTTGGTGGTATTTTGATAGGGATTGCATTAAATGCATAGATTGCTTCAGGTATTATGGACATTTTCACAATGTTTGTTCTTCTAATTCATGAGTATGGAATGTTCTTCCATTTCTTTCACCCCCTTAGTTAGGTTTATTGCTAGGTATCTTATGGTTTTTGGTGCAATTGTAGATGGGATTGATTCCTTGATTTCTTTTTCTGCTGCTTCATTATTGGTGTATAGAAATGCAACAGATTTCTGCACATTGATTTTATATCCTACAACTTTGCTAAATTTGTGTATCAGTCCTAGTAATTTTTTGGTGGAGTCTTTTGGGTTTTCTACATAGTGTATAATGTCATCTTTGAATAGTGAAAGTTTGACTTCTTCCTTGCTGATTTGGATGCCTTTTATTTCTTTTTGTTGTCTGATTGCTGAGGTTAAGACTTCTTGTAGTATGCTGAATAGTAGTGGTGAGAGTGGGTATTCCTGTCTTGTTCCTGGACATAAAGAACCTGCCATCCTTTCCCCATTGAGGATGAAATTAGCTGTGGGTCTTTCACAGATGACCTTAATGTTGTTGAGGTACGTTTCAACTATACCTACTTTGTTGAGGGTTTTTACCAAGAATGGATGCTGTATTTTGTCAAATGCTTTTTCTGCATCTATTGAGAGGATCATATGGTTCTTATCCTTTCTTTTATTAATGTGGTGTATCACGTTCATTGATTTGCAAATATTGAACCATCCCTGCAGCCCAGGAATGAATCCCACTTGATCATGATGAATAATTCTTTTAATAAACTGTCAGCTTCAATTTGCTAGTATCTTGTTGAGAATTTTTGCATCCATGTCCATCAGAGATATTGGCCTGTAATTCTCCTTTTTAGTGGGGTCTTTGGTTTTGAAATAAAGATAATGCTGGCTTCACAGAATGAATTTGTAAATTTTCCTTTCATTTCTATTTTTTGGGAACAGTTTGAGAAAAAAGTATATTGCATACAGGCCTACCTCAAGAAGCAAGAAAAGTCTCAAATACACAACCTTACTTTACACCTAAAGGAGCTAGAAAAGGAACAGCAAATAAAGCCTAAAGCCAGCAGAAGAAGGGAAATAATAAAGAATAAAGGGCAGAAATAAATAATACAGAAACAAAGATGATAGATGGTTCTCCATTCCCTCACTTTCAATCTGCAGGTGTCTTTAAGTCTAAAATGAGTCTCTTGTAAGCAGCATATAGATGGGCCTTGTTTGTTTTTCTTATGCATTTTGATACCTGGTCTTTTGATTGGAGCATTTAGTCCATTTACATTCAGAGTGATTATTGATAGATATGAATTTAGTTCCATTGTGTTATTACCTGTAACGTTGTTTTTCTGGTGATGTTCTCTGTTCCTTTCCAGTCTTTGTTGCTTTTGGTCTTTTTTCCCCCACTTAAAGTGTCCCCTTTAATTTTTCTTGCAGGTCTGGTTTAGTGGTCAAGAACTCCTTTAGCTTTTGTTTGTCTGAGGAACTCTTTATCTCTCCTTCTATTCTGAATGACAGCCTTGATTGATAAAGTATTCTTGGCTGCATATTTTTACCATTCAGCATGTTGACTATATCATGCCACCCTCTTCTGGCAAGTTTCTGTGGACAGATCTGCTGTGAATCTGATCTGTCTTCACTTGTAGGTTGAGGACATTTTTTCCCTTGCTGTTTTCAGGATTCCTTCCTTGTCTGTGTATTTTGTGAATTTGACCATGTTATGTCTCGTTGATGGTGAGCTTTTGTTGAATTTAATGGGAGTTCTCTGTGCCTCTTGGATTTTGGTGTCTGTTTTCTTCCCCAGATTAGGGAAGTTTTCAGCTATAATTTGCTCAAATAAATCTTCTGCCACTTTTTCTCTCTCTTCTGTTCTGAGACTTCTATGATTAGAATGTTATTACAGTTTATGTAGTCACTGAGTTCCCTAAGTCTACGTTTGTGATCCAATACCTTTCTTTCCCTCTTCTTTTCAGTTCATCATTTTTGATAATTTTATCTTCTATATCACTGATTTGTTTCTCTGATTCATCCATCCTCGTTGTCATGGCATTCATTCGGGTTTGCATCTCAAGTATAGCATTTTTATTTTTTGGCCTAACTAGTTTTTGGTTCTTTTATCTCTGCAGTAAGGGATTCTTTAGTGTCTTCTATGCTTTTTTAAAGCCCAGCTAATATCCTTATAGTTGTTGTTTTAAATTCTGATTCAGACATCTTACTTATATCTATATTGATGAAATCCCTGACTGTTACTCCTTCCTGTTCTTTGTTTTGGGGTGAATTCCTCCATATCATCATTTTGTCTAGGTCACGTTTTTGTTTTGCTTTTTTTGTTTTTGTGATTGTTAGGAAAGCCTGTTATATTCCTGCTCCTTAAAGTAATGGCTATATTAAGAAGAGGTTCCCCCCCTCCCAAAAAAGAATCTAGATCCTGTTTCCCCTAGAGCTGAAGCTTTGTACCACTCTATGATCAGAAGACTTGGTGTAAATAAGGGGTTTGTGCTGGTCTTCTGGGGGAAGGGCCTGCTGCGTTGATTCTCAGGGGGACTTGTCCTAGTGGAAATGTGCCTGCAGGGTGCCGAGGGGTGGGGCTCAGTGTAAGCAGCTCTGGTCTCCACTGGGGGTTGCTGTGTGGCTCACTGAAGTCTGTCAGTGTTAATGGGCTGAGGGTGGGGGGGAATGGCATTGCTCTGCTCTTCCACCCCGGAGCAGGAAGTTCCTACTGCCACTCTTCAGGAAGCCTTCACAGAAGAGTAAACGGTCACCCCTCTTGTGTCCCCAGCTTCTGTCAGATACCTGCCTTCATCCCATCTGTCTGAGCCATCTATTTGCTGGGTGGCACAGTACTCCCGTGTTTTATCTCAGGCACACAGCTTGGTTTCAGAACTCCAAATTTTAGGAACCTGGCCTGGTGTGGACCCATTCTGATCCTCTGGGGAAGGATCTCGCCTCACTTTTGCTGTTTGCCACTCTGTCCCAGAAAAGCAGTCACACTACTGTGCAGCATTTCAGAGTTTATGATAAAGCACAGCATAAAGCTGGCACTAAGGTTTGTTACCCTTAGCTGGTGTCTCTGTTCCTACACTTGAGAACTGGACAGCATGTTGGTGCTACCAGTTCTTTTGTCCCCTGTGAGGCCATGCCACTCCAAGAAGGGGAACTGTCTCTCCTCATACAACCCAGGGGTCCTCAGAGCACACTGTCTGCTCCTGGACCTCCACTCTCCTTCCCCATAGGAGCACTGCTATGCCCACCAGGCATCACCCTGGCGATGGTGCAGACTTCTAAAACTTTAGACTTTGGGTTCTGCTCTTGTAAAAAACTTGTGATTATCAGCTGCTCTAGTTTTGCTAGACAATGGTTTTGGAGAGGTGTTTCTCTTGTGTAATCCCCTGTGCACCACTTTCTCTCTGTTTCTCTCTCTTTCCTCTCTCTGAGATCAAGGCTCCCTCCCCTCCACAGCACCTGTGATTCTTTTCTCCCTGGAATCACGTTCTGCACTTTTTACCTTCCATGATGTGGCTTCTTTTCTCTCTCTAGTTCTGCAGTTTGTTCTCTCAGCATTCAGATCAATTTCTTGGGTGTTTGGAATGATTTGATAATTATCTAGCTGTGTTTGGCGGATGAGGCAATCCAAGGGTCCCCCTACTGCTCCGCCATCTTAACTTCTTCCCCAAGTATACACGACATTTAAATGCTTTAACTTTAAGGTAATTTTTTTTGGGTAATTTTGTAGCATTTATACTTCTGAAGTTAACAAAGTTTAAATCTGATAAAAATGTATCTAGGATGTTAATATTTGTGAAATCCGATGAAGGGTATATGGTAATTCCTTAACTATTCTTTCAACTCTTCTATATCTGAAATTATGTCAAAATAAAAAGAAAAGAAAAAGAAAAAAGAAAAGAGAAAAATACCCCAAACCCAAAACCTTGTAGTCTTCTGAGTTACTGAGTTAATAGTTCACAGCCTGAATTGATTTGTGTTGCTTCTGAAAAATCAAGCTTTGTGCCTCTTTCCTCATGGTGGCTGATATAAATTACAACATATACTACTCACTTTAGAAGGTCTATCCCCAAAACCCCAGATCATTGGACCCCTAGAGGCTTTACCTGTGTGGCAGTCTTCTGAATGTTCTCAGGGCTTATTTCCCATCCTCTGGCATGCAGGTGCCTTACTGAGGCACCTACTTGCTAGCTAGCTCCTTCAGGCCCACAGGTCCAATTAGCATTATGAAAATATGAAATGGATCAGCTTGGTTCTATGGGTCCTTCTAGACTATATAATGACCTTGTATAGGACAGCTGACATAGCCTAGGCAGTCCAGTAAAGGTATACTGTTGTCCCTGCCAGGAGGGGCAGAAGAGGACGGGGAGAAAAGCATTGGCTAGGTCAGTAGTGGCACAGCAGGGGCCAGAGCTGCATAGATTTGCTCCAGTAAAAATATGACCTCTGAAATCTTGCTGTGATTCACCCCACCATTTGATTACTTTGTGATAATCTGCAAGTATTCTCCATGACCCAGCTGACTTATGCACTCACCAAATAGGTGAGCTAATTGTGGATATGGTAGCAAACAGCACCCTGCATCATCAGGTCTTTTGTGGTGGCACTAAGCTCTCATGGGGGCAGAGAAAAACATTTATAGGAGGTTTGCACACTGTAGAAGCTTGATAAATGGTAGCCGTCAAATCATTATCATCATCATCATAATCACCGTCATCACCACCATCATCTTTGTTGTTGTTGTTGTTGTTATTGTTTCAGCCAGACCAGGGCCAAAATTTACATTACCATTTTCCTTTGTAAAGTACCAAATTTCTTTGATCACCGATCCTAAAAGCACATTGTTTCATGCTTGAACATCTCTGAAATTAGGATATGAAAACAGTTGATGGTGTGTTATTGCTGTCCAGTGGGATTAAAATTGGGTTTGTTCACAGAGGATTTCTGTTTGCTTCTGCCAGTTTCTTGGAAGCAGAGACAGTTTACCTGGAGCCAATGAAACTAAAGCTTCAGGGTCCCTCCTTTGTGCGTCTCTTCCAAAGCCCAGCAAGGGGCTGTAGTCACAACTTCATATGATCATATGTTTTTTGTAAAATTTGCAAGAATAGTTATTTTGTATTCATTTTTTTAAAAGATGGCCCCAAATTATATAAGCTTTGGGCTCTGCCTCTGCCTGGGAATTCAGTAATATGAGACCACTTTAGGCGAAATTCTCTGAGGTTTTTGAACTGTACAAGTAGTCCCACAGCCTGCATGAGAACCAACTTGGGGTTCAAATGATTAGGGAAGAATTTTCCCTCTCTCCCCCCAGTGGCAAAGTTGAAACATGCAACTTCCTTTACCCCACTCTACATGTTCCTTTCCTGCTATTTCTTTTCCATAAATTTCTCATTTACTCCTCTCCTAAGGCCTATAGTGTCTCAGCTGAATCTGAGGTCTCCTAGTAGATTTCCATTTGAAGTGGTTTTATTTCCTAGTGTTACATCCAGTGATGGTACATCTTATACTCAGTGATGCCTTAAGTTTCATGAACATAGTATACAATGGGACCCTCAGGCTGGGACCAAATGAGACCAGTAGACTAGCCTGTGGAGCTGGATCACACTACCCCCTGGATGTCCCTCTTATAATCTGGGGAGATTAGCCCAAAAACCTAGGAGATATTTAGGAACTTTGAAACAGATACCTGGTCATACATCCAACTGGCATGGGGCTGAGGACAGAATATGAATTCAGTCCAAATATGGGATTCATGTATGTCTGAGGAACTGAAATGTTTGGGGGTGAGTCTTGATGAAGCTGGATTAAGGGAGAATCTATGGAACCTTGGAGAGAAAATCACTACAAGGGAGAGAAGAGACTGGCAGAACAATTCAGTTGAGCAAGAGGGGGATAGAGGTAAGATCGTGGTGGCCAATTTTGACTCAGCTCACCCCTTCCAGGGCTTGTGTTTTAGGGGGTCAAGGA
Organism: Ursus maritimus; assembly: GCF_017311325.1. Classification (NCBI taxonomy): domain Eukaryota; kingdom Metazoa; phylum Chordata; class Mammalia; order Carnivora; family Ursidae; genus Ursus; species Ursus maritimus. The sequence continues at coordinate 28,622,190 of NW_024424453.1, forward strand.
AAGGAGTGGGATGTGGCATGAGACAAAAGCTTTAGTCACAGAAGGCTTAAGTGCTCTGTGAGGGGAGCTCCTTCCAAAATTACTGGTTGTGAGAAGCAGTTCTGTGGAGTGGAAGGATTATTTGAGCCATGTGGGATGCCTGTGAAACTGCTGGAATGGTGGCCACTCTATTTACACCTGCCTAGGATACTCTGGGATACCCACCAGCTAAGCATTTCACATATATCTGAGGAGGTGAAAGCAGGACTTCCTACAAATAAGCTTGCAAACATCTCAGTAGTTTTCACAAACTATACATCTCGCCCACCTCTACTCAACCTTTATCTGCTCTGTCCAAGCAGTAGCCACCAGCCACATGCAGCTATTGAGCTCTTGAAATGTGGCTAGTGTGACTGAAGTAATGAATTTTAAATGTTAAATAATTTTAATTATTTAAAAAAATTAAAAATAAAAGCAGTAAAAAATATTTGTCCTCTAAAACAAGAAACATTTAAAAAGGGTTTTTTTTTTATATTTATAAATTTAGAGTTGATTTTCAGATATATCCAATACTTTCTTAAACATGATGCTAATAACATGGAGTGGACACAAGAGTTAGTGAATTTACCTAACTTGGACAAGTGTGGTTTTGAAACCAATATGCTTTTGCCTCAAAGCCAATAAACTCTTCTAAAAAAGATGAACCAGTTTTGTTAATATAGATCAAAGGAAAAAATATAAACATCAAAGGAGAACAATATTTTGGTCCTCAATTCGGTTATTGAAAAAATTTTAAGTATGTTTGGAATAACTTGGGTTTGTGAATCTACTTTTTCAACTATAATTTTTTTTAAAGATTTTATTTATTTATTTGTCAGAGAGAGAGAGCGAGAGCGAGGGCATGAGCACAAGCAGGGGGAGCAGCAGGCAGAGGGAGAAGCAGACTCCCTGCTGAGCAAGGAGCCTGATGTGGGTTTGGATCCCAGGACCCTGGGATCATGACCTGAGCTGAAGGCAGATGCTTAACTGATGAGCTACCCAGGCATCCCTCAACTATAAATTTTAAAATCTAAATATGGATCAAGTAATCTGAAGAAAATTTAGTATCCAAATTGAGATGGAGTATAAGGGTAAACTATAAGCCTGATTAGAAGACCTAGTACCAAAAAAAAAAAATCTAAAATATCTTTATAATAATTTTAAAATGTCAATTATATGCTGAAATGATAGGACTTGGAGTATATTGAGGTTAGTAAAATGTATTGTTAAAATTAGTTTCACCTGTTTCTCCTTGACCCTTTAAAAAATGTGGCTATTAGAAAATTTAAAATTACATACATGGCTTGGATTCTATTTCTATTGGACAGAGCTGATCTGGATTATTTAAAGGCAGGTCTACATTTTGCACTTCTCCATATCCTTGGCACCTACCATGATGTTGATGTGGAACAGGGGCTGTATAACTGTTTTTTGAGGAAGAGGATTTAATCCTGGAGAGGAGAGAGTTTTCCACTACTGAGCACGAACTGCCAAGATTAAATTCCCCAAACAATATGCAAAACCACAATTTCACTTCCCCAGACAGTTATTACCCTACCTGTTTCTCTTGCCTATTTTCTCTTGGTCTGTAGTAACTAAATGATGAGGTGCTTAATCTACCACTGGTCTATTGATTCCTGCCCTTTTGTTTCCCTCTCAAAGTACCCATAGCAATACTGACATAAAGGGAATTGGTGACATCTTGTCTTGTTTGCCAAGCCGGCTTTTTTTTTTTTTAAGATTTATTTATATGAGAGAGAGAGAAAGAGAGAGAGCAAGCAGTGGGGAGTGGCAGAGGGAGAGAAAGAGGGAGAGAGAATCCCAAATGGCTCTGTGCTGAGCACAGAGCCAGAGGTGGGGCTTGATCTCATGACCCTGAGAATACGATCTGAGCTAAAATCAACAGGCAGGGGCACCTGGGTGGCTCAGTCATTGAGCATCTGCCTTCGGCTCAGGTCATGATCCCAGGGTGCTGGGATCGAGCCCTGCATTGGGCTCCCTGCTCTGCAGGAAGCCTGCTTCTCTCTCTCACACTCCCCTTGCTTGTGTTCCCTCTCTCGCTGTATCTCTCTGTCAAATAAATAAATAAATAAAATCTTAAAAAAAAATAATAAGATAAAATCAACAGGCAGACACTTAACCAAATGTACCACCTAGGCACCCCTGCCAAGTAGGCTTTTTAATTAAAAATTGTGAACCTCATTTAGGTAGGTCATCAGTAAGAACTTTAGCTGTAGAAACAAAATGAAACAACAATAAAAAAGCCAAAATACCTATTGTTTGTCCAGAGAAATTCAGGAGTTTGTGGCTTATCCACTTTGCAAAGCCCATTCTCCTAAAATGCAACATATCTTTTGTCTTCAATCCCAAAGTTACACTGAAAGCTTGACTGCTTATTGTGTGGATTGTCTTTCACTTTTCAGGAGGAGAAGGAGAAAACAGACTATATTCTCTTGGGCATGACAGGCAAAGTTGGGTTTTCTGTTGATTCTGCAGCATGCACATCTATGCTGGGATCTACTCCAGTTCCTGCTCAATCTATTGTTCAAAATAACTGGTCTATATGATCCAATTAAGCCAGTCACTTCAGCTGAGAAAGTAGTATGCTTTCTTCACTCAACTAGCAGATTAATTTCTTGAATGGATTGGACCTGCTGTGCTGTTGTGTCAGGAGACTAGGTTTTCAATCAAGACTGGGCAAGAACATGGCCTGGGTCACCCTTCCCTTTCTTGTGATATCCGAGCTAGAAATTCTGGACAAATCTTCATGAATCACTTGAGGTCAGAAAGCTGTGCTGAATGTGAGTATGAAGTGTTTCTCACTGATTATGATTAGGGTTGTCTGATAATTTTTAAAAAGATTTTATTTATTTGTTTATTTAAGGGAGAGGAAGAGAGAGAGATAGAGATAGAGAGAATATGAGCAGGAAGAGAGGAGTGGAGGGAGAGGGAGAGAGAGAATCTCTCAAGCTGACTCCATGCTGAGCATGGAGCCCAATGCAGGGCTTGATCACATCACCCTGAGATCATGACCTGAGCCGAACCAAGAGCCAGACGCTTAACTGACTGAGCCACCTAGGTGTCCCACCTGATAATTTTTTAGTAGAAGTACGTCTGATGTAATATGTGGGACACATTTCTACTAAAAAATTATTCATCACTTATCTGAAATTCAAATTTACGTGGACATCTTGTATTTTATTTAAGTCCAGCAACCCTAGATAAGATGCCAGAATTGCCCCAAAGAGGCACCATCCTCTTTTGCCATTTATCAAAACAAAAAAGATGATGTAAGAGTTTATGAAAGAATATCTGTGGTACAATACCATCAAAACAATAGCATAGCTAGGAATAAATTTAACCAAGGAAGTGAAAGATCTCTACACTGAAAACGTTGATAAAAGAATCAAAGAAGACACAAATACATCAAAAGGTATCCCATGCTCATGGATTAGAAGAATTCATATTGTTAAAATGTGTATACTACACAAGGCCATCCATAGATTCAGTGCAATCCTTATCATGATTCCAATGATATTTTTTACAGAAGCAGAGAAAACAATCCTAAAATTTATATGGAACAAGAAAAGACTGCATAGCCAAAGCAATTCTGAGAAAGAACAAGCAGGAGGCATCACACTTCCTAATTTGAGGTTATATTATAAAACTAAAGCAATAAAAACAGTATGGTATTGGCATAAAACAGACACATAGACCAATGGAACAGAATTTAGAGCCCAGAAGTGAACCCACACATATATAATTGATTAATATTTGACAAGAGAGCCAAGAATACTCAATGGGGAAGACATAATCTCTCCAATAAATGGTGCTGGGAAAATTGGATATTCGTGAAAGAATGAAACTAGACCCATTTCTTAAATCCGCTTACAAAAATTAACCTGAAATGGACTAAAGACTTAAATGTAAGACTGAAAACTATAAAACTCCTAGAAGAAAACATAGGGAAAAACTCCTTGACATGGGTCTTGGCAAAGACTTTTGGATCGGACACTGGAAGCTTAAGGAAAAAAATTAAAAAATAAGTAAGTGGGACTCCATCAAACTAAAAAACTTCTGCATAGCAAAGGAAATCATCAGCAAAAGGAAAGACAACTTACTGAATGGGAAAAAAATATTTGCAAACCATGTATCTGGTAAGAGGTTAATATTCAAATTACATAAAGAACTCACACAACTCAATAGCAAAAAACAAATAGTTCAACTAAAATTGGGCAAAAGTGGGGCTCCCAGCCTTTCAAGGCTGTCATTTCCTAATGCCCCTGGACCCTACCAAGGACCACAGACAGGACATAGGGTGCTGTACTCTGGCATGGGAACAGGGGAGGCTGTGGCAACATCAGCCTTGGGGTGCCAGGCCCCTGCCCTACAGATACTCAGCACACAGAGACTCATTTCCAGCGACCCAGCACCATATCCCACTAGCACTTCAAGACGATGTCTCAAGAAGAACAGGAATTTGGTTTAACAAAGTCAAAATGTCAACTGGCCAGACAAGGGCATATCCAAGGAGAGATCATATCTGCTTTCTAATCTACTTGAAGACTTGTCCTGAAGGGGGACCGTATCCACCCCGGCACTGCCACCTCAGTCCTTCTGGGAACAGAGCACCCTTTCTACGGAAGGACCTCACTTTGGAGATAAGACTACTCAGTGAAAGTCCCTGCTCACAAACTGCAAAACGTTAGATCTGTAAGCGTAATAGGCCAGCTGTAGTCATCATGCCCCAGCAGCTCCGATGGTGAGGTGTATGTGTTAGTGCTTCATTACTTAGAATGTCAAACAGGTGACTTTGCTCTCCTGAGGAGTAATATCAAATCTCCATTAGCGCTTGACTTACCCTTGCCTTTTTTTTTTTTAAGTTTTATTTATTTAAGTCATCTCTACACCCACTGTGGGGCTTGAACTCATGACCCCGAGATTAAGAGTCACGAGCTCTTCCAACTGAGCCAGCCAAGCACCCCATTCTTGCCTTTTTATGAGAAAATGCTCCTATTATGGCTGCTGCTGGCTCCTTACACTGGCATCACACGTTTCCTCAAAGGGCCCCTGCAAATTCATTTGTAATAATTGGTAAACGTGAATCTTATGCTAACAGATTGGGATCACATAGTTCTGTGCAGATAGAGTTCTACAAATTAGTTTCCCTTATAGCAATGTTAAAATCATTCATTTCTTTATCTTTAATAGCCAGAGTCCTATGTTGATTTCTGCATTTAAAAAAAAAGTGTTTTTTTGTAGAGAGAGAGCACGTGTGTGCACGTGTACGTTAGTGGGGGGAGGGGCAGAGGGAGAGGGAGAGACTCTTAAGCAGGCTCCACGCCCAGTGTGGAGCCTGACTCAGGGCTCCATCTCATGACTCTGAGATCGTGACCTGAGCTGAAATCAAGAGTCAGAATCCTAACCAACTGAGCCGCCCAGGCACCCCGTTTCTGCAACTTAAAAAAATATATATATTCAACCTTGGAAGCAGTGTAAATATCTGCTAATAGCTAAATTAGCAAATTACAATTTAAAAAAATGGGCAAATGGCGTGAATAGACATTTTCCCAAAGAAAATAGATGAGTGGCCAACAGGTTCATGAAATGATACTCAACATCATTAATTGTTAAGGAAATGTAAATCAAAACCACAATAAGATATCACCTCACCCCTGCTAGAGCGGCTAGCACCAAAAAGACGAAATGAATGCTGGCGAGGATGTGGAGGAAAGGGAACCCTTGTGCGCTGCTGGTGGGAATGCAAACTGGTGCAGCCACTGTGAAAAAATGATGTGGAGGGTCCTCAAAAAATTAAAAATAGAAATACCATATGATCCAGCAATCCCACTTCTGGGACAATATTCAAAGGAAATGAAAACACTAGGTCAAGGAGGTCTCTGCACCCCATATCCATACAAGCATTATTTACAATAATAGCCAAGACATGGAAGCAGCCCAAGTGTCCTTGGACAGATGAATGGATAAAGAAGTTGTGGTTCATATATAGATACACACACACATATACCCAGAGGAATATTATTTAGCCATAAAAAGCAGGAAATTCTGTCATTTGCAACAACACGGGGACCTTGAGTGCATTGTGCTAGTGAAATAAAGCACACAAAGACAAATAATGTATGGCCTCACTTGTTTGTACAATCCTAAAAAACAAACAAACAATCTCCCAGAAAAAAAGATCAGATCTATGGTTAGCAGAGGTGGGAGGGGGTGGGTTGGAGGAAGGTGGTCAAAAGTTATAAACTTCCGGTTGGAGATAAGTACCAGGGTCTCCCATACAGCGTAATGACTCACTAGAGCTAACACTGCTGTAAGGTAAGTACAAAAGTTAAGAGAGTAAACCCCAAGAGTTCCCAGCACAAGGAAACAATATATTTTTCTTTTTCTTTTTCTATGTCTAAAGGAGATGATGGATGGCTAACTTACAGTGGTAATCATTACACGATACGTATGTATGTCAAATCAGTATGCTATCCACCTTAAGCTTGCACAGTGCTGAATATCAATCACAGCTCAATAAATCTGGGGGGGGGGGAAGAATATCTATGGGGTATTTGGAGATCATCAGAGACCAGCATGGGGCTTGATGATTCTTGAAAACCCACAGAGATTAGATCTGGAGGTCTATTTTCATGCCTTTTATAATACACTGAATTCTTTGAAGGGGTCCTGCAAACTGTAATGTGCTTCTCTCCCTGTTTTGTTTCTCCCTTTATGTGCACACGCAGACTCCCCAGGGAGACAGTAAACCCACCCGGCAGAAACTGCCTTCTGTTTCCTGGTGTTCTCAAAGTCCAGCAAAATGTCTGGGCGCCAGGAGGTGCTCAGAAGTGTTGTAGATGACAATGAAGGTGAGTTTGTTCTTGCTCTGAAAGCCAAAGAACATTCTACCAACCTCTCTGGGTGTTTACACTGAGCTCCAGAGCTCAGTGGGGTGAGGCCAGAGGCCGGTGGCGTTACCTGGTCTGGAAATAGCTCGCGTCTGTGCTTTTGGAGGAGTCCCTTGGAAGCCCTTCTCTGGTCTGCTCCAGAACAAATGGTCTGTCCTTGACACCAACACAAGCGGCAGCCTCCCCTGCCACCTGTCAGCGAGCTGCTGCCAGGGTGTAATTTTACCGGATGTGGTGAGAGGAAGCCCGAGCTCAGTAAAGCCCTGGCGGAATCAGAGGGCCAGCAGCGCCTTTTCTTACCTGTTAATGAAGCCTCATTAGAAGCAGCGAGAAACCATGCTGCGAACTGGAAGCACTGGTCTGCCTTGGCTCTCCCTGCCAAAGGATGATTAACTTAATGATTTATGGCAGCTGCTCTTCGAGATTAGGGAGTGGAGGAGACGGAGTGTGTGCGGCCCGGCGCAGCATGCTGGCTGGTGGAAACGCAGGAGGGTGTGCAAATCCGTTCTCTCCGTCCAATAGCTGAAACAGCTTCCAGGTTCTGGAAAACGCACGGCCATTCAGACCCAGAAGTACCTCCTTGTGATGGCTGACCTTTTGGGGCCCTCCAGCTGAGTGTAGCTTAGGGATTTAGGTCTTGGCTGGGGGGCAGAAAATTAATTGTAACAAGTAAGAAAGAACAGAAAGAGACCTCCGTTGGCCACTCATCTATTTTCTTTGGGAAAATGTCTATTCAGACCTCAGTGCCTCCAACACAGCTCGCCCATGCACGCTGTCTTCCAGGGAGGCCCTCGCACCCACTGCTTCCACTGCGGGCACCCCTGGCGCGTACAGCTGTGCAGGGATTGGTGCTTTGCCGAGATGTAGCATTAGCTGGTGCCTTGACTATTTCTGTGCCTCGAACAACAAACAGAATTATGTAAAGGTGTCCTGCAAGCTGTAAATAGCTGTCCTGCCCACATGACTTATTAATACAATTCCTTTGATCCTAGAAGCCAAAAAGGAAAGCCAGTTGGCACAGTGTCAACCCAGAGACCCCACTTCTTGCCTTGCTTCTCTTCTAAGCGTTCTTAAGGGTAAAGAAGGTTTCTCTTGTTTATGTTGGCTTTCGCTATTTGGAACCCCAGGGGTGGGGGGAGGGTGTCTTTGAATGTGCCCATATTGGACACATCCCCCTGTCTGGATTGGCCACTTAGGACAGACTCAGTGGATATTTTGGTCTGTAATTCTGTGTGGCAGGTGGACTAACAGAAGCTTGGGGGAAGAATTAAGAAATTAAGGCTGGGCTGTATGTGGTTTGGTTTTGGAGGCACTTTGAGCCTGTGGTAGGACACAGGTGGTGGTTTCAGTTTTAATCAGAAGGCAGGGGAGTCTTGCCTGGGTAGGTGGCAGATTCACAAACTATATTTGGCTGGGCTAGGCCCTGAGAAGGCTGGGGGAAGGATCCTGGAAAAAAATTCTGAGGCTGCCTGTGGAGTAGGCAACCAAACCTAATTAATACCCCCCCCCCCCACGAGTCTGAAATCGAAGTACCCTTTAAACTGATTGGGAGACGCTCTGCCATCGCAGGGACGTGTGTCTGCACGTGTGTGCCTGTGCAGAGTACATCAAAGAGATCTGACTGCTCTGTGACACTTGTGATCATGATACATTCCACAAAGCACCACGCCGATCCGCTCTCTAGCAAGAGTGTTGTTTTGCCCCCAAATTGTGGCAATCTTACATGCCATGAGCACAGGTCTGGCCTAAGCTGCACATTTATGTCCATAAACCCCAGAGCAGCTGACCCTCGGATGACGAGGCAGATGGCGTCATGCTCAAGGACCCCTGCAGAAGCCATTAAGAACGGCTCCAGGAGTGAAGACCAGGCAGGTAAAGTGATACCCATCTTCACCCAACAGGGGGTCGAACAAGGTGGGCACACTGGAAGCCACACACAAAGCATTTATTTGGAGAGGGACAAGGGAGGTCGATCAGGCTACAGACTATTGAAATTAAGGCAGAAGGACCCTCTCCACTTCCAGGGTGCTTTTCAGATTAGGCTGAATCAACCAGGGAATCCAGCAAGAAATGCAGCTCAGGAGGGTAGGGTGGTGGTGGGGGTCTAGGTGATGTGGGGGGAAACTCCTCTAGGAACTTCATTGCTCCCTTGGTGAGGGAGGCAGCATTTTCTTCATGAAGAGAGGAAGTTTCTTCATTAGCTGAAACAAAAAACACAAGTGAGAGAAGTCACAGACGGTGAAAATTAGTAAAGATATCACAGTGGGAGTATAGGAAAGGCAGGTGTCTCAAAAGTATTTGGCCTTTGAAACAAAGTAATTTGGGTTTCAAACCCCTGCTCCATGTTATTAGATTTATTAGGTGTGTGATCTTGGGCAAATGACTTAAGCTCTCTGAGGCTTTGTCTCCTGTCTATAAAATGGGGAGAATGATGTTATCCTGGCAGAGTTTTGGGGAGAAATGAAGATAAAGAGCTTAAGACTAGGTTGGCACCTACTGTGCACTCACTAATGGAGTTCTTATGTTCTTGAAGTAAATTCAGCCTAACTCATTACTTTTTGTATATGTTTAAAACAATTTTATGTATTTATTCAGACGTTCATGGGCATGTGAAAAAATGAGCTTTGTTAGGAACATCTAGCTTTTATAATCAACAGAAATCAATCCAATAAAAAGACAGTTGGAAAGGAGCTGGATGACATATTTTCTATTGGGAAAGTGGGAGGATTAGGTTGCTTCTATACAGGTCTCTTGCCTTCAGAAGAAAAATGTTACACAGCACATTGGAGAAGCCAGGAGACCTGGGCTCCAGTCCCAGCTCTGCCTCCACCTCCCTGTGTAATCATGAACACATCCTTTTCTGCTCTGGGCTTTTGTATTCTCTCTGAAATTGAGGGGTTGCATTATATAATCACTAAGTTGTCTCTCAGAGCTGATATTCTATTCATTATTCAATGTATGTCTAGGAAGGAACTTTGGAGGGAAATATGAAGGTACAGAATTATGATAGAATAAAGGCTTGGATTTCCTTAATGAGCTGGAAAGGAGGCAGAGTCCCAAGACTTACACATATGCTCCTGGAATCCTTACCCATTAAAAAAAGATTGCATATATACACATGCCTATGTGCATGTGTATACACATACATATACAGATGTATATATATGCCATTCCTACCCCTGGCCTCTCTCCAGTATGGAGGCTGAAAAAGCCAAGTAATTGCTTTCCCAGAATTCCTTGCAGGTAGGTATGCTCATGTGAGCAGGTTATGGTCAATGAGACGTAAGGGAAAATCCACTGGAGGCCTTCTCAATGTGTTTTTCCTTCACCGATAAAAGAAGAGAGCTGCCCCCCTCTCCCCTCTCCTTTTTCTTACCATGAATGAGGATATGATGTCTGGAGCTGTGGTAGGCATTTGGCAATGATGGGTAATGAAATGAAGACAAAAAGCCCATGTATCAGGGATGGTATATCAGAAAGATGAAAGAGCTTGGCACCTTAATGAAATCATTGAGAGGCCTAGACCACCTTATTTCTGGAACTCTTAAATAAACACGGTTTGTGCCCTTGCCCCTCAAAGTGTGGTTTGTGGGCCAGCAGTTACAGGCATCACCTGGGAGTTTTGTTTGACATGAAGAATTTCTGGCCTCACCCCAGACCTAGTGAAGCAGAGTCTGCATTAAAAAAAAAAAAAAAAAAAAAAAAGTCCCCAGGTTGTTCTCTGTATTTAAGAATCTGTTTTTTGCTCTTTTTTTCTTTGCTCATTTGTTCTTAAAGTCTACCTATAAGTCACAAAACAGACTCTTAAATACGGAGACCAAACTGATGGTAACCAGAGGGAAGGTGGGGGGGGGACCAGTGAAGGGGATAAGAGTACACTTATCTTGAGCACTGAATCATGTCTAGAGATGTTGAATCATTACATTGTATACTTGAAACTAATGTGACACTGTAAGCTCATTATAGTTCAATAAAAAACTAATAAAAGATGCTCAGGTTTTGGTGTTCTGAGTGCACATTAAAGTTTCAGGAGCGTTGGTTTGTAGCCCCATTAATTACTCGCAGCTGGAAGTACTCCTAGCCGACAGCATGTATGTCCCTGGTATGTCCGAACACATAGAATTATGTCCACGTGTATGTGTATATCTGTAGATACGAATATATGAATAGAAAAATCCTGCAAGGAAGACATGAACAGACAGTTCTCCAAAGAAGGCATACAAATGGCCAACAGACACATGAAAAAATGCTCAACATCACTAGCCATCAGGGAAATACAAATCAAAACCACAAGGAGATACCACCTCACACCTGTCAGAATGGCTAAAATTAACAAGCCAGGAAACGACAGGTGTTGGCGATGATGCAGAGAAAGGGGAACCCTCCTATGCTGTTGGTGGGAATGCAAACTGGTGCAGCCACTCTGGAAAACAGTGTGGAGGTTCCTCAAAAAGTTGAAAATAGAGCTACCATTTGACCCAGCAATTGCACTACTGGGTATTTACCCCAGAGATACAGATGTAATGATCTGAAGGGGCACCTGCACCCCAATGTTTATAGCAACAATGTCCACAATAGCCAAAGTATAGAAACAGCCCAGATGTCCATCGATGGGTAAATGGATAAAGAAGATGTGGTATATATATATACAATGGAATATTACTGAGCCATCAAAAAATGAAATCTTGCCATTTGCAATGACATGGATGGAACCAGAGGGTATTATGCTAAGCAAAAAAAGTCAGCCAGAGAAAGACAATTATCATATGATCTCACTGATATGTGGAATTTAAGAAACAAAACAGAGGATCATAGGGGAAGAGAGGAAAAAACAAAACAAGATGAAACCAGAAAGGTGACAAACCGTAAGAGACTCTTAATCATAGGAAACAAACTGAGGGTTGCTGGAGGGGAGGGGCTTTGGGGGATGGGTAACCGGGTGATGGACATTAAGGAGGGCACGTGATGTAATGAGCACCGAGTGTTATGTAAGACTGATGAATCACTGACCTCTGCCTCTGAAACCAATAATACATTATATGTTAATTAATTGAATTTAAATTAAAAAAATAAATTTGAAAAAAAAATCCTGCAAGGACACAGGCCGTGGGAGTGTGTGTGTGTGTGTGTGTGTGTGCACGCGCGCGCGTGGCGCGTGCTGGGGAGTTTAAGGGTGATTTCTCCTTCTTACCTTAATTGCGTCTATAGTGTTTAAAAAACTTTTCATTTCAAACCCATGAGTACATACACCTGTCACAGGAATGAAGGCCGAGGGGAGGCTCACCCGCTCTCCTCCCTGTCCAGCAGGGCGTGGTAGGACGCCACGTCCCTCTGCAGCTGGGCCTTGTGCGCCAGCAGGTGCTCGCGAGCCTGCTGCTGCTGCTCGGCCTCGGAGCGCATCTCCCTAAGCTCCGCCTCCAGCCTGCTCACCACGGCGCCCAGGTTCTGGAGCTCGATGTCGTGCCAGTGTTTGGCGTCGTGCAACGTGTTCTCCAGGCCTCGTTTCTGCCAAAGAAAGAACGCAACGCAGTCCACACCCGAGGGCGCAGGCAGGGCCCTTGAAGAGGGAGGTGGGCAGAGCTGTGGAAGGGGCTGCACTGGGCCTGGGCTGTCCATTACTCCAAGGACAATGGCCTCACTGGCTTGCGGAGGAAAATGATGAATCCCCCTCCGGGAGGCCAGACTCTTGTTTAGTCTAGTTCACTGATCCTTCTGATGAGGGAGTGCAGGGAGGAAGACAGGAGGGAAAGGAGAGGGAGAAAGATGAAGTATAATGATGAGAGAGAATGATAATGAGAGAAAAAACGAGAGTGAGAAATTGACATACACACACAGGGGAGGCAGTTTGCAGGTGTTTTTTCAAAGAAATCTTGCTCTCTGAACTGCCTCTGGGCCTTTTTGCTCATGATTTCTCACTCCCTGGGGGGCCCTTTCCTTCTCCACTGCGGAAACCCCATCCATCATTCAGCTAAAATGCCTTCTTGTCCAGCACCCTTGCCCAGATTGCCAGAGTTTGAATGAATGTCTCTGGCCTTTAAACACTCAGTCGTTTCTTCTTTAGTGTGTTAGTAGCACACCTTGGCTAATGCCTTTTCCCCTTGCTGCCCTTTCACTGTGGGCTCCCCACTGCCGCATCCTGAGCCTGTTTCTCCCTGAGCTGTGCTTCCTGTGCCTGTGTTGGTTGGTCTCTGCCACACTCAGGATTTTAGTTGTCTCTCTCCTGATGACTCTTGCATTGATGTTTCCAGGACAGACCTCTCCCCAGAGCATAAACCTGCTACTGAATTTCTTCCTGGAAATATATACAATCCATGGGCACCTCAAATCAATGTGTCCACAGTGGAGCCACTGGCTTCTCATCTTCCTTCCTTCCCCAAATCAATCATCACTGAGTCCTGCCTCTTATATATTCTGGAAAGTCTTCACATTTGTGCCCTCTCTCCCCCGGCCACCATTGTCCAGGATGAATGCTTATCACTGCTCCCCTGGGGTAACCTCAGTAGCTTGTAGCTCATCTGTTGGTCTCTAGTTCTTCCTGCCCCAGCATTCTCCACACAACAGCAACTGCTCTGTCGAAAGTCCAAATATGGATTTGTATCTCTCCTTCCTTCTCACCTGGATCATTTCTACTCTTCCCCAAGTCCAAGCTTAGGGGTCACCTCCTCCAGGAAGACTTCCTTGATAGTCTCTTGCCCTTTCCCTCACCAGGTGGGGTTAGGGCCCCCTCCTTAGGGTTTCCATGGCTGCCCAAGTACATGCATGCCCTTAAACTTGTAATAACAGTGGGCTGAGCTTCTTAGGGGCATGTTTCCTCTACCAGATGGTGAGCTCTTGAGAGCAGAAATGAAGTTTCTGTAACCCCTGTGATAAGACGGGCTGGCACAGAGTAGGTGCTCATCTGGGTGTGATGCCCAGGATGACAGCACTTGTATTATGGTTACACTTATTGCCCTACGTGTCTCCCTGTTAGACTGGAAACCTCATCTTTCCATATAGCAAGATTTACAGACTGTAGGGCTGACTAAAAAACAGGTTTAAAATATTGTGTGCATCTGTGTTTAACATTTTTTAATAGTTGTAATCATGGTGCACCTATAATTCAGCATCTGGTTTTTTATATAACACATGAGAACAGATAAATATCTTTTCAAATTGAAGTAAAATCTCATTAAAAGAACTTTCTGTACCCTGTCTCATAGGAGGAGATTTTTCATACCTTTTTGATTACTGTGGTTGAAATGGAAGATTCTTGGTCATGATGCCATCTTGAATCATGGCTCCTGTTAAGCAGGGGCCACCATATCATCTTAATTTAAACCATCTTAATTCCACAGGACATAAGAATATAGAGTCAGATTCCCATCCTAGGAACATTTACAGGTGGCAAAAAATGTAACTAGTAGAAAATAAATCTAGATCAGTATCTGGTCTAGGGTTATTATTTTGGTGAGATCTGAAAACCCCTCTATGGCAATGAAGATGCAGAAATGGCCACCTGCACTTTGAGAATCACTTGTTCCAAACCTTCTCGGTTTTCCCCCTTTGTTTATCAGGAAATTCCTTGGTTCGTAGTGTTTGGTGTTGATGTTGGACCTGTAACACCTGTTGTTTGGAAATAACAAATGGAATCCTGTTTGGATCATCTGTCTACAGTTTTTGCTCCATGTTCACAGGTGACTTCTGTATGTGGCCTGAGGTTTCCTTTGACGACTTAGGACCATCGCCCAATGTAGGTTCTTGGAAACACCTCTCAGAGGTCCTCTGTCTCTTCTGCCCCATCCTCAGTGTCCCGGTCCAGCTTTCCCACCTAAGTCCCTGACATCCATCAGGCCACTGCTGCCCATCTCCCAACTCCAGTCCCCACAGCAACACAACACCAACAAGCAAACCCAGGTCATAGAAGCACACACTCTTTCCCCAGTTTCTGGAGATTTGAAGGGACTTCCTTGAATTGCTAAACCTTCCAGAAAGTAAGAATAGTGACCTTATGTGATTTCTGGTCTTGAATTCCATTCCTGATTTGAGTTGACAGAACACAGAGCTCAGTAGGCTGTAAGCACCATTACCAGTGCCTGGCTGCCAGTACAAACAGTGCCTTGCTGGCAAAGGGGGCTGCACGTGCCGCCAGCCCGCCTATCCGAGGCCTGTGTGAGCTGCAGGGGCCTTGTGTGTGTGCACAAACAATGATAACCAATGATGACAGGGCTAGCTGGATGGCCTGAGCTGTATCTGAAAGCTGCAGGAAGGTGTGCTACTTACTCTGGCTGTCTGGGCTCCTGACCTTGGCTGTAAGGCCCAGTGACCAGAGCTCTGATCTACTAGCTGGCAGGGGACAGAGGTGGCCTGTCCTGGGTCCCAAGCTCAGCCAGCATGTCACTACTCCTAGGTCTTCTGGTTGGGGGTGAGAGTTTTCTTCCGATTTGTTACGGTAGTTGGGACCGCGGGGTTTAAATGAGGTGATCAGATGAGGCCAACTTGGGATTACTATACCAGCAGTGATAATAAGAATTTTACAATGATAACCAATAATAGATACCACTTATTGATTGCTCGCTCTGTGCCAGGCACCGTGCTAAGGACTTGACCTGCATGGTTTCCTTAATCATGCCCATGACTTTATGAGGTAAATTGTGTTCGGTCCCCGGCAGATCACATTTCTAAAGGCAGCTGCGATCCCTATCTCCGTCCCACATGTTCTTTCTCTAGGTGGCCTTGCCAGTGCCTGATCAAGAAGTGGCGTTTCTTTTTCCTCCTGTGGGATGTGGGATGGCTGCTGACTGCTTAGACCAACAGAGTTCTGTATAAGTGAGATTCAGGGACTTTCAGTGATATTCAAGCCCCGGTGTTAAGAGGCCTGGTGACTCCTGACGCTCAGAGGGAAGCCAGATGCCACGTCAGAAGTCCGACGACATGACTGCCATGATTTGAGGAAGTCAAAGCTAGCCACCTGGACTAGGCCCCACAGAGGGAGAAAGAGATGCACAGCTGAGGTGCCACACATAGGAGCGGAAGTCGCCATTCTTGGATGTCCGCCCCCAGCAGACGCCGCAGCTGTCTCTGCCAGACTCCGCCTAACTGTGAGTGAATGAACACAGTTTCTACTGTTGGCTTAAGCCACTAACACGGCAGATACATATGATAACCCAAATAGAACCTCACTTTGCAAGTGAGAAAACAGAGTCTTAGAGACACCACTCTGCTAATGAGTAGAGGAATCAAGATTCCAGATTCCAGAGTGAGAGCCAATCCCCAATTCCAGAGGCCCGCTGTGGTCTAGGGGAGTCATAGAGCCAGAAGGGCTCAGCCTCTCCACTTGTTACTCCTGTTCATGGGCAAACCCCTGAACCACAGTTTGCTCTTCTGCAGAATGGGTTGTCAGTCCCAGCCCAGGGCACTTCTCAGTGTTTCTATGAGGGTCCGAGGAGAGAATGCATGTGAGCACGCTCTCATGACTATTAGTATCACTTTGAAGAAATTACGTTTTGAACACTCATCCAGTGATTTGGGGACATCAGATAAATTAGACATGGTCTCTGCCCTCAAGGAATTAATGTGATGTCAGTGGATAAGATGATATAATCCCATGAACCACAGGGCTCTGAATGCAAGTGGGTGGCAGGTGGAGAGATCACCCCACCTGTGGGAGTCAGGATCTAGGCTTTTTGCTGGATGCAGCACTTGAGTATCTTCCACCTCACCTGTGCCAAGGGTGTGAGGACAGGTAGAGGTGGGCAGAGTTGGGGGGAGGGGTCTCCTTCCAGCCATGGGAAGAACATGTCCAAGGGCTCAAGTATAGGAGAGCAAAGGGTGTGTTCTGGGCATTTCCCTTTCTGTAGAATCTGGGCTGGTCTGTGATTGAAGCCCAAGCGCGGGGTAGTGCTGGAAGGTCTGGCATAGAAAGACTTTCTGTTTTACCCCCAGGCAATGCCGGGGGAGGGGAACACTGAAAATGCAGAAGAGAGGGGACAGTAGCTAGAGGAATGTCCCAGATGGGGCAATAGTGGACAGGGGAAGTTTACTGAAGGGAGGAGAGGGTGGATAAAACTTCAGAGACATTTTGAGGTTGGAAACAGAGGACAGAGACCTCATGTTGGAGGACCTTAATCTTACCTGCAGAATGGTGCAGGTGACAGCATCTGCTGAGGGACAGAGGTGAGGGCAGGCTGGCGCTTGCTGAGCATGGAGGCTGCTAGGAGCAACTGCTCTGGGGAGCACAGCACCCTCTGCTGTGTTCAGTCATTTGGTTAAACCCAATCCGGTTATGAGCTTTGAGAGGACGGAAAACATCCACTTCATGTTTGTGTCCCTGGGACCTACCTCACAGAGTGCTTAGCATGCAGTAGGCAGCCAGTATATGTGTGGAATGTATGCTGAGTGATGGGCCACCTCCACTCAGGTGCAGTTCATCCAGACTTTTCTGTTGATGTGGGGTTGAATGTATGTCCCCAACGTTTTGCCTGGCACTTTTTATCTCTGGAAGAGGGGCAATTTTGGCAGCCACAAGGACATCTGGGGAATAAATGACAGCCCCTTAACCGTGTTTAAAGCGACGTGGGCAAAAGGCAGCACCCCTAGTATTAGGATCAAGGGTTATGGCAGGGAAATAAAACTGATTAGCATAAAATTCACATAACTCTGAGTAAATAGTGCAATTGTCTTTCAGACAATTTTTTTAAATCTAAAGTAGCATTGCTTTAGGCTGTAGTTTCCTGATTTGTCTCACCTCAGATCCTTTTCTCACATCCCCTTGCACTGACCCTGATCCCATCACAATGTGTGGGAGAGCAGTGGCAGCGAGATGTGTGTCATGTTGTGCTATGCTGTGGCAAGACTGAGCATCTCCCTGAGCTGACTGGGCATCATGTGACCTTGTTGGCCAGAGAACAATGTACCCAAGGGAACTGAAGACACGTGAAGGAGGGGAACTGGGGGTGATGGAATGATCTTGGCCACGGGCAGCGAAAACGTTGTTTCTGAGGGGACCAACTAGAATAAATCCTTGAGCTAACTTGATGGTAGGCTAAGACTGCATTGGGAGGTGCTGGTTGGGTGATGGAACGGATTTCGGTGGGAGGGTGTATGGGGAGTGGTAGAAGAAGGGGGTACTAGCGATAGTATTGGAACTTTCCCAAGTCTTGAAGCTGATGGGAGACAGGGGCTCCTTGGGCCTCGGTGGAGTCCAGACCACCTCAGTTGCACAAGGATTACATGAACAATCCCCTCATGCACTCCAGATGAGATGTGAGGGTGAATTGCTGTATTATTATTAATTATTTTAATTATTAATAATAATAATAATAATAAATGATGCAAGAGACTTTCCCACAAACCTCAGTGAGTCTGAGGAGCTTCCTAGTCTTAGGTTGGGTTCCCCAGAAGCAGAGGGTGGGGCAGGGATCCTGGTACATGTAAATAAGTAAGGGGTTGCTCTCAAGAAAAGGGGAGCAAGGAAAGCAGGATAGGACAGAGGAAGGTGCTAAGCCAGCGGGAAGTCTCAATTGGAGTCTGGTACAGCCTGATCCCACAGAGCCTGGGAGTGCGAATTACCTGGTAAAACCCATTCCACCAGGAAGCAAGTGGGCTGGGTTTTTAAACCCCACGTCAGCTAGTCATTGGCTGAGGGCTAGAGGAGGCGGGCCTAACCACCTAGGCCTGGTGTCTACTGCCTGGCTGAGGCCAATTCTCTGGAGAAGTGGGGCCCCTGAAAAGGGACGTCTGTGGGTGTAAGCCACCAACACTCACAGGTATTTCTGTGGGGCACTAATAGCGTTCACTATACTTGTTGTGATTCAGTATCAGATGACCCTTTCAGGCCTCAAGACTCACATGCTGTGAGATGCAAATCTCTTGTGAACTCTGACCCAGATGACTAGAGCTCAACAGTTGAGAGTTAAAATTGAAGAAATGCCAGGACTCTTCCCAGCGCACTCACCAGGGCCCGCAAGGATTCCGTCTCCGCCTGGAGGCTCTGGACCTGGCACGAAGTGTTGTGCAGCTCCAGCCTGAGGGCAGCGGCCAGCTTCTCTTCCTGGGTCTGTGCCATGCGGGCCACCTCTGCCTGTTGCTGTGGAGGGTCAGGTCTCCGCGTGAGCAGGGGTGTGTGCACAGCCCGAACCCCACCTTTCCTCTCACCCTTCCCAGGCACCACTCCATTGCCTTTGACTCAGAGCAAACAGCTGGCAGATTGAAAAAGTCCTCTTTTTCCACAGGCACCCCCACCGATTTGTATACAAGCATTTATTTAGTTTGAACATATAGTGCATACAAGCAGAATAAAATTCAAAAGCTTTTTCTGAAGGGTTTATAGGAGAAAGTTTCCTTTTGTCCCTATGCTCTAATTACAGTTCTTCCGTTTCCAGTTTCTTTAACCTCTTTCCAGAAATATTTCGTATATTTATAAGTAAGTATATGTGATCATCCTCTCCTTGCTTTGGTACTTCATACATCTTAGAAAATATTCTCACCAGTATACATAGATCCATTACATTCTTTTAATGGCTCCACAGTATTGCCTTGTTTGGAAGTACTGTAATTATTTAGAAGCCCTGCACTGATTAGCACTTAGATTGTTTCCAGTCCTTGCCTGTTACAAACAGTGGTGTAAGAATAACCCTACAACGCTCATTTTCCACACATGGGGGTATCTCCGAGGGGTAAATCCCTGCAGTGGAACTGCTGAGTCAAAGGGTATGCATCTATCATTTTGATGGATGTTGCCAAATTGCCTTTCAGAGAACTGGTAACCCGTTCCAGTACTGTCAGGCAGTGCCGATTGCCCCACACCTTCTTCAAATGAGGAACTATCCACCTTGGTCTGATAGTCCCTGTTTCCTTGTAAAAACCAGTCTGGCCACAACTGTGAACACAAGGGGAAGGTCTGTGTTTCGCAATCTCTCCCTGAGCAAGAAGGACATAGTCTGATTCTTTCCCATACTTTCACGGGAGTAGGTCATTGCTACTCTTTCTGTCTGCTGGAGAAAGGGGGAAAAACTTGAGATCACCTTCATTCATCTTTGGTACAGTCTGACACATGTCTCTAAGCCAGTTTTATGGGAGAAAAAACCCGTTTTCTCCCCTAGTTTACTGGCTGTCTGGATTGACCATTTTTACTACATATGAATACTTATTTATAGGGTTATGCAGAAATAGTCCAATCTAACCGACTAAGAAAACCCGGGTCCAAGGGCTCACATCTCAGGTGTAGTTCTTCCTGTGTGAGGGCTAGAAAGAGCTCAACAAAGATGTCCATTAAAGGTCTGGGATCAGCTAAAGGAGAATGGAAGCTGTGGGCCCATCTCTGACCAGTCGGTCGGTCCATGGCTGTGTGTCCCCAGGCCATCATTCAGCCTCTCTGAGCCCCAGTCCCTGCCCACAGAACACAGATGACAGTGAGTGGAGTGACTATGATGCTTCCAACAGGTTATACATGCAGAAATTTTAAAACCTTAAAAGCATGCAAATAGTGACTGCATATATTTTTTTTATGTGGAAGAAGTAATATTAACCAATAAATGAGTTTGTAAAAGCCACTGTAGGTTGAATACTACTAGTGATAACTAATATGCGTTAAGCGCTTATACTGCGCTAAGCACTGCCTTAACAGCATTAAGTCCATTATTTCAGTAAATCTTCACGACCCTATGAAGCCAGTGTCATTGTTATTCCTATTTTACATGAGGAAACTGAGGCACAGAGAGACTGAGTTATTTACTCAAGATCGTATGGCCTATGAGGGGCAGAGCTGGCCAGAGCTGTGCTCGCAACCAGGTTTGAAAGCCGCTGCTCCCACCAATCCATCAAGACACCTGAAAGTGGACCTGTCTTCCCCAGAGTGAAGGTGGACCCCTCTAAAACATCCTTGAGCTCTGTCAAGTCCTGCTGCAATGGGTTGCCCCGTTTCTCTCCCTGTCTTTGGGGTTGGGACTTGGCCAGGTGGGCTGTGTGGGTGGGTGGACGGTGGGAGGATGGGGTTCTGGCAGACAGACTGAGTTGAGAGGTGCAGGTGCATAGAGCGGGCAGGGGCAGCCGGCAGCTGGAGCCCGCGCCTGATAGCTCATGAGAGCCGAGGGTTAAATTTTCAGGAAGTTTGTAAGCTAGTTGGTAAACACAGCCGTCATTAAAAATTAAATTATATCCACTTACAATTAAGTTATATTAAAATGGTAACAAAAACTCCAAACACATCACTTGCTAATTATTTACATTTTATCATTATCTGTGCTATCAGAGTTATTTATATCAGTGGTACCTGTGTGGTAGGAGTAACATTTAATGGTGACGTCTGAGCATCTCTTCCAAACTCTGTGCTTATTTACACTAAGTTAGGAGTTTGAAATCTGCTATGGCGAGAGTTAGTTACCTCATGGAAATTGGCAAACACTACAAATCAGGGATTGAATTGTTGTTTTGCTGACTCTCTAGACTTAAGAAAGGGATGCAGAAAATGTTAATAATGCAGATTAAACTTAAAATGGGTCATGTCTGTAGCTGTCACATTATGAATAGCAAAAAAATTAGAGGGAATATCTTTCCAATATTTACAAACTATTAATCTGATTTGCAAAGAAGTTACTCATATCATTGATGAAAGAACTCATTAAGGTCAATGGAAATATCAACCAAAATTCCTATCAGAGCTATCCTCATTTATCATTGGTGTGCGTGGCTTTTTGCTTAATCAGATATTAATAATGAAGCATATTTTATAATCTGATTTTGTGACATGATTGTTGATGACAGAATTATTAAAACAGCTGGCAGATTTTGCATGAAATAGCAAGTCACACTGAAGGTATAGGTGTAAATAGAAAAGCAAAGTACATATTTTTTCCTAAAATTAATGTTATCTCTAAAATTATATAAAGAAAACATCAACAGAAATTTCTATGTTACCTTTATGTGGTATTGTGAATCTGACTGCGAACAAACACACATGGTTACATTTTTCCACAGAGAGCAGATATGAAACATTACCAGCACGCCGTGGGGAAGAGGCGGGCATGAGTGGAAGTAGTCCCACTGAAGGCAAGTTTCAAAGCCCAGGTGGGTGAGCCTGGGGTAAATCTGCTGGCCAAGACTCTCACCACAATCCCCCATATAATCTGCCCTCCTCTCAACCCAGACAATGGGTGGTCTCTATTCAGAGGTATGCTCTGGTCTCTGGGGGCATGAATGCTGTATCCCAGTATTTCCCAAACATTCGACAAGCAGCATGGCTTTTCACATGTCTGAATACTAATTCGAACACTTTTTATTTAAATCGATTCACTTTTTCTTTGTAAATGAATGTGTTTAAAATGGAAACTGTAGATGAGGTGTCAGAGGACCCTGCATCAGGATCATCTAGGGAGCTTGTGAAAATGCAGGTTCTGATTCAGGAGATCTGAGTGGGCCCAGGAATCTGCATTTAAAACCCCCATGTAATGCCTGGTTCATGGGAACAAAGTTCCAGATTGCTACGGAAACTGATAAAACTGTAAAACTGGTCATAGACAAAAAATAGCTGAAAAATTAATAAAATTTAAAAAAACCAATGTTATTATATTTGAGGGAATGTTGCCCACCACGTTGCTGAGTCCCAAAGCCTGCTTTCTCTTTGCTGAAAGGTGAGATTGATGAGTATAAGAGAAGTGTTAATGACCTACCAGCACCAAATGGAAACTTTCTTACACAGTTTAATTAAGATTCTTATAAGTTTAATTAAGATTAAAAAATGAATTTGATCACTATGGGATTCAGTGTCATTTTATATCATGCCCCATACCTTCTCAAATCAGCTTACAAATGATACTTGCCCTTCGTCTGGGGACAATCAACTGCTTTGACTCACCTAAAAGTATTACCTGTTCTTTTCCGATGGCTTTTTAGAGTTATGCTTTCTGATTAATAACTACTTCTGTTTCCATTTCAACCCAATGCCTTCAAGATTTCTCCTCACAGAGCAAACAGCAGGTGTGTCATTCTAGACCCTGAGGATAGGAAGGCAGGGCTGTGTTCTGTTGCTCCGTGCAGTTGCTAGGATGTGTAATGAGATGCGAATATGCTGGTCCCCAGGCTTGCACACCAGCCTGAAATCTCGGCTCCGCTGCGTAGGAGCCAGGCTGCCGTGTTTGCACTCCATCTATATTTCTGGGACAGGAGAGCATATTGACACTTTGAAACATAAAAAATTTCAAATAAAAAATTTAAATTAAATGTACACGTTATTGCCTACAAAAGACGGATGGGATAGCAGAAAAGCAGCATGCTTTGGTGTAAGTCAGAAAGAAGTATTTGAGAGTCTCCAAATGGAGGGGGGAAAAGAGCCATCGCCAAACCCACCCCTCTGCCATGCAGGTGTGTTCGTAGCAGAACATGTATCCAAGGTGACGGCTGAGAGTTGAGATGTGGACTCTGCCTTTCTCCAGCAGTTGCTGTGTGGATTTCACCCAGTCCCTCAAGCTCTCTGTTTTTGCAGCTGGCGAACAAAAGCTCTACAAGAGCCTGGCTCTGCTGCCGAGTACAGCTGACCGCCTTGCTCTGCAGCCTCCTAGACCTCATGGGATCACTAACCTCATGATGTTCACTATCATGGAGAAAGGGAAAGCAATGGATTCCTTGGGGAGACAGAGGCTTCCCAGCTTGTATCACAGAGGAATCTTATCCCACAGGGAGGGCACAGAATCACAGTTTGGGAAGATCATGACAAAAGTCTGGCATAACCTTCTGGACACTCACATTCCATGAGACAATGAATCAAGACTCCCCCACACCCCATGTGATCTGTCCAGGCCAAACTAACAGTTCAGAGTGTTCTGAACTGAACATATTCTGGAATCAGAATATGTGGTCTGAATCTTGGTTCTACCACTTTGGACCTGTGTATTCTTGGGAAAGTGACTAACCTCTCTGTGCCTCAGTTCCGTCCTCTGTGAAATGGATAAGATCACAATACCTAATTCACAGTGGGAAGATGGAAGAGGAACAAGCCTGTCAGGTGCTTAGAACGCAGTCAGGGCCCTTGGCACAGTCTTACTAAGCGTTCTGCGGGCACTGCTCTCACCGCATGTTGTATTCTGCTTGTAGAAGAACGGTCTTTCTATCCGTCGCCTGCCACCTGCACCCAGCCAACCTCGCGCTAGATTGTAGGTACCTTGTGTGCAGGGACAACTTCTTACTGACCCCTCTGCCTGCCCTGCGGACATAACATGGTGTTTTATACCAACACACTTACTAAAGGTCTACAATATGTCCTAGTCCCATGCAAGAGACTACAGCAAAGGACGGTCCGCTGGCAGTGGAACAAAATCAATCTCCTTTGCATTAGGAGGATTAGCTATCTGTACTATAATGACCATGGAGTATCATATAAATGTTATTTAGCTAAGGATAGCTTTGGACAAGCAGCATCCCCAGCCCTGACCCACTCCAGGCAGACACAGGATTTATTTGGGAGAGGGCTGGATGCCATCTGGTCTTCACCTGAGACATGAGCTCTCCTTAGTGGGAACTAAAAAGAAGTACATGTCTCACTCGGTGAAACGTCAGTGTTGGCAGAAGGGCTGGCCTGGCTAAGCCAAGTGTCTCCTTGAATTGGCACAAGAACTGCCTGGCTATTGAAGCTGCTCACGAAAGGCTATGGGACCAATTCCCAGCCGCAGCGGAAGCTGCCCAAGGACACACTGAGGGACACCCTGGCTTTGCGACTTGCTGTCCCTCGGTCATAAGGAAGTGTGTACCTGCTGATGAAGGCGGTGGAAGAGGCTCAGCAGTGAATGTGATTCCGAAGAGAAAAATATGTTCTTCTTAAAGTAATTATTGATGTTTAAATGGTAGTATTTTTCTTCTGGTTCATGGAGATCATCCCATTCTGAAGAAGGGACTCCTCAGCTCTGTCCCTTCTCAGAGACTGATAAATGTTGAACGCAAACCATACTACTTTCATTTCTCAGGGATTTGGGTTGTTTTATCTTTGCAAGTCTCTTATATTAGAAGTAAGGTCCCTACCCTTTTCATGGGAAAGAGCTACCATTGAGAAGTACCTAAGATAGCATTGAGATTGCAGAATCTGGTGGCCAGGGACAGACCTGGAACTTTGTGCCCACAGCCCCATGCACAAGTCCTGGCACCTGCTTTGTGCTTGACAAATGGAGTCTGAATGAGCGAGTGAGTGACTATTACTTGGTAGCATGTGGAGGTTACAGTATTGGGTGATCCTCTATATAGATAGTTATTCAAATGTTGGTTGTCGACAAGTTGTGGGGTTGGAAACACAACGTGGAGGCTGAGGGCCTGGGAGTGCCCTCTACAATATACATGTTGTACTGGGTAAGGGTAAAGGACAGGTGAAAGACAGGTAGTGCCTACCTCAGGGAGATAGCCTCTTTAGTTTCCCTTTTAACAACTATTCTGATTCCCCTCACTCTGTCCCCCAGCTCTGACCATCTTGGCCACACTCCTGTAATGTATAGTGACAGGAACCAAATCCTGGCCTCCTAGCTCCTATAGTAACCCTGCCTTATTGGCTAACAATACCTTTTGAAAGCCACCTGGAACTACCATAACTTAAGTGAGAAGACAATTGACAAGCTGGGCACATATTTACAACTTATTGCGGGGAGAGGATTAATTTCTATAGTGTACAAAGAGTCACTACAAACCAGTAATAAAAAGCCCAAGACATAATAAAAATGAGCAAGAGATATGACCTGATAGTATGCACAAGACCAATATGGCTGAATACCAAGATGTTCTACCTTCCTTATAATATGAGAAATGCAAAATAAAATCACTGAAAAACCATGTTTTACCTCTAATATTGATGAGGATCACAAGGTATGAGAACTCACAGTACTAGTGAGGATGTGGGGAACTGGGCACTCTCAATCACTGATGAGAACGTAAATTGTTACAACCTTTTCCAAGGGTAATTTGAGAATATTTATCAAAATTACCAGTGTGCATAATTTTTGACCCAGCAATTCCACATCTGTGAATTTATCCAGCAAATATATTCCTATTTTGGGAAATGAGGGACACACACAAATAGTTAGTGACTAGTCTAATGTATAAAAGCAAGAGATTAGAAGCCACCTAAATATTGATCATCAGGGCATTAAATAAATTCTAAGATATCCATTGCTAGAACAGGCGTTTTTTTTTGTTGAGGGCCAGATAGTAAATATTTTAGGCTTAGCAGACATATGGCCTCCATTGCAACAATTCCACTCTGCTGGTATATGCAAATACAGCCATAGACAATATGTAAGTGAATGAGCAAAGCTGTGTTCCAATAAAACTTATTTGCAAAAACAGGCAGTGGGTGAGATTTGGCTTGTGGGCCATAGTTTGCTGCCCAACATGGTATAGTATCATGCATCTAAAAAGCAGTATGTTCCGAATACTACTATTTGTGTAAAGAAAGAGAGAGAGAATATATACATATTTCCTTGGATGTGCATAAAGTATCTCTGAAAGGACTCATAGTAAAAGGATAACATTGATTGATCTGCAGAAAAGAACTGGGTGGCTGGGACATGGGTTGGATGTCACTTTCACTGTATATCGTTTTGTGAATTTTGAATTTTGAAACAAGTGAAGGTATTATATATTAAAAATGCTTACATAAAATCCAAGTACATAAAAAATGAAATAAAAGTGAGCTGGGGCCCTTTTGCAAAGCTCTTCCTGTGACATACTATGAGGTGTAGAAAGACTAGAGGACTCCCTTTCAGTGCTTGCAGCAAGCACACCAGAATAGACCATGGCTTATTTCACTGAAGAGATATCAGGGATTATAGCCAACTCATCAACACACAGGGAGCCCTAGGTTACAGATGCCTTTAGGGGTTCTGCTCTTTCTATTCTCCTTGAAAGGAACTCTCCCAGTAGGCTCTCGTGGTGATACCGCATCGGGCCACCTTGTCATCTAGAGCCAGTGACCCCAGTTGACTAGCCGAAACCCATTCCAATCCAATTTCATATATTCTAGAAAATATTCACGCTTCTTTGTACAAGCAAGCAAAGAGAAGGTGTTGACATGGCACTCTATATAAAATATTTGCCCTTGCAGGGTAAATTATTGTTTGTGAAAGTGAATGATATGGAGACATGTTACCTGAGGCTCCTAGTCTCCTCATGGTTAGATCTACACCTATGTTGTCCAGTATGGTAGCCACTAGCCACACATAGCTATTTAAATAGAGATTAATAAGCATTAAATAAAATTAAAGACTCCGTTTCTCAGTTGGATCAGGCACATTCCCAGTGCTCAACAGTGCATGCGGCCAGTGGCTCCCATAGTGGATAGCTGCACAGACTATACAAAGTCTTATCCTCACAGAAATTGCTATTGGAGGGCACTGCTCTAGTCAGTGGCTAATGTCTCTTCCAGCTCTAAGACTATCAATAACCAGAAACCTCATGATTCATCTCCATCTGTTCACCTGTCTTCTTTCTCAACTATCTCCACAATCTGTCATCGGGGCTGTTTAAGGCATGATGGTTACAGCTCCCATAAGGTTCCTGACCACGTATGCCTTGAACTGATCTGAGGCAAGTGCAGACCACTATCAGAAGAGATAGCATGGGCGCATTTGCTGTGAGGTTCCCGGCCCCTAGGGGCTATTGAAAGGAAGCTGAGTTCTCTCTCGTCAGCACCTCCTACCCTACCACACAGCTGATGCTGGTAATTGAATAAGACTTTGGTTATTGTACACATCCTCCCACTGCAGTGAACAAGGGACAGAGATGAGGCTTCCAGGAGTGAGCGTGTGGAGCCCTTCCCTGGGAGGAAGATCCCAGGGAGGAGGTTAAGAATGCAAAATGGAGCTTGTCTTGCCTGCTATAGAATGGAAATGTCTCAGCATAGGAATGCTAGGAAACAGGTGAATGATAGGGGCTCTCCCATATTCCTTTTTAGGGCCTGTGGGTTGCAGACTGGGGGATGTATTCCGTGGGTAGCCAGAAGGTCTGGAGGGTGGGATGGCACGTTGTCTGCAGTTCCCCAAGCATCCCCAATATCTAGAATTGGGTAACCACAACAAGCAGAAAAAAATGGCCTGGAAAACCCTCCAGAAATTCTCTGGACCAAATGGATCCCCCCAAACATGGAGTTACACAACTTGAGAAGCTCCAAAAGCTCGACCACCAAAGTTCCCGACATCCCTGGCTGAGGTTGGAGAGAACCTAGCCCGAACCTCTTCATAAGCTTTTAATGACTTAAAAATAAGAGGAGTTAGCAGGTAACTTGGGAGCAGATGCTGATGGCATCCACCTCTATCCCTCAGGAACCTTTATCCCAGAACATGTTGTTCTCACCACCCTTCCATTCCACTGCCAGATTCTACCCTTCTTTGCCTGGGAAAGCTTTCTCTGAAGTTTCTGAAAGGTCACTCTGCTAGCAGACTGCAGATGTCTAATGGGAATGGTGTTACTACCCCAGCTTCCTTGCCTTTCCCCTCTCTTGTATTCTATACTGTTTCCCAGAAACCCTTTGGGTGCAGAGTCTGGTTTCCCACAGTGGGTGCTGGCTGGATAATGAGTTCTTTGTTGGTTCCCTTCTCTGCTTCTTCTCTACTGATATTTTGGTTTCCCCCCTCCCCCAACTTCCAGATAAACCATTTTCTCTTTAATATTTGTCTCAGACAGGGTCAGTTTCTGGGGAAACCTAAACAAAGACATAAATTAATCATGTCAATTAATTTTCAGCCTCCCCAGGCTGAAAGGTAATTAAATACATGTCTGTATGCTCTCTGCAAAAGGTTTGAAAGGAGTGTGTGCTAAGCCATTTCACATTTATGCTTTGCTGCCAAGAAACCGACAAGAGGTGTTCAGGATGGGCAAATGTCAGCCCCCAAGGGCATGACAGCAACTGACAAAACTATTTATTGGAGGACTTCTGGCTGTCAGTTCTGATCTCTGTTGATGATCAGAGGAATTCACTCATTCTGCAAATATTTTCTGAGCTCCGCCTCTCTGCAAGAGGCCCCGGCAGCATTAGCCAAAAGAAAACAAGTACTGTCTGTTTTCTCTGAGATGTAACTTTAGATTACTCTATTAAAAAAACACTAATGAATCTGTTCAGAATTAATGCTTGAATTACTGTTAGGTTGGTGATGATTCTCAAGAGGGTGAAGGGTGAGTAATAATGGCCAGGATTTTTTTCCTTTTCCACTCTATGCAGGATTTCTTTCTGTTATTTACAACGCCCCTTCCCCTTTCCCCAAATAAATAATCACTGCAGTGTGAGGTATGCCTCAGGAGTGTTGGGACAGAAGCAAGTTTGCAAACTCCTGGGCCACAGAGATCTGGCTTTGGCAACAGAACGGAGGAGGAACGACTACCCAATGAAGAGAAAAGGTGCCTGGCCTGAGAGCCAGGAGGGCTGAACGATGGTGCTGCCAGCAGGCTATGTGACCTCAGGACATCAGCTGCCCTCTCTGGATCTGTTTTTTCACCTCTGAAGTGAGGAAAGGGGATGAGATGGTGTCTAAGGTCATGAATTATGAATATTCATGAGTCTCCTAAAAAAGAAGCAATGGATTGAAATCAAATCTATGGTTTGGTTTCACTTTCCTTTTGTGTTGTTCCCCCTTCTCACCTGGCTGGGGGTGGGAGACTGCATGTCGTGCAGCTACTAGACACTATGTGCCATAAAGAGAGTTTGCAGTGACCTGGCCCAAGGAATTAAGGTCAGAAAGAAAAGGGGCTGTTGAAAGGGGATGGGGGTGGGGTAGAGAAATGGGGAGTAAAGATGTTTTTGAGGCTAGAGAACACTGGGGGATCCAGAATTGGTGAAGACCCTGCTGGGAAGGTTCCTGTTGATACTGAGGGGGCAGGGGATTGAGGGGGATGGGAGAACAGAAAAGGTTTTCCTTGGGGTTTTTTGGGGGTAGCTTTTATAAACTCTGGTGGCTCTCAAGCCTGGCTGTATATTAGAATCATCCAGAGAGTTTGAAAAAAATCACAGTCCCTCTCCTTCTTCTGATTTAATTGGTCTTAGATGAGCATTCTTGACAATGCTCTGGAGTAATTCCGCTGGGCAGCTGGGATTGAGACCCACCAAACAGTAACCCAGAGCATAGTAACCCAGAGCCCTCTTGCCTTCTCGCAAAAAATAAGCTACCTTATTTTTCATACTTTCTGTACACTTTCCTTCCTCTTCTGTTCTCATCCTGTGCGTCAGAATCATGGGTGGGAGATGGAGAAGGGAAGAAGAAACCCCGTGCATTCTATGTACTGGTTAACTCCTTTATTATTTACGAGGTTAAATAAAAGATGTTTCCCTCCATGAATATAACTCATACTGCTTAAGAAAAGCTTGAAAAAAATATTATACTCAAAAACAAGAAAGAAAAAACATCTCAACATGTCAAATAGGTCCCTCCCTCAAAGACAACCACTGCTAACACCAAAACATTTTAGTGTTTTCTTTCTAATTTTTTCTTGATGCCTCATTTCTTTGTTTGAATGCTTTCTACTGTGTGTACCAGGGGTTGGCCAACTGCAGCCCACAGGCAAATCCAGCCTACCTCTTGTTTCTGTCAATAAAGTTTTATTAGAACACAGCCATGCTCATGTGTTACCTTTTGTCTTTCAAACTACTGGGGCAGAGTTGAATAGCTGTAATAGACTGTTAGGCCCAGGAAGCCTCATATTTACTTTTTGGTGCTTGACAAAGTCTGTTCTTTCCTGGTAGATACCCTTCTGTATTCTCTTATTTCCCCCATTTGACCTTATTACATGAGCATTTCCCATGTTGTTATAAATGCTTCATAAGTATTTCTAATAACTACCTGGTATTTCATTGCATGGAAAGGTTGTGGCTTAGCCTTACTCTTATTATTAAACATTTATGTGCTTTTCCCCCAATTTTTTCATTCTTATAATGAATGCTGCAATGAATACATTTAGATATAAACTTTATCTGTATTTTCAATTACTTCTTTAGGACAGTATCCAGATTATTCAACTGGTAGGTGGGGCGTTTCAAGATTCTCAATACATATCATCAATTCCCTTACTCAGAGATGTCATACTAGTTTATACTCCTCAGTAATATAGGGGAGAACCTACTTCACCATGCACTTGTCCGCATTTTAATGGATTACTATTTTAAACATGTTATGCATTAAGACAGGGACACAAAATGTTATTATTTTAAATTGTCCTTCTCTTACGTCTAATAAGATTGAAACTGTTGCGTTTCGTCTTTCCTATGTTGACTGCTTTTCACCTTTGCTTGGCCTCCTTCTGCACAGGGAGAAGGTCCTGCCTCACCTTGGCTTGGAGCAAGGCTCCTGCTTCTGCCCGGTTCTTTTCAACATCTTTCTCCCAGTGGATCCTGATGGTCTCAAGGATGTCGTCCAGCCCAGTGCCAATGGGAACACCCATTTGTTCCAGTTCAGACCCTGCCAACTGTTTGTACAACACTTTCACATCCTGCAAATGACAATATACACTTCAGGTGAGTTCCAGAGGACAAGGAAAGCATACAGAATTTCAGCCCGCAGAATCCCAGGTCTGCGGGCACCCCTTG
Source organism: Ursus maritimus (assembly GCF_017311325.1). Taxonomy (NCBI): domain Eukaryota; kingdom Metazoa; phylum Chordata; class Mammalia; order Carnivora; family Ursidae; genus Ursus; species Ursus maritimus. The sequence continues at coordinate 28,653,636 of NW_024424453.1, forward strand.
TGCTTCTCATTCTGCTCCTGCCAACCATGGGGCTTCACAGAGACTGCAAAGTCCCCAACGCTCTCATCAGCACGCGTGCCACCGTCTTTTGCAAGAAGGAGGCATTTCTAGGCTGGTGTTCACGAGCCTGGGGCCCACATAAATAACAAAATAACACAGAGTGAGCAACAAGAGCAAGATGAAATTTATGAATTCCATAAAGTCAGAGTAGGCTGGGAGAGATTAAGAGGTAACTAAAGGGTGAGTGAGTGGTGGAGAGTGGTGGCAAATGACTGAGCTAAGAGCAGGAGGAAGTGGATTTAGGGTTCCTGGTCAGCCTAAGGTCGGACAAAAGAAGGAACTTCCCAAGGTAATCAGAGTTAGGTGGGTTTTGACTTTTACAGGGGAAAGCACGTTCGATGTCCGCTCACACAGTGACACGTGTGAGGTGGTTTAGAGTCGGTGCCATTCCACAGGGAAATGGACCGAATCATGGTTGGCGGTCCCGTTGAGTCCTGTCACTCAATGAGCTGACCTAATTTCCTTAACGAGTGCGTGCAAACCACGGCCTGGGTCTACCTTCAGAGTAATTTTGTTTGTTCTATGCAGCGCTAAACAACCACAACAACCACAACAACCACAACCTGGAATACAGTGCCTTGAGGCAGGGGATGCTCTCTCCAGCTCCACGCAGGCTCCTTCACTCACCAGTGTGGACCCGCCCTCTCCTCCATTTGTGTCCAGCCTAGGCCCAAAGCCATCTGAATTTGAGACTCCCAGGGTCACCTCACCCACTACAAGGATTTGGAAGTATTTTACTCGCGTTTTGCCTGCAGCGCTGGGCAAGCGAGGTGGAGAGGCCCACAGGAGCTACCCTCACTGATGGGAAACTCCCCGGACAGGTGCGCGCTCTGGCCCGCAGCCAAGGCAGCGTCCGCCTGGCCCCCATTTACCTCTTCATAGCTCCTTGACAGAAAGCCAAGTTCTTCTTTCAGGCTTTCTATTTGACTCTCCAGATCCATTTTTGTCAAATTAGCTTCATCAATGACTTTATACAGAGAGTTAATTTCCTCTTCCGCTGCCTTTCGAAATGGCTGCTCATTTTCATATCTGCAGATAAAGGAGCTTAATCAGCATAGGTGGGCAACCCAAAAGGGGAAATAATCAGATGACAAATGTTACCGACAGGCCAATTATGTGATAGACAAACGAATGCTAGAAGTCACCATTCCAACAGCTTTGAGGGCACTGTTAACGCAAGTGTTACATCTTGATTTATTAAAATGAAGGTGATGGCAGCCAACTTCTGATAACCTAGCTTCACAAGCTGCCAGGCTCATGGGGCCCTGGAAGCATAGAACTCTAGGGAAAGCTTGTCCAGGAGATGAGATGCAGGTAGGGGGATGTGGCATGTCACCATTATTCTGATTTGTCGTCCTTTCCCCCCGAGGATCGTTTAACAAACATTACAGCATTACTGAGAATCTGCTAAGCACCAGGCTAGTGATCCCAAAATGAAAAACATGGTTTCTGTCTCCAAAGAGCCCATGTGAAAATTTAAAACCGTGGCGGCAAATCCAAATGCTTTCAGGGGCCAAGTGGGAAATATAGATGAGGGACCAGGGCCGGGTCTGGGAAGCAGGGAGAGGTGGGGATTGAAGCCTACAGGACAGGTCATCCTTCACGCAAGCGGACCTGCTGCTCAGCTCCTCCCGTTACTGCTACGTGGGCAGGGGTGTGCCAGTTCTCTTCAAGAGAAATGGAGACCTGGATTTTTATGTGAAGTTTCCAGAGTTTTAAAAGCTTGCAGCCTATATAATAACACACACGCACACACATCGACACAAATCTGAAACTGCCCCCCCCCGAGCTCTTTCCATCTCTGGTTTGCACAGAACCTTCTTTCTATAAATCACCCAGCATCTTTGCCAATTTCTCCCAGTGTTACTCCTTTCCTTCTATGGTCTTTCACCCAGCTGTACCCCTCAGCCACATTTCACACCTTACCTTCATCCATCCATAGAACGGAGAAATCTCACATCACTCACTGAAGAAAGCATCTTATGGTTTTAGAGTTTTAAGGGAATTTAGGATTCAACTATTCAAACTCCTACCCGGTGACAATCCCTTGATAGCATTCTTTTTTTAAAAAAAAGATTTATTTATTTATTTATTTGAGACAGAGGGTACTCGAGAGAGTGCAAGCGCAAGTGCAAGTGCGGGGAGAGGGGCGGAGAGAGAAGGAGAGGGAGAGACAATCTCCAGCAGACTCCCTGTGGAGCATGGGAACTGACGTGGGGCTCAATCCCAGGATTCTGAGATCATGACCTGAGCCAAAATCAAGAGTCAGTCCACTCAGCCGACTGAGCCACCTAGGCACTTCTTGATAGCATTCTTGATCGGTGATCATGTAGCCTCTACTTGACTACTTCCAGTGACAGGGAACTCATCACCTACCACTGCCACCATTCCATTTTGGGACAGCTCTAATTATTGCAAAATTTCTTTCTTCAGGAGCTTGAGTCTTCATTCCTGTAAGAGTCTGAGTTCCAGTCTCTGGAGCACTCAAAGTCAGTCTGATCCTTCTGGCAGTTCTATAAATATTTAGATCTTGTCTCTTATATCATTCTCTTTTCCTGTCATCCCATCCTCCAAGCCTTTTGTTCCTCCATTCTTCATATATATTGGTTTCCATATCTCTCATCATCAGTGTCAGGGACTATGACCTTCCCATCTTTGTATTCTTAGCACCCACCTTCAACCTTCAGATATATGTGTGGAATGGTTAGAAATGCTCTAATTGGTCCATGTCTTGCTCAAAATGTGATGGAGACTGGAATGCAAAACTCCAGATGTTGCCTGATCAGTTCAGAGTCCCCAGGGGACTGTCTGCTCCTTTGTTTAAACTCTCTAATTCTATTCATCAAGGGCCCTAGGGTTTGCTTTACGGGTTTTTTTTTTTTTTGTTTGTTTGTGTGTTTGTTCATTTGATTTTGACCAGGTGTCCTGTCAACTAGAGTCCCTGAGCATTTTTCCACAAGTCCAATCTTCTGCCATTTTGCCCTTTCATGGCAAGATAGCTTGCATGCACCTTACAGTTAAAAATAGTGAATGAAGGAAACAAAGACAGAGCCCTGTGGCATACAACTAGAGACTTTCCTCAGAGTTGGACCTGTACCTTTGAATCCCCTCCTGCCCCTGCCCGCTGAAGAGCTGGTTTTTCAAGACATTTTTATGTACTCTATATGCAGGATTAGATTTTCTACCCAGATGTATTCTTCATGAAGGACTGTATTATTATTAACATTTAGTCCTTCTGGAATCAAGTCCTGCCCTTCCAACTGGAATGAAAATCCACCCATATCACCGGGATTGGTCCCTGCTGACCCAAGTTGGAAGAGTCCCCCTTGTGCCTCTGAAGTTCTATTTTGCTTATCTCTCCAGGGAGCCTGGTTCCTGCCAGGATGTGCTCCATTCAGCATTATGGGAGGTCTTAGGTGCCCTACAGACTGTTTTTTGGAAGTCCTCTAAACATTCTAAGCATTTGACATATCTCTCTGATATCCCCCAAAGCCGCTGTTAAGCTTTTAGCTTTCTCTTGCTATCCTTTTTTCCTTTCCCTTCCATTTCAAAGTCTTCAAATAGAATCTCTTTGCTTGTGACACCCAGCACTGCCTTTCTTGACCTGCAGACCCCTCTGGCCCAGCATCTTCAGTGGCATACCACAATTTCTGCTTGGTTTCTCCATCATCCGCTCAACTCAGCTCACTCAAAGCCAAACTCATTATCTATCCCTGAATTTTAGACCAGCTTTCCTTCCACAATTTTCTATTTTAGTCAATAGAACAGCAAGTCTTCTAAATTACCCAAGTTCAAAGCCTGAAACTTATCTTTGCTTTCTATTTCCAGGCTGCATATGTCAAACCCTGCCAATGATTTATTGGACCCATCTCTGAAGTCTGCTCATGGCCACCATCCCAGGCAGACCCTGAGCTATAAGAGCCTCTGATTGCCTTCCCACAACTGACCTACAGTATTGCCCCCAGAGGGACCATCCTTAACCACATTGGGTCACCATCTGCTCAGAGACGTAAGTGTCATCCTCTGGCCCCTTAGTAATCTGATCTTGCCTTCCTTTTCAACCTTGGGTCCTGGTGCAGACCCTACCCTGCCATGCATCCAGCCTGTTTGCTCCCACTGCTCCTTGCTCATTTGCCCCACCTCTCCTCTCTACCAATACAAATCTCCCTTTACAGGTGAAGTCGGGTCATGATGAGCCACTGCTCAGATCCCTTCTGTGGGTCTCCTCTCAAGTCATCTCTGAGAGATCTGGTATGGCTGACACGGTCCTCCGGGATTTGATCTCTCCCTGGTTTTTAAGCCTCATTGGTTGTCCCTCCTTCCTTCACTCCATATGCCCCAGTTATAATGAACTGCGTGGTGGCCACTAATGCACCATGCTTTCTCATGTCCTTCTGCCTTAGCACATACTGTCCCCTCTGCCGGGAAACTCATGCCTCCTTCATTGGCCTGGTCAACTCGTACACAAGTTTAGTGTCCAAATTAGGTGTCACCTCTTTTGTCAACCTTCCCTGGCCAGACTAAATGTCCCCATTTCTCTTGTGCTCCTCTCAGTGATGGCACAACCACTGTGTGATGCCACTGTCTGTTCACTCCTCTGTCTTTGATACTAAACTGTGAGCTCCTGGAGGTCTCATTCACTTCATTCCCAGTACTTGGCCAGGGGCCTGGCAGATATTCAAATATTTGTTGAATTCATTCATTTATTCACTAATTCAAAGACTGTTTGGTGGGCATCTATCTTGTGTGTGGCACTGTTATAGATGCTCGCAGTACAATGGGGAACCAAATAGACCAAGTGCCTGCTACTCTGTTGAATGGCTGGATGAAGGCATGAACACATGATGAATAAATGAATGAGTGAAAGAAATTTTGGTCAGATCGTACCTTAACTTCACACTTAATTAAATTCTATCTTAAATGTAGTAGAAATGGCTTCATGTCTATTGGCATCTATCTTTAGCTGTGCAGGAAGCCGTCGGCGGCTGGATGATGGCTTCATTTTTTTTGTGCTCCTGTGACCTTGGCGAACACAGTGTTGTCCAAGGCACCAACCCCAGCTGATTGAGAGCCTCCTTGACTCCAGAGTGGCCACTAGTGGACATCCTTTTAGCAGATGGAGAAGCTTGGTCTTAGAGAAAGGAAAGGACTCTGGGTCTGAGGAGATGGTAGAGATTTTCCTTTTCAACACAATACTCTTCTTGTCCTGAGATAAGAATGGCAGTGGGATGGATCACTGTCTTCCCCAAAGACTCCCAACTATATGCCTTTCCTCTTTTCTACCAATTTAGGGAAATGTTCCCTTACTAACTATCCCACCACTCATCCAATTGCCCCACATCCAGAACACCTTCCCCACAGAATATTCTCAAAATCACTGTGTTCATCAATGAGAGGTCTTTTTCATTTCATTTCTCCATTAGACCAGTGTTTCCCAAACCTCACTCGCCATCATGATTTCACCCTAAATGCATCTCTCTCCTATCATTATTTACTTACATTGTTCCTTAAATTCATTTTCTTAAAAAGTAAATGTTAAATCAGTAAACTTGAAAAGCTCTTTATATTCAATAAATTTAAATTGCTACTATAAATTGTAGTGCTATAGTGGAAAAACAGTTTCATGAGTCATAAATAGAAGGTAACTCTAAAAATACGTAACTATTAAAAATACAATGTTTATCCTTATACCACTTCAAATGGTCTTCATCAGTGTCATATACACCATATTTTAGGAAACACTATATTAGACTTCGAAGAGGTGTTTTTCAACACATGGGAGTTAAAAATACCGAGGCCTGGCCCCCACGCCCAGGGACTGTGGTTTAATTAGTCTGTGCAGCTGAGCATTGGCATTTTTAAGTGGCCAGGTAATTCTAACATGCAGCTGCAATGGAGAAGCGTTGCTCAAACCCAGCGGTTCTTCAAGTGTGCTGCCAGGACCAGCAGGATCAGCATCCTGGGGAACTTGTGAGAAATCGAGGTTTTGGGTCCCACCCCAGGCTATTGAATCAAAAACTCAGAGGGTGGGGCACAGCGATCTGTGTTTTCTGTAAGAGCTCCTGGCGGTCCTGAAGTGTGCCACAATTTGAGAACGCCTGCTCTGGACGGGGTGACACTGGGCAAAATCTCCAAGCCCTTGGGACCTGGTTTGTGTCTATAAGGAGGGTTTGAGCTGGACGATCTTTGCTCCGGATTCTCCCGGGACCTCTATGATCCCACTCCAGCCTTCTGTGCCACTGGCAGTGAATGCTGCAGACCCCAGAACAGCAGCACTCGACTTGCCCAGGAGTCTGGGCCAGCGGAAGGACTATCCCCTCTGCAGCAGATGTTACCTCTCTTTAAAGTCGTCCGCACCCGCCTGGATATTCTCTGTCTGAAGCATGAGCCGGGCATTTTCCAGAACTGCCTCGCCCACCTAGAAAGATCACACACATCAGAGGAGACAAGGTCACTGGACTGTCTTCCCTCCCTTCCCACCATGACGTGCACCAGGCACAGAGGTTCTGGGAACTTAGAGCACCTTTCTTACAGCAAATATTTTTAGAACTCAAGTGTCTCTCTCCAAAAAGGCGGGGAGGAGATAAACCATAAATCATAAAATCTGGATGTCTTTTAAGAGCCTTTAGAGTTGGATTTTTGGAGCTAAAATATTAGCCAAAGGCAGACTTATTCATAGCCTCTGTCATAATGCTGAGCTTTCAACTACCAGTGAAGTTTCTGGCTCCTTAAATGAGGATTCCCTGGATTGACTTAGTGGCTCTTCACATTTTCTGGTCATGGATGCCCTTGAAAAGCTGATGAAATCTCTAGTACAGTGCTGCCCAATAGAACTTTCCGTGATGATGGAACTCTTCTATGTCTGCAGCAACCATTACGGTGGCCACACATGGCTACTGAACACTCAAAATGTGGCAAGAATGACTGAGGAACTGAAAATTTAATTTCATTTAAATTTAATTTATCATTATTTTTAATAGATTTTTTGGGGGGGAAGAGAGAGCACATGAACTGGCAGAGGGAGAGGGAGAGAGAATCTTAAGCAGGCTCCATGCTCAGCACAGAGCCTGACTAGGGGCTCAATCTCATGACCCCGAGATCATGACCTGAGCCAAAATCAAGGGTCTGATACTTAATGGACTGAGCCAGCCAGGTGCCTCAAATTAAATTTAACTTAAATTTGAATAGCCACCTGTGGGCAGTGGCCACCATATTGGACAATGTGGCTCTAGAATTTCATCCACCCTCAAAACATACATATGAACATAAACGCTGTGCATACAGTTTGGGGGTTTCATGGAGCCATGGAGTGGTTTTTCAAAACCAGCTCCCCATACCCTACAGAATACAGCTGAGATTCTGTTTTTATTTAGGCATGGTGTGGCCAACAGATCAGGAGATGACTGACGTTGAAAAGATGTTATTCACAATTCCCAGGGGGAGGGGCAGCCCCACCATGCAGGGCCGGAGGAGGAAGTACCAGCGTTGGTCTCAAAAGGATGAGGGGAAAGCGTGGGCAAAAGACTTGTGGTTTTCATGGGAAGGAATGGGTGAAGCAGGGTAAACAGTTGAGCAGGTTTAGGATTGGGTAGTTTGAAGAATTTCAGTGGTCTCTGGGCCTCTGGGGTGGTCTCTGGGCATCTGGGATGCTTAGGGCAGAGGAATACTGCTTCCTGGAGTGTAAGAACCAGAAAGAGGAGGCAGGTGGGGATATGGGCTCAGGATCGGCTGGGTTTGCACAGCAAAAGCATGGCAAGTGGTTTACTATCTCAAAGATTCACTAGCTTTGTGGGGGCGGTCTTGCCCTAACAGTGAGACCCCAGATGCCAGAGCATCAAGAACACAGAAAAAACGAAAATAGAGTTAATATTGTTGAATATAGTTCATCCAGAGGGTCCTGGCTACCTGAGGCGTCCCTGAGGATTGGCCTTGGCTGCCCTGGCTGAGTCCTCTCTTCAGTCTCCTTCACACAGCAGCAGTCCCCACATTGGGGAGCTACTTTTCCAGTCTTTGGATGCCACTTTGCCAATGCCATTTTTCAGATGACAAACTCAAAGCAAAGGCAATCACCCTGCTCGATTTCTCACAATGATGCCCATGGCAAATGACTCACTCTAGTGCAGGACACCGAATCATAGTGGGTGTCTAGACTGTGGGCTGGAGCATGACTGCTGTAGAGATGAAGGCTTTACTGTCATTCTAGATGACGTGGCCATAGTGGGGGCAGCTGTAGGCAGATGTGGGGCCTGGGGCTTATGCAATTTGGGAGACTGCCTTTAAGAAAAAGAAAAAAAAAAGACTAATACAAAGGTGTGCACAAGAGTGAGGGACCCTGAAGCTTAAATTCTTAAAATTCTTCAGCTTGATACAGCTTAATTTTGTCTGTTGACGTGTTTCTGCTTTTTAAACGTGGGACCCAGGGGGTGGGCTGAAAAAGTAAAAACACTCTGAAGCATAGGTTGAATATACGTATTTGGAGGCCTACAATTCTGGAAAAGCAGAGAGATGGCTGAAAATGCAATCACCCCAAATCCTGCCTTCCAGAAGAAGCACAGCCAGCATTTGGATGTATTGTACTTCGTTTCAGCCTTTGCTTTGCCCTGCTACGATAGTAGCCAAAGTGTTAATTATTAACACTTTCCTGGTTGATTGCAAACTCTTTATGAAGAAGAGGCAACAAGGAGCAAACCTCGAAGGAGTCTGGTAGGAAGTGCCAGCTGCTCAAAGATGGGCCACAGTGAGGGGCCGGCTGCTCCGTGTCCTTGCTCCTCCTTCTCACTTAGGGTTGAGGACAGGAGCGCTTTCTGGGATAAATTGGACACTGTCCAGCAGAGAGGGTAGTTCTGTCCAAATGTCTGTCCTGGGAGGCTCGTGCAGTACTCCGCTCAGGGAAGCTGGAGTTCCTGCTCCAGCTGATGTTTAATAACAACCAGGGGCTTATTTGAGCCTCAGGCCGAGGCTAATTATAGGCCCTGACTTGCCAAAGCTCAGTGGCTGGCCCTGCTTCCCCATCTTCACAGAAGGATCTTAAAATAACCCGCCAGCCCTCAAGTCAGCTGGAGAGCCCCTCGCTGTTCTCCTGTAGGTAGCTCGGCTTAGCAGAGGGGGGTCCTCTCTGGTGGTAGGGGCGGCTCTGCCTCCTCCACTGTAGAAAGGGCCAGGGAGGTGGCAGGACGAGGGCTGGGACCTTGGCTGAGGTTTAGCACAGGCCCAGGACCGGGATGGTGGCCAAGGCCAAAAGCAAAGCATGGAGAGCCTGCTGTGGAGCAGGTTCTCTGTCTCCAACTGGAAGGCTTCATGAAATCCTCCCCAGGGCTGAGGACAGGAACTGCAGAGGGGAGGGAATGTACTGACCACCTACAGATATGCCCAGCCCACGTGCTGGGACTGGCTTGTCCTGGCTTGCCAGGGCAGACTGGTAAAGATTTCAGGAGTTTTGGGAGCCAGTGGTTAAACACAGCCATCATGAAAGTTTTAATTATGTGAACTTACAATTACATAAATTATATGAAAAACCCAGTTAATAAATACTCAAAACAAAGGTCATAAATACTTAACTACTTTACTCTGTTTGACTGTCATCCAGGCCCTTGAGGTTACTGACTTCTGTTGGATCTGCGCAGTGGAAACACTGCATAATGGTAGATGCCGTCTGCACTAAGGAGGGATAGCATGTTGGGAGCTGGCTATCGGCCATGGTGAGAGGATTTACACCAGGGGAATTGGCAAGCGCTATCAACCAGAGCCTTCTATTCACGGAAGGCTGCTTGTTAAACAGATAGCAGCTCAGTGACTGTGCCTCAAATGCTATGGAATACTTAACACTCATGACTTCACTACATGCTCATGATATCTAACCTTGACAGCAACACACCTAGTTTACAGACGAGGATGCCAAGGGTCATATGTAAATTGCCCCATATCACCAGGACGGAGAGTGGCAGAGCCAGAATGCCACGCCAGGTCACTGTGACTCCAGAGTGTGCATATTTTTGTCACCAGCTTTGGAAAATAAAAGGCTCATCAGAATCAAGAGAGAGAGACTCACTGGGGAGGATTGTTTTCTTTTTCCTGTAACGGGACAGCCAGGACTCCTGGTTCCTTTTTGGGCTGCATCACAGAGATAAAGAGCTATCTTCCCCACTGGCATGAGGAAGCTCGCCAAACCAAACCAAACCAAACCAAACCACCATTTCCCACGCTGATCTCCTGAGCTTTCACTGCTGAGCCCTGTAAGCTGAGTGGAGCTGAGCAGATTGTGGGCCCAACTCTGAAGGCCTGGAGAAATTCTGTGGCCGAGTGCTCTGCAGTCAGGCCTGCAGAAGAAATGTCATCTGCATTTAAAACTGCAGGACCTGCACATTAGCTACCTGGTCCTCTCAGATTTCTGGTTGAAGCGGGTATAAATTAACTTCACCTCTCTGATCATTTTCTCTCTCCAGGAGTGAAGGCAGGACGAATACCAAATATGAATATGTATGGTCACTAGGCAGATGCTGTGAGTACAAGCATACTCGCTCATAACCCTGGAACCACTCCTGCCCTCTTTTTTAGTAGGAAGAGAGCACGAACCAATGTCAGAGTTGCACTGCAGGGTGAACTTTAAGGGTGGGGAGCTGGTAGCTTGCTCATGGAGTGCTGGGAAGGCCAGCAGGGGACAACCTCCCCTCCTCCTCTCTCTCCTCTGCCCACACAGAGCTGACTGCTACCATCAGCACATGATTACTGTTTCCCTGTGCAACATGACTTAACACCAGGTCTCCTGTCATAGCAGCATCAGTGTGAATTGGTATGTGAGAGTAGGTGGTCTGGACGGAACTGGACTCAGGATTTGTAAGTTTGCTGGAGAAAATAAGATGCCTTCAAAGCATACAATTCAATGGAGGAGAAAGCAGGGCTGAGTACCGTGGGGAGGGGCAGTCGGAAGCCAAGGTAGGCACTGGCTTCGTCCCGAGAGGGATGCTACAGGCAGAGGTAAGGGTGGGTTCACTGCTGGCCGGTGTTAGCTCGAATTGCTCTTGGCTTGGTGTGCAGCTGCCTTACGTTACGCCCCTGAAACCGTCTTGCTCTCGCCTCCACGTGGAGGATTCCTCAGGACACTTTACACCAGTTATTCTCAAAGTGTGGTCTCTGGAGTGGCAGCACCAGCACCACCTGAAGCCTGCGAGGAAGGCAAACTCTCAGACCCTACCGCAGATGTCTGAGCCTGAGTCTCTGGAGTGGGGCCTGACAGTCCGTGTTTGAAAAGCTTTCCAGGGGCTCACGGCATGTGCTCAGCTTGGAGAACCCCAGCTTTGCACAGACCTGCCTCCAGTCCTGCCCATGCTGCCTCCCAGGCTGCTCCTGGCATTCCTCCACGTCCTTGCCTGTGTCATTGTCTATACCTAGAACACCTTGTTTTACCACCTCACGCCCCTAGGCCTTGCCGTCTGAGAAACCCTACCCAACCTTAATGCTCATCTCAAACATGCCTTCCTCTGCAAAGCTTTTTTAAATTTATTTACTCACTCATTCTTGCCTTCATTTCTTCAGCACATGTGCCGGGCTCTGTACTGGTTGTGGGGGAATCAGCAGCCACTGGAGGGGGTGCAGTTAGAAAGATAGTCAAAGGCCAGATCCAGGGGCAGGGCCTTGGGGGAGCAAGGGAAGGGAGGCAGAATTTGCTGGGGAGCCCATGAAAGGCTTTGAGCCGGGCACAGGTGTGATCTGTGAGGTAGGTGTGTCCCCTGCGTCCTGAGGGAAAGGAAGATTGTTGGACGCAGGGGACTGTCCCAAGGACCCAGCTAGGAAGCTAGGAAGCTCTGCAAAAGCGCTCAGGAGATGATGGCAGCTTTGACTAGGGCAGTTATAGGGGCCACAAAGAGAAGCAGACAGGTTTAAGACTCATTTTGCTGATGGAACAGATGGGTTTTGGTGATGGCGCAGTTGCAGAAAGAAGGAAAGAAAAGAATTAAGGATGACTTCTAAGTTTTTAGCCCCAGCTCCTGGGTGCATGGTGCCTTTGCTGACTCTCTTCCTCCCTTCTCGGATCATTCCTGCATCAGAGTCACACCCCGACCTATGTCCCACACTGAGTAGACAATGACCTCATTTACAAACCCAGCTCCTCCACTCATGGGTTTGGGCCAGTTACTTGAATAATTCTAAGATTCGGTCCCCTCATCCATAAAATGAGGATAATACTGCTCCGTACCTGCTAGGGAAGCTTCAAGGGTTAAAGGAGCCACTCCAGGTAAAGCACTCGGTCAGCTGCCTGGCACGGAGTAGGGATTCCATGCACGGCGGCCATTAATATCACTGCTATTTACCTTAGAGCAGAGCACTTGGCCAATGATGGTCCAATGGACCTGATGGGTGTGTGCAGTCTGGCACCATTCCTGCTCCTCCGCACAGGCAGTTGAATGAAGACTTCCATCTAGTGGCTTGGTCTTTTGTTTTTTTCTTTTGTTTTTTCCTGCCCATAGTCATTTGTTAAAAGCCCTGGTCACTGGTACTATGATGACAAGGATTGTATCCCTTCCTACAGCTGTTTCCTTGCTATGGCTGTAATTATTAAAATAAATGATGCCGGTGGTGGCAGCTGAGGAATTTGACCCTTACTGTGTTTTAAAAAGGTGAGGACAAGCAGCATTTTTAGAAGGGTTATCATTTGGGCCCAAGGGTACAATTAATGCTTTATTTGGAGTTAAAGATACTGGCATCCCAGTAGCTAGAGCTGCAGGTGTGGGGAGGAGGTGGGCAAGACTGGGCCCTTGGGAAATTAGACTTGACGGGGGCTGTGGCAGGGTATAAGAGTCCCTGGAAACCCTTTATACATTTATTTGTGTGGTTTTTTTTTAAAGATTTTATTTATTTATTTGACACACAGAGAGAGACAGCCAGCGAGAGAGGGAACACAAGCAGGGGGAGTGGGAGAGGAAGAAGCAGGCTCCCAGCAGAGCAGGGAGCCCGATGCGGGGCTCGATCCCAGGACTCCGGGATCACGCCCTGAGCCGAAGGCAGACGCTTAACAACTGAGCCACCCAGGTGCCCCTACACATTTATTTGACTTCCAAGTTTAGGAGGAATGCTCAGCATGACTTGTTCTTGTAATACATGAACAAGAAGTCATTATCTGTCCCTAGTACCCCACTGAAACTGCATCTTCACCATGACGGCGAGGACTGCCATGTCACCAAACTGAACGGATGCTCCTCCTCACTCATCTTGACCTGCCGGCTACACTTGTCAGGGAAGACGGACTTTTCTCTCTTGGCCTCTATGACTCAGCTCTCTCCGGCTCCTCCTTCTACTTCACTGGCTATTCTTTCTCGGTCTCCCTCACTAGGTCTTTCTCCCTTATCTGACCTCCATATGCTAGCGTTTCTCAGGTTGGGTCATGGGACTTGTTCGTTTATCCCTAAGTAACCTGGGACAGTATCAGTTGAATTAATGAGCCCAGCATTAGTGCTGCCTCTCCATGGAGCACCAAGGCAGGAAAGACACGATTCCCCCTCTCAGGGAACACCCAGGTTCCTACCTGGCTCCAACCTGAGTTCACCTCCAGCACCTCCCTCTTCCTCATTTCCCAGGTCAGAGCACTATTGAGCCTCTGCACCGATGTGGCCCAGTTCATTCCTGCCACACTGCCCAACCTTGGTTTGAGTCCCAGTCATCCCTCTGGTGATTTTGCCTGATTGTTGCTGCCAAGGGTTGGAGAGTGCAAAGCCCATGCACACCGAGTTAAGATTGCAGCCGTAGTCGTGGAGTTAGGGAGCACGTCATAAAGCCCCGACGGAGAGGTTAGACCGTCTCCAGCACAGTCTGCTCCTGAGTGCAGTCACAGCCACTGGGGATCCAGGGAGGATCAGGATCACCTGAGAGCTAAGGTTGGGTCTTACTCCGGGAGGCCAGGACGGTGGACATTTCTGGATCTGTACTGCAGCTAAATGACCTCATCATTGAACTGTGCTCTGTCTGAAGAATGTCTTTGTAGAAGGGGTTAGATGAGGACGGAGTGAGGGGCCAGAGAAGGTGGGTGGTGTTATGAACCTTTTGGGGCAATCAGGAACATCCTGGTTCCTACAGGTTGCCCTCTGTCTTGATGAGGACAAAACTTCTTAGGCCTCACCTTCCCCAGAAACCTCTCTACCCCTCCGAGGACTAGTTCTGAGCTTACCTAGCATCCTGCCTCCAGCTCCCTGGGAAACAGGAGGGCCTGATTTGGACAGCAGCCACCAGTGCTGGGCACTAAAGAGTAGCAGCCACTGTATATTCCTACCTCCTTCTGAGTGTAGGTATCACAAGGGTTTCTTTGTCATGAGCCAGCCCTTCAAGGCCTAATTTTCTACACACATCCTAACAAAATCTGAGTTTTGAGTGCTAGGCACATCAAGATACAGTGACCCTGGGAGGGTCTGTTTGGGCAACCTGCTGATTGATCGATCTCTCTCTTTCTTTCTTTTCTAGATTTAGAACATTCCAACCCCCCATTCCCTTTTTTACTGCAATGACTTACTAAGATGCAAATTTGAGCTCACATTTATTCAAGAGTGTGCTCTTGAACAAACCCACATAATTTGGGCTTTATCTCTTCTTCACTCTCCTGCTGCGAACTGAACTATTTTTCTGAACAGACTCAGCCCTTTCCAGCTTTCAGAACCATAACTCATGCTGCCACCTCTGTATGTCATGGCCTAAGCATGCCACCTGGCCACTGTGCTCTCCTTCTTTGACAGGTAAACTCTTAGTCATCCTTCAAAACCTAGCTCAGGCCACACTGTGCATCCTCTGTACATCCCAGATCCCCTGTGGGCATATCTCTATCGGTATAAGTTGTCATGCTGTATTATATTCTGACCTGTTTCTTTTTCCCCACCACAGACCTGTGTGCCCCTGGGACGGGGCAGCCTCCCATCTCTGCCTGCTCAGCCCCCGCTCAGTGCCTGGCCCGTGGACACTAGATATTTGTGAACTTAGTAGGTGAAGTAGGCTAGCTGAGGAATGCAAATGAACACACACAGGTAAGGCAGAGCACAACTAAGTAGAAGATGCCTGTGAAGAACTCAAAATCTAGAGCCAGACTTCATAAAACCCCAATAGAAGCAACCAAACAAATCAGACCCCATCATTTTTACTGTGCTTCCTACACTTTACGCCACAATCAGTCCTTCGCAGTCAGGCCGTCATTTACCGCCTGTGCCCAACACCAGTGGCCATACAGAATGGGTGCATGCTCGGTCTACAGATGAGGAGCTGAGACCCAGGATACGAGTGACTTGCCCACAGTGCTAAGTGGCCCAGCTGAATTTCACCTGTGTCTGCCAGACTCCACAACCCACGCTCTCTTTTTTTACCCCTTAAAAAACCCCACTTTTTATTATGGGACATTTCAACGAGGTAAAACTATATGTAAAGGTGGAGAGAGACGAGAACGATGGCCCCCTGTCTCCCCACTTCCATAACTAAAATCTCATGGCTAAATTTAAAAATCTCTATTCCTGCCACCCCCCCCCCACTCCTGTCTGAGATTATTACATACGTGTCACTTCCTCTATAAATATTTCAGGAGTCATGCTCTATTTTGAACTTCTGCATTTTAATTTAAAAGGTATCAAAGTAACACATACATTTGATCACGAAATGAAACAGGGCTGAAGAGAAAGGCTGGTGCAGAAAAGTGTTCCCTGCCCCACATCTGCTTGTCCTGCAGCCCCAGTCCCTGCAGCTTCTGCTTTTTGTTTGCCCAGAGCTTCCCCCATATTTCTACGAATTTTTGATTGCTTGAGTTATCAGCCACAGACATCATTTATTGACTTCCCAGCCGACAAATGAAGATTTAACTCACTCACACTCCACAACCCTTTTCCTGTATTTATTGGCCATCTTTGTAGCTTTAAATAAGAAAGCTCTATTTCTTGCTGTGTCAGTCATGGATGGAGCTTCCCTTTCACACACTCGCACTCTCTTATAACCACAGGTGTTTTATTGTCGAAGGTCAAAGGGAAGACACAAAACCAGCTTAATTACTAACCTACTTTACTGACGCCTGTGTGAAATACAGGTCCTCTCTGCTAGGAATTACGACACAGGTGCCTCTGGCTGTCAGAAGCTATGAGCACATAGCCAAATTGTTTTATTTCCCACCTGAGCGTCCTCAGGCATGTGGAATAATGTCAGCTGCTTCGTTCTTTCTCGCAGTGCTACCCTCTCCAGGGCATGTCTACACAGTCCCCGTGCAGCCATCTACCCATCTTACCACCGTACTTGAAGCATGAGTCTGGCATTAGGTGGCTCCATTTCTTCTCTTGTGAAATGGAGCCGCTTTAGCTTGATAGTACCGGGCACACAGTAATCCCTTAATTGGTGTTTGTTAAGTGAATAAGTGATATACGATTAAAGAGCCAGACATATGAAATAATGATGAGAAACCGATTCACAAGCAGCAGACTGGCAAACCCTTGGAAAAGAAGGTGTGGACAAAGGTAGTTCTCACACACTGTTCTGGGAGGGTAAATCCAGGTAGCCACTTTGGGGAGCAATTTGGCAATGTCATGTAAGAGCCGCTGACAGGCACAGCCCATTCTGCTCCTAGGTACTTGCTGAGAGCAGGGTCAGAAACTTTTTCTATGAAGGGCCAGAGAGGAAATTATTTTAGATCTTGTGGGCCTGCCGTTTTTGTGGCGACTACACAACCCTGCCCTTGTAGGATGAAAACAGCTGCAGAAGATTAGTACGTGAATGGATGTGACTGCATCCCCATCAAACTTTATCTATAAAAGTGGGTACCTGGTTGGATTTGGCCTGCTTACAGTAGGATGCCCACCTCTGTCCTAGGGAAACTCTCACATGTATGCATGAGAAGGTTTATGCCCTCTCCTGTTTATGACAGAGAAAAGTGCAAATAACCCATATCCATCAATAACAACAACAAAAAATTCATAACCTGTAGAAAACAGTTCATAACCTATGGTGTATATATGATGAAATGCTACCTGGGTCACCATGATCAATCTCAAAAACAAAATGAGAAGTGAAGAAAGCAAGTTGCAGAGGGAAATAACTATGTGGTGGTGAATTTTATGTGTCAACTATTTTATGATGGTCAGATATGGTCAAACATTATTCTAGATGTTTCTGTGAGAGTGTTTTTGGATGAGATTAATATTTAAATTGGTGAACTTTGAGTAGAGTGGATTGCCCTCTGTAATGTGGGCAGTTGAAAGCCTTAATAGATCGAAGACTGAGTGCCCCCCCCCCGCCCCACAACCCACCAGGGGAAGGAAATTTGTCATCAGATGGTCTTTGGACTTGGTCGGGGACATTGGTTCTTTCCTGGGTCTCCAATCAGATGACCCCTTAATCTGGAACACCTATCCTCCATTATCCTGTGAGGCAATTCCTTAAAACAAATCTCTTTCTCTTTATATAAATATCCTATTGGTTCTGTTTCTCTGGAGAACCCTAATACACAGAATGATACAACTTAATATGAAGTTTAAAATCATGCAAAACAATCCCATAAAGGGTTTATATACATATACAGTAAAACTGGAACAACATTGGTGAGAAAGATAAACGCCAAATTTAGGGCAGTTGTGGCCTCTGGGGAGGGGAATGGAATCAGGACAGAGCACAAATGAGGTTTCCATTGAAATCTTTGGTTTCATGTTTAAATATAAAAGGTCTGGGGTGCCTGGGTAGCGCAGTGGTTGAGCGTCTGCCTTCGGCTCAGAGCGTGATCCCAGCGTTCTGGGATCGAGCCCCACATCAGGCTCCTCCACTAAGAGCCTGCTTCTTCCTCTCCCACTCCCCCTGCTTGTGTTCCCTCTCTCGCTGGCTGTCTCTCTGTCAAATAAATAAAATCTTAAATATAAAAGGTCTGTAGCAAATAACATTAAGGTTGACAATTCTGGATGTTGAGGATGCCTTTTTTTATATGTTTTTATATGTTGTAATTAAGAAGGGAAAAATGAGATAACATAAGCAAAACAACCAGAAGAAATCTAGCACGGCAAACGTTATGCGGTAGGTCCCTAATGTGCAGAGAGGGAGACTGACTGGAGAAGGCAGGTCAGAGATGGGTAGACGAGGTGGAGGGCAGGGGAGAGCCTCTAGTGCTCCAGAAAAGGCCTCCTTGGGCCGCAGGGATGACGATGGAGTGGCACTGGCTGTGGACTCAGGCCTGGGGCTGGGCAGGAGGTGTGGGGACGTGGGAACTAAGAACAGCACTGTGAATGTGGTGGAGGCTGTGCGCAGGTGTGGGTCTGCCATGGGGTCATGGTCACAGTCGCTGGAGCTCTCCCAGCGGCACTTTGTATTTACCCTAAGGGGGCCCTTCAGAAATGGTTATTCCCGACTTCTTTCTGACAAGATTTGTTTCCTGGGTGCTGGCCAGAGTCAGAGGAATTTGTCCTCTCACTGGGGATTTGTTGAGGCTTAAACCAAATTAGGAGCTCTTCTTTCCTATTTCAGGGGTGGCTGCTGGAGCAGTCAGTGCTCAGCCCTGGGGTTTTTTTAAAACACTTTTGTATGCCCCCAGTTTCCACTGCCTTTCCTTTCCCACAAACTGCACTTGGGCTCTGCTTTTTGGGAATCTGTCGGGGACAAGTGTGCTTCTCCGCCTCCTGCTCTGCATCCCAGAAGCCCTCTGGGGTAAGACGCCTCAAGCTTTGCTCTGTCTCGGGTGGAGCTGGGCACACAGGCTCTGGAACCAAATTGCCCAAGTTGAAAGTCTTGTCTCTATCACTGTCTGGCTGTGTGACCTTGGGAAAAGTTATTTAACTGCTCTGTACCTCAGTTTCCTCGTCTTCAAAAAAAGGAGTCATGAAAGTATTGGCCTCATAGCGTTGTTGTGAGGTTGAGTGAATTAAGATATGCAAGAACCTCAGAACAAGTTCTGGAACATAATAGGTGCTCAATAAATGTCAGCTATGTTCCTCTCCACTGGAGATGAACATGGAGGGAGCAGAATGCCAGCACTATTTAAATGGCATTTCTCTCTTCCCCACACTTGCTTAAGGTACACACCCATAGGAGACATAGTGTGTTAGAGCAAGAAGTGAAGAGCTAAGCTGTGGGCTGCCTCCCACATGGAGGAGTGAGGCCTCTGCAGAATTCTCTGCCATCTGCTTCCAGGAAACCTTAACTCAGTAATTTCATGACACAGTCTTAGAATGCAGAGAGCTCTTGGAGATCATGAAAGATGAAGACCCGAGGCCCAGAGAGGTGTGGTGGCTTATCCCAGGCCCCAAGGCAGGTCCTTTGCCCTTGAGAGTCCAGTAGCAAGGAGGAGACCATGGGCTGTGACTGAAGAGACAGGGTTTCAGACCCTGTCTTTGTTACTTGGGGATTGCGATGCTCTAGAAGTCTCCCTGTCTGTACACTGGGGGATAAGGAAACTTGCTGTCCAGGGTTACAAAATGATTTGAAGAAATGTATGTGTCACAACACAATGGTAACTTGGTTGGGAAGTCCCTGCACTCCTCCACCAGGCCCCAAAGGGGCACCCATCCTGGGCACAGAGGTGGAGCCTGCGACAGGCATGGCCGCCTGGCCTCATTTGAGAGGGGTCCTGCCCAATAGGGCAGCCTGCAAGGGTGAGGGACGGCCAGGGGCAGCAGCTGAAGGAGGGGCTTCTCCTTGCAGTGGGTCCAGGAGGAGAGTCTTACAAAAACCCAGAAAAGGGTCCCCAAGAGAAAGAATCTGGTTTAAACTTTAGCCAGACCCAGACACTGTGAAGCCACCTCACAATAGCATGTCTCAAGGAAGAACTCTCCAGTCATCTTTCCCTCTCTTTCCCCTCAGCTTGCACTTTGGTCAGGTTGAAACAGCAGTGGGGTGTGAGGGTAGGAGAACTGCAAGAAAGCGCTGGGTGCTAGGCTTGTCTTGGGAGAGTGGGGAGATGAGGGTCGACATGTTGAATAATATACCAGCTAGACCCTCTATTTACTGACTTAAGACTGTATTTTGTGACTTAAAATATACCAACTAGACCTTCTATTTACTGACTCGAGACTGTACTTTGAGACTTAAAAATTCCAGAGCATGGAATTTTTAGTTACCAACAAGTGATCAGAAAAGTCATGAGACTATCTGTGTTTTCAACCGGGGCTAAGAGAGAGTATTCACCTTCTGATGAACAGGTCAAAGGGGACCTCGGAAGAGGTTTCTCTCAAACAAAAGCTGTTTTATTAAAAAAATTACTTAATTTATTTGAGAAAGAGAGAGAGCTAGTGGGAGGAGGGGCAGAGAGGGAGACAAGTAGACTCTGCGTTGAGCAGGGAGCCCGACTTAGGGCTCAGTCCCAGGACCCTGAGATCATGATCTGAGCTGAAACCAAGAGTCAAATGCTTAACCGACTGAGCCACTCAGGTGCTCCCAAACCAAAGCTGCCTTTATAACTATGCCTCCTGAGTCCTTCCTGTTCAATGTGCAGCTGACGTCTATCATATGCCCAGCACTGCACTTAGCACGTAGCAGGCACTCAACAGTGTGGATTTAATGACTCATCATCCCTCTTAGACTTTCAGGTCCTGGAGTCTGAGAATTTTGATGTGCTCTATGTGAATTCCCATAGTTCCCAGTACACAGTAGACCCACTTTCAATGCCTGATGAATGAACATAATAAAACTGAATTCTGTGCCAGCCCCACAGCAGCTACCATGACAAATATTACACTGTCAAGACTGCTGGTGAGGAGGGAGGCAGGGCCAACGCATGCCAACATCACTAAAGATTCTGCACTTACATGTGACACTAATTACACCCACAGACCAAGAATCTGCAGCCTAATCTCTGACACTGACAAAGCCTTTTTCCACTCACGTTATTCTCCTTAAATTTCAAAAGGGTCAGGGCCATGTCGGCAGGTATAATTATCTCCCTCTTTTTGCAGATAAGGAAGCTGCAGGTGGGAGAGATTAGGGGCCTGGGTGAAGCATTTGGTAAGCTGAGACTAGGGTGGGGCTGACTCAGAACCCCCTGACTCCAAATGCAAGCTCTGACCTAAACCCAAAGCCACAGAAAATGCAACTAAAAGAGAAAAAGCGGGGGTGGTTTCTTCATCATAAATGGAAGCAGGTGAGAGTAAGAAAAGAATTGCTGGCAAATATATGCAAAGTCTCGGGGCAAAATGAAATTTTATGGGTGATTTCTAATCCTCAGGAAATTGGGAGCCATTGTGGAAAATCTGACATAAACAGAGAGACCGCAGGGCATCATGAACTGCAGATCAGGGTGGCGTTGGCAGCGAAGGGATGATGATGGGCGCCCAAAACTTAACACAAATGACATTTTGCAACCTGGGTGACTAGTTACGCAAGATAGTGCTCAGGGCCCCTAGAAGGTGGCACCATTTGCCAAGAGAACTGGGTCAGAAGCAGCCGTCTGGGACTCCCCCATCTCCAGGGGCTCCCCTGCCAGTTGGAGAACCCTGAGGCGGGGGGAGGTTAATAAAACTGTTGCTTCACTGGTGGTGGGGCATAGGCCACCACCTGACCCTCAGAAGTGAAGTAGGTGGCCAACATGTACTGCCTGTTCCTCGCCCCCAGCCAGCCAGTCAGCTGAGCCACAAAGGCTTAGGGAACTGGGCTCTGTGGAGGGCTGCTGCTCTCTTTAGGCTTTGCACTGTTCAGAGATAATGATGAGCCATGACAGATAGGTGTGTGGCTGGAGGCTGGGGAGATCAGAGAATTCCACCCTCTCATTTTACAGATGAGGAGCCTCAGAGCAAAAGGGATTGCTGCAGGGCACGGAGCTAGCTAGCAGTCAGAAGTGAAGACAGACATAGGGGTCGGACGGACTTGGTGTCTTCATGTCCTTTAAGGAGGGGTAATGTGACCACCTGCTCACCAGAGTTAGGGAAGGCAATCTGGCCTGCTCCCTGTGTGTCTGCAGGGAGATGTCAGTTTGACCCAATCTTTTCATTTAACAGTTGAGGAACCTGAGGTTCAGAGAGGTGAGGTAACTTGTCCAAGATCACATAGAAACTTAGTGACGTTTACTCTATTTCTACTGTATGGATAGTACTCTCTCAGGTTCTCTGTACCATGGCTTTCTTTTCTGAAACTCAAGCTCCATGTGTTCAATAGGATTTGGGATCTGATGCCAAGTGCAAAAGGAAGTAAGGGTGAAATGGAGTAGGTACAGAAATATTGGTCATTCTGGAACCTTTTAAAATGACGTTTGAGGAAATAGGATAAAATGTTGGAAATCAGGACTACAATGTGAAAAAAAACAAAACCCCAATAGTTACTCTGATGGGTTGAATTGGGTACCACTCAAAAGACAGGTTGAAGTCCTAATCCCCAGTGCCGGTGAATGTGAACTTATTTGGAAGTAAGATCTTTGCACATGTCATCGAGTCAAGAGGAGGTCATTAGGGTGGGCCCCAGGCCAGTGTGACTGGTGTCCATATGAGAGGGAAATGTGGACACAGACACACAGGGAAAGTGAAGGCAGAAATGGGAGTGATGCATCTATAACCCTGGGAATGCCACGGACGCCAGCCACCATCAGGAGGTAGGAGAGATGTTCAGAACAGAACCTCCTTCACGGCGGCAGCAGGAGCCAGCCCTGCTGGTACCTACATTTCCAACTTTCAGCTTCCAGAACAGGAGAGAGTACACTTCTGCTGTTTCATCCACCCAGTTTGTGATGCCTATCCCGGGTGCCAGAGAAAGATCGGAGCGTGAGGGATGCTATTCCCGCCTTCCTGAAGCTTGTGTTCTGCTTATCTATTATCTCCCAGAGTCCTCACAATGTCCTGTGAGATAAGGATCATTCTCTCACAACTTAGAGATAAGGAAACTCACTCTGGGGGTTAGTAACTGGGCCAAGGGCTCCCTTCTGGTTATGGTAAATAAAGCTGGGCCCAGGCTCGGCTCTGTCTGGGGCACGGCCCTGCACTTACCCGTCACTCTGTTCTACCTCATTTACTGCTTGTCGCATGACTGCCAAGATAGACTCCTGGAGGAGAGAAGGGCGGAACAGGCAAGAGTGTGGGTCCCAGAGGCACAGAGTGGGCCCTAAGTCATGTTACAGTCACATAACATATCTCAGCCCCTGGCTTTGAGGGCGCTATTTATAGCTGTGTGGGGGCAGAGACCCCTCACACTCCTGCTCTGTCTCCACAGGCCTCCTGCCTCCTGAGGATGCAGGGACTCAGGAAGCTTAGTTTGGGTGGAGGAGGTAAAACCCCGGGCCCCGGCAGCTAACAGCTCGGCCCTAGTACTCTCACCTGCTTGGAACATGCATACAGTATCAGTGATAACCAGGCAGGGTCACGCTGTGATCCTGGTGGAAAGCGACAGAGACAAGACCTGCTGTAATCCTATGGGAACAGAGAGGCCAGGATGCTCTGTGGCCACAAAACTCAATATCCAGCTGACAGCCAGCACAGGTGACGAGGTTACTGCTGCTTACTAATGCCCACTCTGTGCCGGCTTCATCCCTCCCATCTCCTGGATGAAATCTGAAAGATACCCACTCATCATACTGCCCCCATTTTCTGGCAGCATCAGATGCAGAGCAAATCCTTGCTCTGAACCTTCCCCCCCAATCACCCAGCACAAGCCCGGTCCTCAAAACAGGCCCTTCCAGCTCCCTCTTCCTGAGATGTCCTGGGTTCTCCCTTGCTGCAACAAGTTCATAAAGCTTGACTTTATCCACTGAGAAGTGTGTTCTCAGTGGTCTGTCTGGCTTTAGCAGGTGCATGTCTCACCCCCAGACCAGGAACCCTGGGGGTTGGCAATGAGGGCCACTGGGTGTGGCTCTTGCTGAACCCTCAGCTCTTCAAGTAGCACTTGGCACTGGGCGGGGGAGGGGATCAACCTGCAGGGGCCAAGGGCCCAGCCCAGAAGCCTGTGGAAAGCACGGATGCTGGCATGAGTCTGGAGAGGAGGCCTCCTCCCACCCATGCTGGAGTGGGGCACCTTGGGGAGTTCCTGAACTCTGCTCAGATATAGACGTTTTGCCTCAAGGGCCAACTGCTCAGCACATTTTTCTGAGCGTTGAGATCACTGAAAAAGAAAAGTAGAAATCCCTGGGGTACGGGAGGGGGGCGCTGCGCCATTTCCTGGCAGCAAAGCTATTAAACTTTCAAGTCCTAGTCCTGAGCTGCCTGACGAGCTGGAAGCCGCCCAGCCTCACGCATCCTAGCTACAGCAGTTAGTTCCAGTTAAAGTGTGCTTGGCGAAGGATCAATCACAGTTTCTGACAGTTTTTTTCCAAATTAAGAGAGAGAAGAGGAGAAAAAGGAGGCACATCTTGGTGTTTAAACTCCTCACAGAGAACAGCTCTTGTTGACTATGACTTGGTCTTATCAAACAGTGGACACTCAAACGATATGCCCTTTTAGGGCCGGGGGTCTGAGGCAGGACTGACCCTGGTCTTATAAATGAGGACAACAGGAGGTTTTTCATAATACTTTGGAGGTGGAAATAACATTGAGTGGGTCCTGGTGGGGATACTAATTCAAAGGGGGAACTTAATCTCTGCAGGCCTCCGTTTCTTTGTCTATAAAATGGGAGTTATGGGCTGAATTGTGTCCCCCTCAGATTCATATGTTGGAGTCCCAACTCCCATGACCTTAGAACATGGTTGCAGACAGAGCTTTTAAAGAGGTGATTACGTTAAAATGACGCTCTGAGGATGGGGCCCTAATTCAGTTCTACCGGTTATGAGAAAAGGAAATTTGGGCACAGATGTACAGAGGGAAGACCCTGTGAAGACACAGGGAGAGACTGGCCATCGACAAACCAAGGAGAGAGGCCTCAGACAAAAAACACAGCCCTGCTGACACCTCCATCCCAGACTACCAGCCTCCAGTCCCTGAGGGAATAACTTTTGTTGCTGTCAGAGCCAGCTGGCCTGTGGTGCGCTGTTCTGGCTGTCTTCGCAGACTAATTCAGTGGGCATAATCCCATCGTCCCGGGTGACACACACGTTGTTGAATCAAAGGACACAGTGAGTCAAAGTTCTTGTAAATCCTTGTGTCATGCAAAATAAGTGTCGTGCCGGAGGCTTGCAGTTCATAGTGAAAGTGTGGACCGTGTCATGTTCATGAGTCTTGTCACAGTACACGGTTTTGTTAGGAGACAGTAGAGGGGAATCTGTAGAACCCCCTGAGTACCTGTGCCTGCTCCAGGGGGTGGCTGGGATGTGGGTGAAAACCCCAGGAATTCGGGGTTAGTGCCTGGCAGGGCTGGCCTTGGAGGTGGACTTTGCACCGGGGGTCCCTGGGCTCGCCCCCCTCACCTGCAGGTGGTCTGAAATATCACCAGAAGCAATTTGCTTCCCAAGCAAAGCTCCTTAGGGACAGCGACAGTGAACTCCCAAGACGTCCCAGGGCTTCACCTCCTCATCTCGTTTACTCCTCACAACACCGCAGGAAAGAGTTTTCACCTTTATTATGCAGATACACCGAGGCGCTGAGTTAAGAGACATGCCCAGGTCACCTGGGTGGCTCGGTCGGTCGTTAAGCGTCTGCCTTCGGTGCAGGGCGGCGTGATCCCAGCGTTCTGGGATCGAGCCCCACGTCAGGCTCCTCCGCTGGGAGCCTGCTTCTTCCTTTCCCACTCCCTCTGCCTGTGTTCCCTCTCTTGCTGGCTGTCTCTCTCTCTGTCAAATAAATAAATAAAATCTTAAAAAAAAAAAAAAAGACATGCCCAGGTTTCCTTGGCCAGTAACTAATAAGAAATCCAAGTGTGAGATCAGCTTCCTCGTCAGAGCTGGCTGGGAGTGGGCCCGAGGAAGGGACTCTTACATGCCTAGTGGGAATGAAGAGGAAGAAGGTATGGCCCAGTTGCAGGCAGGGGATGATGCTTGGAAGTGCTCTGGGCAGCAGCGCCAGAGAGAGGGCCTGTGAAGGGGTGCATGGAGGGAGGGGGGCATGCAGGGCGGGGTGCTGGTGGGGGCAGGCAGGTGTGGGCACTTAGAATTCAGGTACGGTTCTTTGCCTCTTGTACAACTTTGCTCTGAGTCTCCTGGAGGAGCCTTTCTAACTTCATTTCTCTCTCCATACTGTGGTGTTTCCTCTGACTTATTTAGATGGCTATTCACTGGCCCTTGAAAAATGCAAATAAAAATTACAAGTTGTTTTCTGATAGCAAGTTGGTTTTGTGAAGGAGTTTTCCACTCCCTGTGCTCGGCTTTTCATTACCTGCTGATAACAGCTGAAGTAACTTCTCATTTCTGCTGAATAATGTGTTTGTGACAGTCAGCTCTATTAGCTCGTTTACAACCAGATAAACGAATCTTTATGTGTATTTCCCCAACCAGACAATGATAAGCTAGGTTTTATTTCCCTAAATTGAGTCCTCAACTTCAGTGGATCTGCATAAACCCTCTGAAGGAACACTGGGGACCCTGCGTAACATTCTGCTTGGTTCACCCATTCTTTCGATAATTCCCTGTGAAGAGCCACGACATTTGTTCTCGGCACTTGTGCCAGCTGCCTGGATTAAATTTTAATTTAGTTCTTCTGGAGAGTGTAGCCCACTGTGAGGTCTTTCCTATCGCTCCTATACATGCTTATTTGATTTGTTGGGTTTTCGCTTTGAGAGGAGAGTGTGGAGATGAGTCTTCTTTCCCCCTAGGACATGCCAGTAGCGTCTGTGAGGCTGTGAGGGCTTTGCCTGCCCTGGACCTGGTTAGAATGCCCCCATTCCCGCCCCTGGTTGCTGGCAGGAGTTTTATTTATTACTCCATTTTTTTACAATGCAGGGAAAAAATCCCAATACTGCAAAAAGTATACACCTGCTCCTACTCTTGTCTCCAGTCCTCACTGGAAGAATACTTTGCTACCGCTCCTTGTATATGCTTCCAGACAGTCTGCTCCCCCACATTGCAAAGACCCAAATGGTAGCAGAGCATGCATGGGAGTTTGCAGCCTGCCTTTTTACTCAAAAATATATATACTGGTGCTAGTCCCACCTCAGTTTATAATAAGCTTCCTTGTTTTTTGTTTTTTGTTTTTTTTACAGCAGCGGAGGATTCTGCTGTGTTATTTAGCTGTATTGGACATTGAGGTTGTTGCTTGTATTTCAATGTGGTGTGGGATTTTAAGGGAGCTCCCTGACTGGAACTTCAGGGTTCCGATTGAAAACCTTGAGTCTGGTTCCGTATTCAGTCTCGGCTGCCCAACTGTTTGTTGGCTGCCTTTTGGTGTATCGTGGCATGCCCTTTCCGCACTGGGTCTCAGAATAGAGAGGTGAAGGGGACAGAGCAGAGACAGGGAGGCACTTGGTGCTTGGTGGTGAGAATGAAAACTCTTGCATAAATGACGCCACCTAGTCCCGCACACTAAGGAACCTGGCCACACTCTGGCATGGCTTCTGTTGGCCCCAGACCCAGGTCCCTAGCATGAACCTAGCCCCCTTAACATGCTTGTTTGAGAAAGGCCAATGCTGCCAAAAGAATTTCCTGTTCCATTCCAGCTAAAACCTGACAAGAGGCCCCTGACCTCCCTTTTCCTTGGCAGTTATTTTAGGAAACTTGGAATAAATCCCTTATCTGTCCCTTGGAGATATAAATCTACAACCCAGAATCTTTTCTCAAGGACCTGGGAACAATCTGTGAAATGCACACTTCTAGTGAGATATCTTCCTATCTCCCAGCTCGTGTGGGAGGGTCGGATGCTGACTTTGGTGGGCGTCTTCCTCTAATTTGCTCCTGTCATAAAGCTATGAGAAGTGTGTTTCTCCTCTGGATAAGCACCAATTAGCAAACACAGATGGCCTAATCACATAAATCACCCCCTCCCTTAACTTCCTTCAGTTCTTTTCTTTTGGCACACCCAGCATTTAAAAAGCCTTCTGTCTTTTGTTTCAGTGGAGCTGAGCTCAGTCCATACTGAAGTGTCTCTCCCCTACTGCAGTAGTCTGAATAAAATATGTCTTGCCGATCTTAACAAGTGTTCAGTGCAAAATTTCTCTTTGGCAGTTGAGAAATCTGCCCCATGCATAGACTGCTCTGTAGATGGTCAGACTGGATCCTGACTCCGAACCTTTGTCCGTGCCGGATGCAGTCTGAAGTGCCATCTTCTGGCATGTTCTTTGGGTCTCACATTTAGACTCAACCTCCTGGGATACCCTCACTGAGGACCAGTCAATATCCTGCCTCTTCTCTAAACTCCTGCAGCATGGGTGGGTTGAACAACTCATGAATACATGTATGTAAATACAGTCGTTTATGTTACCACTCAATGTCTGTAGCTTCTCATTTATTCAATTCCACAAACTTAATTGGGTATTGATTATGCATGTAGCAATTTACACATATTATTTCATCCATATACCCATATACCCATCACCCAGCTCCAATGGTTACAAATGCATGGCCTGTTTTGTTTCACCTATATCCCTCACATTTCTACTCTGCCTTGGATTATTTTGAACAAATCCCAAATACCATTATTTCGTCTTCAGATATTTCAGTATGCATTATTAAATTATAAAGATCTGTAAATAACTTTTGGGGCACCTGGGTGGCTCAGTTGGTTAGGCGTCAAGACTCTTGATTTCAGCTCAGGTCATGATTCCAGAGTTCTGGGATCAAGCCTGTGTCAGGCTCCCTGCTCAGCAGAGAGTCTGCTTCTCCATTTGCCTCTCCTCCCACTTGTGCTCCTGCTCTCTCTCTCTCTGTCTCCCTCTCAAATAAATAAATACACCTTTTGGTGAAAAATAAATAAATAAATCTTTAACAAAAAAATAACTTTCAAAAATCTAAAAATAACATCTAAACATTAATAACAATTCCTCAAATACCCAGTTTATTTTTCCTCAGTTGTCTATTTTTTACAGTTTGCTTGAATAGTGGCTCAAATAATGTCCATTTCAGTGGGTTGATATGTCAGTTTAATCTCTTTTAATTTATAGGTTTCCCCCTCATCTCCCGATTTGTCCCTTGAAATGTTTGCTTGTTGAAACAATTGGGTATTTAGTTCTATCTTTTTCCACAGTCTGGGTTTTGCTGATTCCAACCCAGTGGCATTATTTCACATGTTCGTCTGACCTCTGTATTTTCTGTGAATTGGTAGTTTTATTTTGAGGCTCAATCACATTCAGTTTTCTTTTTCTTTTTTCTTTTCTGGCAAGACTATGTCATAGGTGATGTTGTGTACTCCACCAGGAAGTACACGTCTGCTGGTCTTTTTTGATATTAGTAGCCATTTGATGTTTGTTATTGCCTAGATCCATTATTTTATGATAGTTGCAAAGTGGTGATATTTGAGTTCTATTTTAATAATTAATATTAGTTATAAATATAAATAACATAGTTAATAGTTACATTATTTGTTTTTTGGTGTAGTATTTCTATAAAAGGATAATTCCTCCCTTCAGTTCTTCTTTTAAAAAAATGATGATGGATTCTCAGTTCTTATAGGAAAGGCAGGAAAAATTCGTAATTCCTTCTCATTATTTAACAGTTTCAAAATAATGAGTTGGTTCTCCAGCAGACTCTGAGGCAACTAATAAATGGACCTTTTGGTATTATACTGAACTCATTGATTTAAACATATTTAATGTGTTTCAATCCATCGCAGTTAATATTCTTTTTTTTTCTTTTAGTAGTTAATATTCTTATTGATATGTAGCCATCTTTGATTAGTGGGAGCTTATTCAAATTGGCTCCTAAGTCTTTTGACATGATGCTAGCAGTTCTTTGTAGCTTCCTTGGTTTTGGTATGATGAGATGTTTCAGATTCATCTCTTATGCTTCCTTCTCCCAAACCTAGATTCAGCCATATCTCTATAAGGAGCCTCAGTTCTAATGAAAGACGGTAGTTAGTGACAAAGACCTGAGGCTAAAACTGCTCATTGCTACGGGCTGGCAATTGTTGCTAGTTCTTCTCACTGGCTGGAGCTAGAAAATGGGTATACATTTATTTTAGGGTCACATACTCCATGATTTTATACTGATAATTCCAATTCAAATTCAGGATTAGAGAATTGTCACTAAACTTAATCTGCCTTACAAGTGCATCTCCCTTTACCCATACTAAAAGTCCCAATTCTCAATGACACTCAACAAATTACTCTTTTGCATTATCCCACAGTACACACATGCCCACACCAGTGTTAGAATAATACGAACAATGCCACCAACAATATAATTACCGAAAGTGACTTAGGATTCTTTTTTCAGTACTCTTTTGTATCCTACTAGAGATGTACAAATTACTGTTGTTTAAAAGTCACTTTTATAATTCTGTAAAATACTTCCATGGTTCCAAAGTCATCTCCTCATAATAAGATAAATTGAAAGAATTCTAGTGTCTATTCCTTTCCCCTCTACCCTACTTCCTCCCTTCTCCTGTAAGTGATCATTTAAAAACATTTGTAGTTGGTTTTTCCAGTTAAAAGTGAATATGTATGTATACATTCATATACCTTCCTCTTTTTCAGATAAATGGTAGAATGAAATACACACTCTCCCCACGTTGCATTTTAGCTCAACAGTATATCCTGGAGATCATCACTCCATAATACTTACAGAGCCCTTCCTCATTCCTTTTGTGGATGTAGCATTGCTTATTCAGCTAGTCCCCTATTGCTAGGTTTTTGGGTTGTTTCCAGTCTTTTGCCATTATAGATATGATTGAAATGAACAGCCTTATGCATACTTCTTGTTTGTGTTTTTGACAGTGTGTCATCAGGAGAGATTCCTAGACATGGGATTGCTGGATTAAATTACATGTATATAAATGCATATACAGTTTATTTAGATATTGCCAAGTTCTTCTCCATAGACACTGTAAAATTTGTCCCCCCATCAGCACTGTGGAATTGGCTGTCTCCCTAGCACTTCACCAATAAAACAGATTGATATACTTTTGGAGTTTTGCCAATCTGATAAGTGAAAATGGTACCTCAGGTAGGTTTTTGTTTTGTTTTGTTCATATTTCTCTTACAATGAGTGAAGTTGAACATCTTTTTATGTAGGTAAGAGCCATTTTCATTTATTTTTATGTTGATTCCCCGTTTATATCTCCAGCCTACTTAACAGTAAAGCACGTTTTTGGCTTTTATTTTAAAACTGCAAATTCTAAATGCTGTTTATAGTTTGTCATTTATCTTTTAGTTTTGCTTGTGGTGTTATTTTGTGATGCAAAATTTAAAAATTTTTGATAATCAAATTTATTGATATTTCCTTAATTGCTTTTAGATTTTGAATTATAGCAAGGAAAACTTCTTTCACACTCAAGTTATACAGGAATTCCTCATGCATTCTACTTGTATGGTTTCCTTCTTTACACTTAAATCTAGGATACATTTGGAATTGATTTAAGGTACAGTGAAGGATGGATCCAGTTTTATTTTCCTTATGATTATCCAGTTGTCTGAATACCATTTATTAAAAAGTCCATCCTTTCCTCCATTGGTTTCAAATGCTGCATTTATCAATGCTAAGTTTCTATATGGGGCAGGGCTTACTTTTAAATTTTATATTTTGTTTCCTTGGTCTTCCCATCTTTTATGTGCAAACATGAAACTGCTTTCTGCGTGAGACTCTCTAGTATGTTGCAATGTCTGGGAGAGATGACCTTTCCCTCCTTGCTCTCCTCTGTCAGTTATTCTTTTCAGCTATTCTTGCTTTTTTGTTTTTACAAATAAAAATTTATAATAAACCCATCTAGTTCTAAAAAACACTATGATATTTTAAAAATTAGGATTGCATTAAATTTATAAATTAGGGAGAACTGATATTTTTCTTGAGTCTATATTCAAGCACATGGTATTTCTTTACATTTGTCCTTTCAAGACAATTTTATTATTGTTTCATGTACATTTTGGACATTTCTTAAGTTTACTTAAAGATATTTTATTTTTTGCTATCATAAAGGAGATGGGTAGCCATTTACATATTAAATGAATATATGTATATGTGTGTGCATATATATATATATATTTAGCATATGTCTTTAATGTTATTTTATAACCTGCTACTTTACTAAATTATCTTATTGTATGTTGTACAGTTTTCACACAGATCCTTTTGGGCTTTCCAGAAAGCCCAACATTTTCCCTTTTTCCTCTTCGATCCTTATACCTCCAATTGCTTTATCTTGTCTGGCGTTAACTACTACCTCTGACCAATGTTACATAACAGTAGAGATAGTGGGCATACTTATTTTGTTCTTCATTTCTACAGGAAGTCCTCTAGTATGTCTTTCTTAGCTATTTTATCATGTCAAGAAAGTCTCCAAACATCCTTATTATTCAGGTAAGAAATCAAGATGTAGCAAGATCAGCAAAGAATTTTCTGGGCCCAAGTGTGACCCACGGACTTTCTTGCTTCAGAATCCTGTCTTTGTAGCACATTCCCTATTTTTCATTACTGGGATTCCCCTGTCCTCTACTCTTCAATGTGGCCCTCACATTTTAAGAGATCTTAAGAGATTGGAGAGTGGCCCCCAGTGACAGCATTTATTCTCTCCCCTGTCTTCTGTAACAGACATACTCTACTGTGTTTCTGCACAGATATACTCTACTTAGCAAAGCAAGACCCCGCCCCCCTCCTTCCAGGAAATGAGAAACTACTCTTCTTAGAAAGCAGTTTTGTGACCACCGATATTACTGGACCAAGACCCTTGGGAGCAGCTTCATGCCTCCTTCCCTTCCCCTGCTCCATCAAAAGATTTCTTCCAATTTCATATGTCACTCTCCCTGAGAGGAATTCTCCTGAATACATTTTTTTCTCTGTATAGTTCCATTTCTAATGATACTTTAGTGTCCCTTATAACTTGGCTAACAAAGTAACTACCTTACTGAACTGCTCTGACCAAATGAAGTGCATGTACAGTATTAAGAAACAGATGGGGTGGTTTATCTTGGATAAATGTATTCAGGCTGTTGCAGATACTCCAATAGCTCATGGTTCTATTTCTTTCCCCTTTCAGGGACACCAGGTTGTGAATCATGAACAACGATCCTGTTGCCTTCTTATTCAGGGCTGGTGCGGGGATAGAATTGGGGGGGGGGATTGGTTCTTGATTCTTTTTCCTTTTTTTTTTTTTTTTAAACCTGCTAGGACTACAGGCTCTGTAGGTGAGAGAGCTGGCCCTCACCTGGATTGCCTGAGTTTCTAGCAGTTTCCCCAAATAGGCTGATCCCCAGAGTCTGGGCTCTCTCTGCAAGGGACAGAAAGAGGAACTGTGAACAGCAAGAAACATTTTCAAATCAGGTCCTTTTAAATTCTAATTCTCTTGCCTTTTAATAATTTTGATTTCCCTTTCCTCCAGCTAACAACCTCTGCTGTCTGAGGTGTAAGCTTCTGTTTTCTCCCATGGAGACCAATAATTTCAGTGGAATCGAAGCCTCCACGTTCCCCTTTCTGTCCCAGGCAGCATATCTCTGGCCTTGGCCTTGGCCTTGGCTTACTCCTTGTGCTTTGAGACTCCACGTCCCTGGCTGCACCTCCTCTGTCCCCACTCTCCTTTTATCTGCAGCTCCAAGGCGGGGAGCTGCCTAATTCCAAGCTTGTGTTTGACCTATTTGAAGATGAAAGGGTCTGATGTTGCCGCCGGAGCTTACTATGAACACCATTCACTTGGCAAGAAAGGTCAGGAGCATTCGGTAAAGCAGGAAAGGGAAAGAACCACTTTCTGCCCAAGCAATGGGCAGGGGCTATGCCCCCCTTGGCCTCCATTGCCATCACCTGGGAGTTTTCCTGTCTGTTTTTACTGCTTAGCATGAGTGTCTGAGAGCTTCTAACACAACTGAGGAGTAGGGAGAAGTTTGGAAGTGAAAAGGAACTTCATATACACTAGCTACATGATTTGTGGGTCCCGGTGCAAAATGAAAATGTGGAGCTCCTTGTTCAAAAGACAGGGGGAAAAGTGCTTTGAAATGTGGTAAAATATAAATAAATAAATAAATAAAGTATGAAGCTTTTGGTTTTTCTCTTGATTTGTCATGGTAATTTTTGCTATTTAATCTTGCACATCCTCAGACACAAGGATACTCAAGGGAGGATATGCAAACTCTCCTAGGCCCCCCAGGGGCCCTACCTCACTATTTGGGGCACTGTGTGGCCCACCAAATGCTGGATGACCCTTCCTGTGAGTGACTGCACTGACATGCTTTGTTCCGGTGAGTTGCGGGGAGGAGAGGAATGAAGCCAGGCATTTCCCTTTCCCACTGACTGGCCACTCCAACCCACGGAGGATAGGTAATCCTAAGAGTATTGAACCTCAGTGCCACTCTGTAGGTACCTGGGTCAAAGGTAGATAAAAGGCTTGCCCTTCCCTTCCAGTTGCTGACAAGTGCACTGTGGTGCTGCCAGCCGTGGGTCCATGCCCCACCCCAAGAAGCAAACCTCACCCGGGGTCAGTGACCAGGCCCTTGCTGGAGGTGGGGGTGGGTGGGTGGAGATGAAGAGGAGCTTGGGGTTCCTGGGATCGTGGGACTGGGCAGCAGAGAGCTTTGGATTTCTGGAGCCCAGAAACTCTTAGCACGGCATGGCTGCCTCTAAAGCCCATGTGAGGGGAAGGCAGCCCTTTCTGAAATAAATGAATTGCTGGTAGTCTGTTCTCTAGGTCTAGGTTAGGGGCCCTGGAGCAGGTGGGACCATCCTGCAGTTCTATGGGAACTGGCTGGTTGGTGGGTCTAGGGCTCCATGACAAAGTACCCAGGAAGGCAGTGGGGCCCCCATTCCCCAGTGGGAAAGGTTTTGTTTCTGAGTAGCCAGAAGTTGGGCCTGCCATTTGGGGACAGATAGGGTTTGGGAGGGAGCTATCATCTCCTGGCTGTTGGATGAGGAGGATTCTATTAGGGGTGAAGAGAGGAAGAAAGGGTCCAGCTAAGGCCCTGAAGGGGGTCATGGCCTCCAGAGGCAAGTCCCTTGGCCAGAGACCTGGCCCCTAGAGGACTGGCACTCACTCAGGATGGCCTGCAGCATGTGTATAGTACTTCACAGTTCCTATGCTCCCCCCACCAACTTTTTAGAGAAAGAGAGAGCAAGCACGTGTGAATGGGGGGGGGGCGGGGGGGCGGGTAAAGGGAGAGGAAGAGGGAGAATCTTAAATAG
The DNA here is from genome assembly GCF_017311325.1 of Ursus maritimus. Classification (NCBI taxonomy): domain Eukaryota; kingdom Metazoa; phylum Chordata; class Mammalia; order Carnivora; family Ursidae; genus Ursus; species Ursus maritimus. Next base: position 28,688,707 of record NW_024424453.1, read on the forward strand.
GTTCCATGCCCAGTATGGAGCCCAAAGCGGGTCTTGATCTCACGACCCTGAGATCATGACCTGAACTGAAATCAAGAGTCAGATGCTTAACCGACTGAGCCACCCAGGTGCCCTTCTCCAATGCTCCTTTTTGCATCTTATTTCATTTCATGCTCACAGTGACCCTGGGAGGTGCTCATCCATCCATTTTATAGATGGGGAAAGGGAGACATAGAGCAGAGGACTGGCTGGTCCAAGTAAGTGGCAGAGCCAGGATATGAAGCAGGAGCCTGATTCACTGTTGAGTATCAGTCATGTACATGGCTTTAGGTATCTGCAATGCCATGAGTAAAGAAAGTCTTCTAAGCTTTTAACCACTGATTTTACTGGGTACATTACATTCAGTTAACCCCCTTAACAGTCTGCTCAGTAGATGAAGTGATCTCCAAATGGCAAATGTGGAGAAAAGTTGAGAGAACTAACTGACCTGAAGTCACCCAGCTAGTAAGTGGCAAAGCCAACATCTAAATGTAAGTTCACCCGACTCCCAGGTGAACTTCTAGTTTATACCCTTTGTACTCTTCTCACTGTTAGGGAGATCTGGTCTTTCCTAAGTGGGCCTAGAGTGTTAAGGGCATAGACAGGCAAGTGACCAGAGGACAGCATGGTAACCACCACCATGGATGTGTGTACAGGCTGTCATGAGACACAGAAGGCACAGGGGAAGCCTTGCAGAGGAGCAGGCTGAGGACATGTGGTGTGTGCAGGGCCTCCCAAGTGGGTAGTGTGGCTAGGACTTAGAGGTGGTTTTATTAAGGCCTTGTAGTCTGAGCCCAGAGTCATATGTTGTGTCCTGTCAGTGATGAGGAGCCCAGACAGGTATTGGGCAGGGACATCATGTAGTCAGATCCCACATGTCCAAAAGATCACACTGCTGACTGGGTGAAGAATACTAAGAAGGAGAGCAGGCATCAGCAAAGCCACCTTAAAGCTTTTTGGTGAAGCTGGGAGGGGTGGATAGTGTGGGTCAGTTTTGTAACTACAACAAAGGAAAATTAATGTGCATTTCTCAAATAGGTAGAATTGTTTTTGGCTCTTTTTGGTGGAACAGAGCTTAATATGGCCGGAAGGTGAAGCTGTATGATACAGAAATAACTCCATTTTACAGGTCAGTCTAACTGTATCCTCAAGTCCATGCCTTGAAACAAAATCAGAAAAAGAGAACTCTGTATTCGTATGAACCATCTGACTTATGGTCAGTGACAAGGAAAATGACTCTCAATTGGGACTCTGACCATCAGTGGCAGGCTTGAATGTCTTGCTGTCCAGCCTTGCCTCTGGCAGCAGTGTGTCTGTGCTGTTGTCATGGTGCAGTTTTTGAATCTGTAGTCTACCTGCCCGCAGGAACCACGCAACTTAGATATCTACTGATTTGTTAGAATAGCTGTGGCATTATACTCATTTTACAGATAAGGACACTGAGGCTAAGAGAAGTTGGGCAAGGTGCCCAATCCCCTGTAGCTAGCTGGAGCCAGACCATGTCAGTATCTGTTGAATATGGACTAAGTTTTGTGTCCATACTTCCTTTTTTTTTTTTTTTAAAGATTTTATTTATTTATGTGACAGAGAGACAGCCAGTGAGAGAGGGAACACAGCAGGGGGAGTGGGAGAGGAAGAAGCAGGCTCCCAGCGGAGGAGCCCGATGTGGGACTCGATCCCGGAAAGCTGGGATCACGCCCTGAGCCGAAGGCAGACGCTTAACGACTGCGCTACCCAGGCGCCCCTGTGTCCATACTTTCTGACTTAGAAATTGGGGTGCCTGACTTCTCGTGAAAAGTGTGCATGGCATTTTAATGCAAGAAATTGTCCTGCAGATGCTGAAATATTGGAATACCTAGGGATGGTCTGCTGGCTTATAGGACACAAATATTTGGAATCAGGACCGCTGGGAGAATCCGGGAGGGATGGCTGTCTTAGATTTGACAGCTTTAAGCCCCAGGCTGCTCTAAAATGGCTCTCCCTCCCAGTCCAGATGGATGTAAGCAGAACAAACAGCTCCAGAGGAAAGCCAAGAGGACAGTGTTGTACATCACATGTCCTGAGCTGACAGTCAGCCACTGATTGATGATGAAGGAGAAGCGTTCTAGGATGAAATGGGAGGCAGGAGGGGAAACGGGGAGCCTCTGAGTATGCCTGCACTGCGTTACCCAGCCACACACAAATGGAAGTTTGTGATCTCTGCTTGGGGAGTGCATGCTGGGCCTTAGGGTACAAGGGGTCCAAGCTGGCAGTTCCTGACAGCACTGGAGGCTGATGTAGCTCAGAGGGATCCCAAGGCCAGCATTTGTCAGGTGGAGGTGGGGGAGGGAAGGGAGGGGAGAAGCCAGCTACCCGCAGAGAACTGATGAGACGTGCAATGCTGGCTGGAGTAGTGGTGGTGGTACCTGCAGGCCAGACATGACAGATGAGCTCAGCCCTCTGCAGAAATCACCCTGGAAAGCATATCCTGACCAAGCAAGGGAGAAAGATGAAACCTCTGTGTCCTGCCCTGTCCAATAAGATAGCACTGGCCACATGTGGCTAATGAAATGAAATAAAATAAAAATAAAGATAAAAATTCAAATTCAATTCCTCAGTCTTATTAGCCACATTTCACGTGCTCAATAGTCATATGTGGCTGGTGGCTACCAGACAGGACGGTATGGATATAGGACATTTCAATCACTGCAGAAAGTTCTATTGCAGTGTAAACTATTTCACTAATATTTTAAATATTATCTGTTGAAATAACATTTAAAATATACTGACTTAAGTAAGATATGCTAATATGAACTTCACCTGTTTCTTTTTACCTTTTTTACTGTGGGTAATAGAAACCTGTCAATTACCATGTGGCTCATATTTCTATTGGACGTTACTGCAGCAGATGGATATAGGAACACACCGCCATTTATCCTTGTTTTTTTTTTTTTTAAAGATTTTATTTATTTATGTGACAGAGAGACAGCCAGCGAGAGAGGGAACACAGCAGGCGAGTGAGAGAGGAAGAAGCAGGCTCCCAGCAGAGAAGCCCGATGTGGGACTCAATCCCGGAACGCCGGGATCACGCCCTGAGCCGAAGGCAGATGCTTTAACAACTGCACTACCCAGGCGCCCCTATCCTTGTTTTTGATGCCACATCCATTCGATGGTGTTCCATTTGATGATGGCTGTAAAAACCCTTTCTTAATACAAAGGTTACAGAGCCAGCCCAGGGTAATGGGACAAATGCAAGCTTTGGAACTGGAACAATTCAGGCTCAAAGCTCAGCATCCCTACAGGCTGCATGATCTTGGACAAATTACATAATTCCTTTGTGCCTCCGTTTTCTCCTCTGAAAAATGCAATCAGTGAATGAGCCCCTGCATAGCATTGCTTTGAACATAGGAGATGGTGCATGTACAGGGATTATTGTGGGCCTGGCCCCTAGTCTACCTCAGTAAATGGTAGCTGTCATTACTGTTTTCATTGTCATTAGTATTTTTTAGCAGGAAAGAATGAGAGGTTATGGTCTGTTTCTTTGGTCTCAGACCATTCACTCCCCTGTCCCGCCTCAGCATTCTTGCTGTTTGATAATGACCCCTCAGCAGCTGTCAGCACCCTCTCCTGGCCCTATGCAAAACCCTTGGGCATGGCCCAGGCACTCACCTGCTGGCAGCTGCTAGCCCAGGAGGCCCTGAGGGCACCCCAGCTTTCCGAGCGTGTGGCCTTGCTCTCCAGGTGCATCCGCAGTTGTGCCTCCAGCTCCTGGCTGATGTTCTCGAGGGCATGAACCTTGGCCATGTATTCCACCAGGCAACCCCCCAGGTCTTCAACGGTACTGAGGTTCCTCTCCAGACCTGGAGCTGGTGCTGTGGCCAGACCTGAGCTCCGCAGGCCCTGCAGGAAAACACTGCTGATGCCCAGGGCCCGGCGTGTCACTCGGGTGCCCAGACCACTTGTGTACCCACTGGGCGCCATCCCTACATAGACTCTGGGGGCTCGGATGAGACCACCCATGGGATTGGTCCTGGAGGCTGGGGGGCTATCCAGGGAGGACGATGACCATGTTCCCCCAAAGGATGCCCTATGCCTCTGGAGGGGCATGCTGGAGCTGGCCCCGGTGGGCATGTCCACCACCACCCGCCTTGTGCTCATCTCCCTTTCTGCCTCTTCTCTGCCTAGTGGGTTTACAGAGCCTAGTGGCTTTACAGAGCCTAGTGGCTTTTGGTTTCCAGTCCCAGTGTCCCTGTGGCCCGGCTGTGGGCCTCTCTGGAAGCTCCCCTATTCCCAGGGCTGCTTTGTCTGCTGTTTTCCATGAGCTTCCACCATTCACCAAGCTGAAAGAGAAACGGTCCCTGCCCAGGGCTGCGTGCAGAAAGGCACTCATGCATTCTCTGCAAGGTCATGTGTCTGACTTCCCAGATTTTTCCGCTGGTGGTGGGGGAGGCTGGATCAGCGCAGGCTGTGGAGGTGGCTCATCTGGGTCTGTGTATTTTACTACCTAAGAGAGGGCAAAGAAGGCATTAAGCAGCCCCATTTCACAGATGAATGAACTGAGGCTTAGAGACCTCAAATCACAAGTGTAGTGAGTGGCTGACCCAGAACCGAATCCACGTGCTCCAGGGCTGATTTCAGAGCTTTCTACATCCTTATGTATGCTGTGTATGTGAATGTGCACGCATGTCCACACAGGTAACAGACGATGTTAATGGATGTGAACCCCCCATGGTAGGAGGCAGCCCCATGAACTCAAGAGAAACAAATGAAGCCTGTTGCTTCCCTCACCCTCCCTCAGTCCTGGCAGCTGCTTCAGGTCCTTCTGTGGCATTTTTCTTACCTCAAACACTGCTGTTATCAGCTGCTTGACCTTGGCCATGTTGCTCCACTTCTCTGGACCTTAATTCCCATACACTGGCCTGAGCTTTCTCTAATGCACTAGATAAGGGATCCTGGGCCAATTCAGGTCCCACACATGTTGGGCACCTATTATGCTGTAGCTGTTCCGTATACTTCTGTTTCTTCATTTGCCAGAAAACTAATAAATAAGAACAAAGAGACGGTTTTTCAGTAAGCTCTTTAAGGGTGCTTCAAGTTAGGATTTGATGTCACCCCCTGGGTTTTAATTCCTACTGTCAGCATTTACTAAGGCATGTTGTTATGGTCACATCTCGAATATTTTTCCAGGTCTAGAAAAAATTCTTCTGTGATAACAAAATGGACCTAAAACCCACTGCACTTAAGTTTTACACTACAGAAACCAAGTAGCCAAAACCCAGAGCTGGATATTTATCCCAAATCCTGCAACATGGGAACATACCTCAAGCGAAAGAAGGGGAAAGGAGTCAACTTCTAGTACATATTGAATCCATCTTAGTGTTGTATATAGTTCCCATACTTTATTTCATTGAATTCTCAATTCAACCTTAGGAGGTAGATAGACGGTTGACATGAACTACTATTTGAGCTGCACACTGCACAACTTCAGAAATATCATCACATGTCAAATGATGGGTTATTAACTCCTTATGTGATGAGGACCCTGAAAGCTCCTATGACTTGTCCAAGGTCCCCTGTCCAGAAAGTAGCAGAGCTGAGATGAGAAGGACTCTTCTGACTCATAGTCCAGTGACTTATCTAACACCCCCTCTGTCTCCCAACACCTAGAGACCTAGGGTACTATCCAAAGTCACACAAGCAGAGTTCAAAACTACGATTACCTACTAGAATATTCTATGTGCTCTTCCTTGCTGATTAAGATACCACAACTTCTTTTCCCCCTTCTACTTTGTCTATTTGAGATGACACAAAAGATACTTTATAAATATCAATGTTGGTTATATGATTAACAGATTAAGGAAATAACTTGATCAAGTAAAAGCTGACAGTGTCCCTTATTTATTTAGACGTCCACCTCTGGTACACCCTGTAGGGCCCATGGCACCCACCAGACTGTTATAATAACATACTCCTAACACTGGGTCTCGAGGAGCTGTAGGAATTCCAGGGTGTATCATCCAAGGCTAAATGAAGGGTTCAAGATATCAAGTTGTTTGCACAGGTGTCATGTTTACAAACTGTTATTCTCTACAGAATGATAACTCTCAGTGGCCAGGTTAACTCCACCTTTCTCTGACCCAAAGATATGTACAGCAAAACCCCCAGCCCCGGGGAGGAAGAGGAGAGAGAAGGGATGTACCCAGTAAACATCAATGTTTCCAAAGACCTAAAGACAGATGATTCTCTTGCATGTTCTAAAGGATTTGTATAATCAAATGATGGATTGCTAATCCTATTAGGTCATTACACTAATAAAACCCAACTTACTGTTAAAATAGATTTAAAAATACAGATGAACATTAAGCAGTATTGGTCCTTAAGGAAGACTTAAACGTTATTTTAAAATGAAAAGAATGCAAAATGTATTAGCAACTTAATCCTCTGGCTAATAAAATAAGTTTATTTATATATACATGGTAGTTGAATTCTGTGGATAAGGAAAAATAGGTCATACATCCACACACATATATATATATAACATATGTATCTTTGATTACATATATTATATATAATTTTACTTTACAGATTTCTTTATATACGCACACACATTGCTATAGTAAATGCAATAGCTGACAGAAATATAAGGTTAAAAGGTCAGACAGCAGCACACTGGCAAATGAATCTCAGAGCAACATTTAACCTGGTTCCTTGTGGGTTGAAGAGTCTTTAAAGATTTAGAGACAACCACCAAACTCATGTTAAGTAGATCCATATAACATTGAGAACACACATTTTCGAAGGCCATCTTTTTTTTTTTTATAAAGGAAATGTAGGAAGAAAGGAAAAAGTTATGATAAAAAGACCACAGTAACAACACGAACATATGAATCAACATTCAAGTCAATTCCCAATCTGACTATAAGAACATCTATATTCAAAATATACTATCAAACTAATTTTCTTTTAAAGAGAGAGTCAAAGCAGTTCTCTTCTCTCCCCACCACTATCTATTAGGAAAAAAAGTAAGAAGCAGCCACCTGTGGAAGCCCCTGGTGCGTCTGTGGGTCTGACCCCTCCTGAGTGTGGGCTGGGGGAGGCAGCTGGCCGGCCACCAGAGAAGGCAGCCGTGCAGGGGAGACTGGGAAATGAGCGCTGGGTGGCAAGCCCATCTGCGGACCGACAAGCAGGTGTGCAGCGCCAAGGAGGGATATAATGATGTCTTCTCCCAAGCAATCCACTTTGGCAATCTTGTTTTTGTAAGATTGCAGGAGGGTTTAGAGAAGTACAGCTCCACACTTCAAGGCTTCTTACATAAGCATGTTCCTCAGAGGCACAGTGCAATGCCTTTTGAGTAAACAAAGCTGAACCCCAATAAACATTTGAGCCTTGAAGAAGGCAAGCATTCCCAAGCTGCAGGGTTAGGATCCACATCTAAACCATCTCCAGAGAAAGGCACAAGTTTGAAAGCAGATGTGGGTGTTGGAGAGGATGCAGGAATGTGCTTAAGGAAGGGCCTTTTTTGTCCGCCAGGGCAAGGCAGTCCTGTTGTCAGCACAGTGGAATCTCCCTGTTGTGCGATGTTAGGGGGATGTGGCCTTGGGATGCCTGATGTCCTCCACAAACTCCTGATGGCTGCGTGCTCCTGCCTGCTGTCCTGAGCTCAGATGGAATTAGCCTTGACAGCCAATGGTGCCACTGTGCGGGTGCAGGATACTCATCCACGGGGCTGATGAGATGGTCCCTCTTCCTGCTCTGCGTGTGAGTCTGCTGCTTCTCCCTAGGCGGCCCAGTTGCCTTCACTGCTGTGCATAAGGAGGGGGAGGAAATGGGGTCCCACTCATTCAAGAAGAACCAGAACTTTAAGAAGCGCTCAAAGGGCCGTGCTCTTGACCATTTTAACATTTCACTTCTATGGGTCTATCTCTTCCCTCACCTGCCTGGGGCTGCTGGAACCCCCAAATGCTCAAGGACAGTTATTAAGAGAAGCAATCAATGCAACTGCTTTGCTTAGAAATACCTTTATTTTATAAAGCCACAGATCATTCTGTAAAGTTTTTTTTTAAACCACACTTATAAAAAAGATGTTGACAATTCTTAGGAAAAAAAAGCTGAAAATGTTTCTTATTAAGTCAGGGTTACACAAAGATTATATTTATAATATATATGTGTATATTTATAATTTAGAGACGAAAGGTAGGGAACAGCAAAGCAAGGGCTGCTGCGGTTAGATCTCCGATACTTGATCATTTCCCACAAACAGTGTTTCTTGGCAGAAGGGGTTGACAAGGACCATCCCAGTGTCTCTATAGTCACCATTGGCTGGGGATCGGGGCTCCGAGAGCTGGTCCTGGGAGGAGAGAGGGAGGAGATGTATGTACTTGGAGCGTTCAGGTGGTGGCCATTCATAAAGAAACACACACACGAGGACATCCATTTCCACATGGGATTGCTCGGTAAACATTTTCATCGTCCTCACTGCCAATGCTGAAGTGCAAAGCCCTCTCTGCTCTTCTTTCAGATTTTTATAGCAGCTTCTTGAAAAGATTTCCTGCTCCCTGAATGAATCCCAGCTCTGGTTGCCAGAGATTGCATTGCTCTCCATGTAGAAGTCTGAGAGGGCTTGCCGCACGCAACACACAGCACATGGCTCACTGCCCTCATGGGCAAAACTGGGTCTATGTGGGCCCCAGACTCTCCTTCCTGCCTCTTTCTCACAGATCTCTGGGAGACATGGTGGTTTTTCCTCCCTGTACGTTCACACCCTATACTTCTCACCTCTTTCCTCTCCTACCACCTCCCTGTCTCTGAGCCTTCAAGGGCTCATTCTTCCCCCTCCTGAATCCTCCCAGAGCCTGGTCAGAATCATTCCCCCACTTCTTGTAGCACTAGATGTGCTGAGGCGAACGGATATGAATCTCTATGTGATAGTAGGTGGTAAGTGAAAAATTTGGTCTGTCTGTACAGCCCCAGAAATGGAAAAGCCTAGAGATAGGTAATTCACTGATCAGGTCATCTGAAGGGTTTTGGTCTCAACTAACAAGGACTGCAAGCATTTGTAGTCCACTAAATGTCTGTACTCAGACTCAGGCCCAGGTATTAATTTAGGGAAAAAAAAGTCATAGCTTGTTTCAATTCTAAAAAACTGACATCTCAGAACCTGTAGGCTATTTCAGGGCAAAGACTCAGTAATATGCCAAGGTAGAACTGGCTTAAGCCGGACTTGCTTAGATGTCTTCACTTGCAGAAAATACAATTAATTCTCTGAAGTTTATTTTAAGCAAAACATGTATAATTTTTAAGAAGTACATATTGTCTTACAGATAATAAGGAGAGAAAGGAAGAAAGGCCATTTGTTGGTGAAATGTCTTTTCAGAAGATAAAAATTTTCTTCAATGTCTGGAATTGACTAAGTGTCCATCTGAGAGGGGTGGACATGGGGTCAGCCCTCTAAGTAAGGAAAACTGAGCATCCCCTTTCTCCACTGGGCTTTGGGTTGAGCTGTGGAGGGAAATTTTGGAGGCCAAGATCTGGCATGTCATTTTATAGTTCTTACAAAGCCAAGTGTTCACCAAGAGTGAACCATGTGGACACTTCCTGCAGTGTAAAAAAGAAAGTAACTTAGGACATAACAGACAAGGGTAAAGAAAAAAAGAGAGAGGAGGAGGAAGGGAAGGAAGGGGGGAAAAAAATTTCCAGGCACCTTTTGGGCATCACAATTTTGCCTATACAGCCTGGATTTGTGTTTTGCTGCTTTCGTCAACCCAGAAGGGGAGCAGGGCACCAGAAAAACTTGCTTAGGCAAAGCACTTGGCAGCCACCAAACTTGGCAGCTACAGGGCAGGCGGTGAGCGCAGCCCCAGGCTGTGGAGTGCAGGGCAGACGCCCTGTGACCGCATGACAGCTCTATGGGTGGTCCACAGGGCCTGCTGGGCCCAGAGAGTTGGAACAAATTGTAACATTACTCTAAATAAAGCAGAATGAGGGCAGCAGACCTGCTGGGAGGGAAACAGTGATATAACTCATTCTGAAGCCAAACTGACCTTTCTGCTGCTGGTTCTCCTGCAACTTCCTGACCTGGGATGGTGACTGCTGGTGGTAGCCTCAACCAGAACCTCTGCTTTTGTCTGATGGCAGCCCCAGTGCTCCGGGCTAGAATGACTACCTGGGATGCTGCATAAGCAGGGTCTTTTCTATAGTAAGCTCACAGACACTGTCCTTTGGCTTTGGTTTTCATTTACCAATTTCCTAAGAGAATATGAAAAATTTAGAGTTCAGAGATTCACAGCCCATACTCAAAGTGTGCCAGCCCTTTTGCCAACTTACCCATTTTTTCACTCACTAGAATATTTCTCAGGAACACTTTTTAAAACATTTTTATTTTTTATTGAAGTGTAGTTGACATACAATATTATATTAGTTTCAGGGGTATAACACAGTGATTTGACAATTATGTACATTATGAAATGCTCACCACAATAAGTGTAGTTACTAATTTTTCTATGCAAGATGTACACTGACCACACTAAAGGTCAATGCTTTCATGAAGCCTGTTGCTCTGTCCTTCAGTTCAACATTTTTATTAGGTGTCCACTGTGTATTAGGTTTTGGGCTAGGTGATGGGTCAATCGTGAATAAAACTTCATGCATGCGATAAACATTTACCAAGTACCCACCATGTTCTGGGCACTGTTCTAGGTGCTAGGGATAGAGCAGTGAGCAGAACAAATGAGGCTCCTGCCCTCAGGAGCTTATATTCTAGTAGGATAGACAGATAACAGGCCAGTCAATAGAGAATGATGCAATGTCAGGTGGTGAGAAGTGCTCTGAAGAAAAATAAAGCAGAAAACCATGGGGGTGGAGGGTGGGCTTCTTCTGTATAGAGAAGTCAGGGAAAGCTTCCCTAAAGAGGCAGCACTGGAACAGAGACCTGAAGGAAGTGAGGGATGGAACCAGGAAAAGAGCATTTTACATAGGTGTGAGAGCAATCTTGTGTTGTTGGAAGGACTGTATGAGGAAGAGCCAAAGGCAGGTGTGGCTCAAGAGTGTGGTCAATGTGAAGTCTGGCAGGAGGGGCCAGGGAGGTAGGCAGGGGCCAGCCTATGAAGGGTCTCTTAAGAGGAATCTGGATTTTGCTCAAAGTGTGAAGAGGAGCCATTTAACGGTTGGGAGCCATGGCAGACATGAAGTCCTTCCCTTGAGAAGATCATCTGGTTACCATGTGGAGGACACAGTGCAGGAGGCAAGATGGTAGCAGAGACCTTGTTTTCAGAAGTTACTGCAGCAATCCATGATTTGAGGGAGGCAGCAGTGCAGGTGGTGAAAAGTACTCCTATATAGGAAGGACCAAGGAGATCTGCTGACAGACTGGATGTGCGGTGTGTAAGAGGAAAAGACAACTGGCAGTGCCACCTATGTAATGAGAAACACCAGGGAACTTCTGGGTGTTTGGGTGGGGAGGGGAAGTCAACAGTTCAATCTTAGGCATGTTGAATTTGAGATGCCCGTTAGACATGCATGGCAGTAGCTGGGCACATGAGTCTAGAGTGCAGGGGAAATGTCAAGGCCAGAGATGGAAATTGCAGAGATAGTATTTAAAGTCATGAAACTAAGTAGAGAGAGAAAAGAAGCAGTGGGAAGACTAAGCCCAGGCACTGCAGTGATTAGAGGCTGGCCAAAGGACCCAAAGGACTGGGAGTCAATGAAGGAGACTGAGAAGGAGTTGCTGAGAGGTGGGGGAGAGACAGGACAGGATGGGGTGAAGACAGAGAAACTTTCTGAGGAGGAAATGACTGATGGTGCTGATGCTGCTGGTAGTCTGAGTAAGAGGAATGCTTAGAACTGACCCCTGGGTTTCTCAGTGTGGAAGCAACTGGGTATTCTAGTTGGGGAGTGAAATATTAAACAAATATCAGACCAGCAGCTACATCATTACAACTCCGGTAAGTGCCATGAAGGAAAAGCATAAGGAGCTGAGACTGCATGATAGGAGAGCAGAGCCCAGCCTGGGAGATGAGGGAAGGCCTCTCTGAGGAAGTGACAGTTAGACTGGGCCGGAACTATGGGTGAAGGAGTGCTGGGGAGGGACAGAACATATTCCAGCAGAAGGAACAGTCATGCACAGCACTAGAATGGGATGTAACTTGGTGTCATAAAGAAATGAAAGGACATCTGGTGTGGCTGGAGCTCAGCAGATGAGAGGGAGAGTGGCACAATGTGAGGCTGGACAGTTGGGCCAAGTCCACCTCATGGGCCCTGCAGAAGACTGTGAACTTTAACTTAAGAGCATCAAGATAATTACTGAAGTGTTTGAGTCTGGCAGTGATGTGATCACATTTATGTTTATAAAAGCCCACCCTGGCTGCTGTGGGGATGGATCTGCAGGGAAAAAGGGGACTCTCTCCAGAAGAACTCTTCTCTGCTCTCACTGTGTTTACTCAGATGTCTGCCATCTTTCTCCTGGGCCATCTCAACTGCATCCCAGCTGGCCTACTTATTTTGAGTCTGTCTTCCTGCCTGTCCTCCCATCCATTCATCCATCCATTAAACCACCCTTCCTCTCCTTCCTATCCATTCACTAATCACGTATAGAGTACCTTCACCAGGCCGTCAGCACAATCTTTCTAAAACTAGGTGATACAAAACTCAAAACTTTCAATGACCCTCCACTGCCCAAGACTGAAGTATAAACTCCATTCAAGCCCTTTCAAGCCCACACCTAATCAATCTACCTTTCCTGCTGTGCTCTGGCCTCTGCCCTACCTTCTGTGTGATTGTAGAAGGAGCACCTGGTCAAAGCCTAGCTCTCTCACTGGCCAGATGGGTATTTTGGGCAACACTTCCTGACCCAAAGTATTCTTTTCTCCCATTCCCACCTTTACTCAGGTTACTTCCTTTGCTGGAATACCTGTCAAAATCCACTTATCCTTCCTAACCACCACTGCGAAGGCTTTCTTCTCCTAGGTTTCTACAGCTCTCTGCAAATATTCTTGTATCTCCCCTAGTTTGTTTGCTTTTGAATGAAACTTGGGGCTCATACCTCAACCACATCTTGGAATATGGGCCCCCTGAGAGCAAGCTCTCATCTTCATTATCCCCAGAGACTGCCTGCCACAAAATGGGTTCTCAACGAATACTTATCAAATTGCTCCCAGCAACCCGGGGTCCCAAGAACAGTGCTTCCCAAACTTTAACACGGATAGAAAGCACCTGGGAATTCTTGCTAAAATACAGATTGATTCACTAGGGCTTGGGTGGGGCCTGTAGCTTCCTGGGTGCTGCTGCTACTGGTCTGTGGACCATCTTTTGAGAAGCGAGACACTAAGAAGCAAGCAAATGCTCCACGGCTTACTTTGGAGCCTGTGCTATTCCCTGTGATGGCGCTGGACCTTCCAGAGGGCACCCGTTGGTTTGGGGCTCATTACCTCAGAGGTTTCAAGGGACTGGATTTCCCTTGGCAACTCCACAGCATGCTTGTTGAAGTAGTCCATGGTGATGGCATTATTCCAGTAGCTCAGGTTGTTCTCTGGGTTGGCTGTCTTTTTCTTCCTCCTCAGGCAGCACACTGTCAGCAAGACAGCTGTAGAGAGAGTCCAAGTTAGAGATGGGGGAGGGAGACAAGCATGGAGCCAGCATTGCTGAGCGACAGATGCAAGTCTCCAGGTGGGTCTGTGATGGTCATATATTCAGCCACTTATCCCTTCAATAATTTGTTGGTTCAACAATTATCTATATACGTCGAATGCCAACTTTGGGCCAGTCTGGGAGAGAGAGAGTGAAAAAAAGACAAGGCTTTCTTGTATCATAAACATCCCTCCAAGTTTGTGTATGGAGGGGCACAGAGGGGGTCACGTGATCTATAATAGACAAAATGAATATAAGGTAAATTCAGATAGCAATAATTGTTCAAAGAAAATAAAGTAGGGTGAAGTGAGAGAGACAATGGAGAGGAGTTGGGGAGAGAATGCTTTAGGGTCATCATGAAAGGCTTTCCTGAGGCAATCTTAATATGTGACCCTATCTGTCCAATCTCTGAGACTTACATGGCCCCTGAGAGGGATGAGTATATTTGGATGTTGCTAATGAACCAAGTGTGTGAATAGAAGGACTTCAGCTTCCCAAAAGAGAAGGTTTCTGAGGTTGGGGAGGTAAGGTGGCCTGTCCAGGCTCACACAGTGCAATAGGTGATGCTTTGACAAGGATGACAGTAGCCCTCTTGGGGAGCAGCCAGTAAATGAAGATTGGGAACTCCAGGCCAGGGGTGGGCAGGGCTGCACTCAACATCTTGGAGGTGCTGACCATCTGTGCTGGGGAGAGGGGACCCCTGATTCAGGAGTCCAGAGGCCGGCACCGTGATGACAATGACCACCAGGGGGCATCAGAGTGCCAGCTCTGTCCACCACAGCCTGAAGATTTGGCCAGCGCTGGGGGCCTGTATATGGCAGGTGTGGGATATCTGCAAAAGCTGGCACCCATACAGGCTGAGACCTCAGGGCCCACCCCTTCAGTCCGTCTGGGATAATACAGGAATTCTGTAGCTCTCTTCTCAGCTGCTGGTGTTGCTGGCATCTCAACCTGAAAAGGCCTCCAGGCAAGGCCAAGAGATTGGGCAAGTTTCTACTGATCCAATCTGCTTTGATCAGAAAGACTTCTAATTTGCTCATTACTTTTCTAGGTACCCTTAAAAAAGTTTTAAAGATATAAGACATTTCTGAATGTTTGAGCTAAAAGAAATTTTAGACTGGCTGGTACAGACCTTCAAATTTTGAAAAATTTCCAAATTAAAGTTCTCCTTTTTTCTTCTTTCCTTCCTTTCAAAGAAGGAGGTGACTGAAAGATGAATGGGGGTGAAGAGGGGGAGCTGCAGGGCTCAGCCTGAAAATCTGCTAAGTTAGGGCACCTCCTTATTTTGCAGATGAGAAGACTGGTCCAAAGCATTCAGCTGACTTGCTACAGGTCACTGGTCTATGAGTGGCTGGGCTGGGGCAAGACACCAGGTCCTATCGCCCCCCCTTCTGGCATCTTTATTCTTCACTGTCACTAACTTTCCATCTTGCTCCTGGAACTGGGATGGTGAAATGGTCTGGGGGAATTCAAACTGGTGAAACAGAAGCCGTAAAGCTGCTAATCTGCTTTGGCATAGGTTGCAGAGTCTGGGTCCTCTGACCCCCCAGTCCAGTGCTCCCTCAAGCCCACACTGCCCCTGGCTCCAGAGCCTGGGCCTATTTAGGACACAGGACCAGGACCCTGCCTAGTGGGAAGGGCTGGCCCTGTTGGTCTGGGGGCTGGAACAGGGAGCTCTGTTTTCTAGCTTTCTCCCCTCAAATGTTGTTAGCGCTCCAGGCCTGATTGTTTCTCGCTGGGAATTCTCAGTGCCTCTTGAGTGCCCTTTCATTTACAATAGAGGCTAGCCTGGCCATAGACAGAGCTTGGGCTTGGAATCCAAAAGGCCTGGGTTCAAGTGTTACATCAGGTAAGTCACTTCACCACACTTGACTACTATGGATTCACAGGGCTGTAATAAGAGCTAGAGATCATAAATGCAAATGCTGAGCACACTGCCTGATGCACAGTCAGTGCTTATTCAATGAGAGTTTTCTTGTTCTTCCAGTACCCTCCACAAGAGAGATCTAGAAAGAAAAACTGGGCTACATGACTATTGAGTGGCTCAAGGCCAAGGGTCCACCTGTGATTTAGAACTTTCATTATTTTGGTGGCCTGAACTTTCATCCAAGAAAAAGTACAATTCAGACTTATGGAGTCTCTAATATATGCCCAGCGCTGACCTAGGCACTTTACAGTCTGATTTAACCCACAAAACAGTCTGAGGAATGTACTGTTACTCTTCCTCTTTGAAGAAGAGGCAAACAAAGCTTATGGAAGTTAACAAAATTGATCTTGATCACGCAGGTAATTAATGGAACTTGACCCGGGTCTCTGTGACCCTCAGGGTGATGCTTGTTGTCTTATATTGCCCTGAATCCTGCAGGGAACACATCTGAGGCATGGGGAAGCACTTTTTAAATGACACAACTCTGTGCAAACACAAGCCCATGCTGTCATCTGCCTTTTTTTTTTTTTTTAAGAGAGAGAGGGAGGGAGAGAGAGAGTGAGCAGGGAGAGGGAGGAGAGAGAGAGTCCCAAGTGGGCAGGACACTTGGTGCACAGCCCAATGCAGGGCTCGATCTCATGACCCTGAGATGATGACCTGAGCTGAAATCAAGGGTCAGATGCTTAAGTGACTAAGCCACCCAGGCGCCCCTGGCTTGAAGGCTGTGAACTAATGCTGTGGATATTAGTCCTATTTTTATAGGTGAGAAAACATTGGACCAGTGGTTAAGTTACATGTCCAAGCCCCACAGGTGACCAGCAGGAGAGGTACCCTGACATATGTGATTTCATGAGCCAAGCCTTTCTGTCATACCAGGCCTCTTCTCTAGTGATTTATGCAGGTTTAATGTTAAAAAAAGTTAGAAGACAGGGACCTGTGACATATTTCAGTTTGGCTCCTTCATTTTGAAGATGAGAAACTGACATCCTGGAAGGGAGGACTGGCCCAGTGGTGCCAGCCTGAGGGACCAGCCCAGCCTGTGGACAATCACTTCCTTTCTTTGGGGGTTGGGGAAAGAGGCTCAGGGAGGCCTAAGGGTTGGAAGGAGGCCAGGCTGGACACAAGACTAAGGGCCTGGGGAAACCAGGTTTGGGGGCTGTCTGGCTCCCCATCCTGGTGGGTGGGACTAGAACGCTCCCAGCAGGGGGTGCTGGTTGGGAAGCACAGAGAAGAGCAGTGAGAGCAAAGTACTCTGGTCCAGCTGAGGTGACACCCCCTGGACAACACTGCCTGGCCCTGAGCCTACTCCCCATCCCCCTTGCTTCAGTTAGTTCATAAGCCCCGAGGAGACACACTTCCTTCCACACTCCTGGTCACACTTCCTTCTCATTTCAATTTATTCTACTCTTTTCACGGAAAGAGTAACTCTGACCCATGTTTTCTTATGTAATAACTACAAAGTCATTTTGGGCCTATAAGAGTTACATATATCTAATGGCATTTACTGCATGTCTGGAAGGAAGCCAGAATGCTCTGGGGCACAGTGCAAATGGACTCTCACATATCCAGGGGCAGAAAGAAGTCCTACTCTGCTTCAGTCAGGCTCAACTTAAGATTGGTGATGAAAAACATCTGCAGCTGGCCTGGTTCCTGTCCTCAACATCCAAACAGCCTTTCATCTTTTTCAGGGAGGCAGGGTGAAGACATTCTTGAGAATGGATGTGGTAAGTGCAGGAGAGGCCAGGGAGCTTGGCAGAGTCACAAAACTGACCACCTGATGAAAAAGCCCAGAGCACTGGCAGGAGTGTGTCAGGACCAACGCAGTGCCGGGCCCAGAGGGTTCTAACAGGAGATGGTGAGCTCTTTGCATCCTGATGGTGGCAGCAGAGACCAGCTCAAGAGCCACATGGCTCCTCTGCCCCAGCCAAACGTGGCCTGGATCCAATCAGTTTCAGTTTTCAGCACATCTGAACCCCTGTATGGCTGTCTCTGGCATGGCTCAGGAGACAAAGCATTTCTCAGTCCCTGCACATATATCCTTCCAGCCATTGGGTGGGGCTTATGATCTGGAAGGGTTGGTGGAACTGATGACAGCCCTTCTTGGGCAGGCCTGAGATTTGCTATGATTATCCCCTGCTTCCAAGAGAAGCAGGGGATTCAACCACCTGCCTGGCAGTTCTGGCCACCTGAAATCTTGTTTTTGATTTCAGGTCAGGGCTGGTCTGAAGCCAGATGTGAGGAAACCTATGCATGCACTTTGCTATGAACCCAGATTGCCTGAAATATATGGCAAACTGGCAAAGAAGACCCTTCTTTGGGAGCAGTAGAATGAGCTTTAGGATAAATGCAGCCACTGGAAGAGGTCTGCTTGTCTGAGACTGGAGTGGGATTAGCTATGAAAGCAGCACATTCATCTGTGCTTTGAAAGAGCATGGTATGCTGAAGCTGGATAAGTATTCTATCTTGATGTCCCTTGCATCAGGGCCTTCACAGGGCCCCCACAGATGGTCCCACAGGAGTTGGGGCCATGACTAAGGATAGGGAGCTCTATGTGGAGGCAGCTAGAGCTCAGGCAGGGATCTTGGCGAGTGAGGGCTTAGGGGAGCCTACTATGTGGACAGTGGAAATGCAAGACAGATGCTGACAGACATGGAGTCTGTGATTCCAAGAGCCTGCCAGAGTCCACTTTGAACAAAGGGTACATAGCTTCCTTTACAAAGTAGTATGTTCTATCCCAGCACCTGAAGGCTCCTTTCAGAGTGCTGGGAGCATTCCCTAGGTGCAGTTCCAGGCTGTGTCCTGTCTTGGCTGGCATTATTATGCACAGTTTAGGCAGCCCATGGGTTTTCTGGCTTTGCAGTAAGATCTAATTTCAAATTCACACATGGCAAAGAGGGCTGTAGAAGTCTTTTTAGAACTATAAAACACAGGTGGGTGTGGCCTGTGGGGTGAAGGTTAGATCTACTCTGTGCTGTCCAGCTTACGCAAAGAGAAAGGACCAGGTGGGGAGAAGGCTCTGAGAGCTGGGGAGGCAGCCACATCGCATCTCTTGATTCCCTAGTGCTTGGCATAGTGCCTGGCACACAATGGGCACTTGGGAAATATGTATTGAATCAGACAGATTCTACCACTGGATCAGAGCTGACTTACGTGATTGGGACCCTGGGCAAGTCAATTCACCTGTGACTTAGTCCCTGCCTATGAGGTATGTTCCTTGCATAGCGTGTTTATGTTTTTTATTCCTCTGGCTAGTCTGTTTTGAAGATGGATTGATTAAAAATAATGGGAACTCACTTTGTAAACTAAAGCTTCTAGAGACACGTAAAGAATGGAAAATTAGAAAGCTGTCTGTAATGTGGTTACTTCTCAAATATGACCACTATTAATGATTTATTGGCTAACAGAGCTACATTTTCTCATTATCATTCTTCTGTTTAGGAGTGGACAATCACAGTTTTAAGCATTCATGTGTTTACATGAGAGACAATAAAGGCACTTAATGAAAGAATAAAATAGACAACCTGCAAACTTTTTCACTTTTCCTGAATTAGGTCCTTGAGCAGAAGTAGGCTGCCCACCCTTGACATGGAAAGTTTGCTTTGCTTATCAACTAGAAGGAAACAAAAAGCTGGGAGAGTTGGCTTCTGGAAAGAATCCAGAATGTAGATTTTAAAAAGATCTTATTGGTACAACGCCAAGCAGAAACTATGCTCATGTTAAAGGCTTATACCTCCTGCACAAATGTTCAAATGACCCACGCATGAGGAAAGGCTGGGAGAGCTGACTTAACAGTGTCCTCTGTGGAAAGTTGCTGGGACCTCATTCCTCTTGAGATCAGGATGAGTCCATGGTGTGATGTGACAGCTAGTACAACCAACAGAGCTGATGCCAGTGTTGGCTTCCTGAGTGTGACTGAAGTGTCCAGAACAAAGGAACCGCCATCTGCTCTCCTCGGCCATGCCTGGGCATGTGGAATGCTATGCTCCCTTCTGGGAGAGCAGGGATAAAACTGTGGTCATCAGGAGCGGCAGATGATGGGGTAGGGCCAGGGCAATGTGGCCCTAAAAAGAGACTTGAAGGAATAGGGATGAGCAGCTTAGAAAAGGAACAGCTCTCTTTGAGCACCATTTGAAATGTTTCAGGAGTTGGTAGATAGACTGGTTTTGTGTGGCTTCAGAGGGCATGGCTCAGGACCACAAAGTGGAAATTACAAAGAGACAAATGTCAGGCTTCCATGAAAGCTGGGTAACAACCTGAAGGGGTCAAAGGAGAATGGGCTGTCCAACGACTGAGGAGCACAGGGGGTTTCTCACCCCTGGAAGGGTTCACAAGGAGGCCAGACAATAACTGTGTAGGGGTGGGGGGAAGCTAAAATTAGTGAGGATTCTTGTGAGGTTATCAGAGAAACTCCGAGAATCTAGGATCAAGTACATGGGGAAGACATAAAGGAAGCCCTAACGTTCTAAGTGATTATATCAGGTTCTTTATGGAGACATCAGGAAGAAGAATCTCTCAAATTCTCATTAAAAGAGTGACAGGCAGTAGCAAGGAAGTGCTGGTGGCCTGGGGAGAGCCCTTACCTACCAGTACCAGGGGGAGCAATGATGAGGTCCACACTGCATCCAGCTCACACCAGCATCCAGTTCACACCATCCATGAACAAATAAAACTGGGGAGGAGGGAGAGAATAGCTAGATTCACATGTAACTCTCCAGCTCCCAATTTAGCTATAGGAACTGCTGCTTTTGCCAAGGCTAATAGAAATTCCTACAAGATCAAAGTCTCTTCTCCTTTTTTGGAGAAAGAGAGAAAGAACAGGAGAAGAGATGAGGGAGGGGAGGAAAGACAGGCAGAGAGATGGATGTGAAGTGGAAGAAGATGGAGAGGAAGGTGAAGGCTCTCCTACTTGAAGGTTGTATGTGTAGAAGTGCCAGTGTTCACCTATGGTGTCTTGGTGCCATGTCACTACAGCCATTAGCAGGCCACCCTTGAGGGTGAGTGTGGCAGGGTGGTGTCATGACAAGAGCACTGGGCAGGAAGATGGTGACTTTCCATCCCAGGCCTATCTCTCACTTAACTTTGGGCTCCTGGGTGAGTCATGGCACCTCTCTAGCTTGGTGTTTCTTTCTGCACAATGCAGAGCTGGACTGGACTACTTAGAAGGTTCTCCCCCACTCCTGGGAGCTGTGTTTTTATGATGAGTGGGCATCTAAGCCATGGCCTGGCAAGCTGAGAACTGGGGATAGGGATAACCCATGATTCTTGCTCTGCCACATGGTTTCCTATAATTCTGGGAAGTTTTGCAGCCTACTTGGTAGGGACTGCCCAGCTCTGGGGCAAAGGAACTCTGGGGAGAGACAAGTTGATGTGATAGAGGGAGAGGAGGGGGAAAGAGAGGAGTGATGAGAGGGTGAGGCACTTACAGCAAGAGGAGATGGGCACACTGATGGCCAGGATCACCCAGGCGATGTCCATCTTGCTCAGGCAGATGGTGGCTCTGTGCTGGGGTTTGTCCCCTTCAGCCACATGCGATATATTCCCTGCTGTTCCAGGCTTCCAGGTCCCGGCAGGGACTAGGCGGTTGAGGAAGTTTCCTGTGGCTGTGGACACCACTGTGGAGAGAGGACTGGGCACCCTGTTGGTCATGGTGGGGGTGGCTGTAGCCTCCTCCTTGGCTTGGGCAACAGTGCTTTCTGAGCCCCCAGTAGGGTGGGCTGGGGCCTTCGAGGTTGAGGATGTTCCCTGAGGAGTCCCCTTGGAAGGGGCTGAGACACTGGCATTGAAGGCAGCCTGGGTGGGCCCCGCAGTGGCTGGGAAAACCCCAGAGCTGGCAGATGGAGGTCTGTTGATGCCAGGGGTGACAGTAAGCCAGGAGTCACTGTGGCTGGGGCCATCCTGTGGGTCACCGCGGGGTTGCTGAGAAGGCACTGGGGCAGGTTGTGGACTGGTAGGGGCACCTGAGGCTACTGTGGTGTCCGGCTCCCCTCCTTGGCTGGTGAAGGTGGAACCACCCCCCTGGTCTGCTCTGCTAAGGCCTGGCTTGTCCTCTGCAGGCACCAAGGGGGTGGTGGATGGTGCCCACGAGGTCCTGCTGGGCGCCACGGTTGTGGCCACTGTCTGGGGCTGCGGCAAGGAAGAATAACCCCGGAGTGGGTTCCTGGGGGTGAGGGTGGAGGGGTCAGGTTCTATAGACCCTGTAAAGTTGCCTTTGTAGATCTGAAAGATTTTCCCCAGGGGCCGCTTCTGCCCCAGATATGTGGAGCTCTGATTTCGTCCTCGCTGGCCTTCCTTCCTCCCAGAGTGGTCACTGGGTGCAGGCAGGACAGAGCGTGATGAACTGCTGGCCCCCTTTCGGGAAGAGCCTGGGGGCCTGGGAGGCCTGCGCGTGGTGGCCCGGGTAGGTGCTGTGGTGGGACGGCTGGTGGCTCCCATTGGCTTTGTCAGCAGGATGGCAGGCACAGCCTCCCCCTGGGGGTGGCCCTCTGAGTGGGAGGATGTGGTTGTCATGGCAGCAGGAAGGGGCCCTGTGGTCAGGGGCCCTTCAGAATGTGGGGTGGCTGCTGTCACCATGATGGTGGAGATGGTGTTTGTTGGAGGGTGTCCATCTGGATGTGGCGTTGTCATAGCCATGGGAGCTGTAGTCTGTGAGGAGGGTCCATCGGGATGGGGGCTCAGTAAGACCACAGAAGTAGGGGCAGTTGCCATGGAAGAGTGTCTGGTAGAGCTGAGGGATGCTGTCACCATGGTGTCTGGGGTGGTGCCTGAGGGGAGGACCTGAAGAGATTCTCTGGGAGATGGTTCCTGGGTGGCAAATACCAGTGCTTCGGTCAGTGCCAAGATCAGGAGGAAGCCTTGAGAGGAAGACAGAGAGAAAAGGTAAAACACCCGGGGAATTGCTCAGAGCCTGGACCTTCCTTACCCATGAACCTATGGAGCTCTGGGAACTAAAGGGAACACTGGGAGCAGTCTGGAGGTCCACACTGCCACCCTGACCCTCAAGAGCAGCTTCTCAGAACAGGCGGGGCTGGGTGTGAGAAGGATTACGGCCTCCGAGTGCCTGCTGCCCCTCTGTGGCCAGGGAGTGGTCAAGGCCAGGTTGATCAAAGGGAGGCTGGCAGCTCTGTGTGAGCCTGCCTGTGTCAGATGTGGAAGGCTTACATGGGCAGAGCTGACCAACCTTATGCCCTTTCTTAATATTCCATTTATGGACTGGACAAAGGCACAAATGGTCAGACCTCTGTTTATTCAGTCCTACTCACTGGACAAGTAAGGAGGGTCTCTATCCTCTCCTTGACACTGGAGGACACAAAAATGAACAGGGCAGTCTCTGGCTCTGAGTGAGCTCAAACAAATCTACAAACAATCCTAAAACAAGGCAGAGACATCTCAGTGCCATAGGATAGTAATAGGCAGAAGGGGACAGGCGTCCAGAGGGTGACCAGATCTGGTGCCCATATAGCACTTAGCAGAGAGCCTGGAAGAGAAGATGCACTCCATGAATGCCAGCTGGTTTTATGGTTATCATTAATGTTAACTGCTTTTCCTGTGGCGCTCATGTGGCTGAACGCTTTGTGGAAAATCACTGGTGATGTCCAACCTTTTGAAAAGGAGGACCTCTTTTGAGCATTAAAAGAAAATCATGAATTTTTCATGATGATCAGTGTGTGTGCTTTTAGTTCATTGAGAAAATGCACAAGGACAAAAACCTATAAATTTAAAAATACTTCTAAATATATGTGCATTTTATTAATCACAATAGCATGTGCCAAACTTAACAAATAACACATCTTGTACAAATGTGAGACATAGGATCTGTTCGGATTATAAACTGGAAAACTGTCCACCCTGGTACAATACATAGAATGGAAAGAACTGGTTTCTGCTGCTGAGGAGTGGCTTGATTAACTTCTAAGGCCTAATTCTGACCTGTGAACGCCTCCTTTTTCTTATGAACCCCTTCCTGGTTACTCTCATGCCCTTCCCCACCAGATTGAAGCAATGAATGGCCAAAGCAGGGGTCCTGGTAGTGATTTCTACATGTCTGGGATGGTCAGCAAAACTGCTGACAGGGGAAGGCAGGGGCCCTGGTGAGCTTTCAGAAACAAAGAAGGGGAGATCATCTTCTGGCATGCCTTTGGAACAGGCCCAGGATCACACTGAAGCCACCTCTGACTTAGGTGTGGGATGGAGTCTGAGTGTTGACGAGCTCCTCTCGCCTTGCACTTCTAAATTAGTGGGTGGAGGAGGGCAAGGGACAAGAGATTGAACAGACTGTAGCACACACAGTCTCCAGGGCCAAAAATTTGCCCAAAGCAACCTATTTTTTTCTACACTTTCTTTGGTGATCTAAACCATATATTAACAGTAATCTCTGCTTATTCAAGTCAATCCTAAAAACTGTTATCTTAGCACCTGCTCTGGCCTGCTTGATTTAATCCTCACAACCACTTGACGGGGGTAGGAAACTGAGATCTCAGGTAGATTAAGGAACATGTTTAAAGTCCCACCATAGCTGCAGTATATGAAACCGAGCTGTATCTAAAATGCATGCTTTTCCTGGTCAACCACCACCAACAATGCAGGAGGAGGAAGAGGACAGGAGCCTGCTGTGCCACGATGCTCTGACTGGTTCAGGGTTATTCCAACCCCTCTCTTGCAGCCAAACACCACAAGAACAATCTGTTCTTAGGGCTGGGAGTCTTGACCTCTGATGTTTCGAGGGACATTCTGTTACAAGCCTCTGTTTGCTCACGAGTCCCTTGGTTCAGTATAAGTGTTAAAGAGTGAACTGTTTGTCTCCCTAATTCATTTGTTGAAGCTCTAACCCCTAGCACCTCAGAATGTCACTGTATTTGGTGATAACCTTTAAAGAGGTTATTAAGTTAAAATGAGGCTGTTAGGGTGGTCCCTAATCTAATCTGATTGATGTCTTCATAAGAAGAGGAGATTAAGACACACAGAGTGATACTAGAGATGCTTGCACACAGAGGAAAGGCCACATGAGGACACGGTGAGAAGGTGGCCATCTTCAAGTCAAAGGGAGAGGTCTTATCAGAAACCAATCCTGTCAGTAACCTGATCTTGGTCTTCTAGCCTCCAGAACTGTCAGAAAATAAATTTCTGTTGTTTAAGCACCCCCAGCCTGTGATACTTTGGTATGGTAGCCCGAGCTAAGACAGGTGTCTTACATTAGAAATCCCTCAGAAAAAGGGAAGGCAGAGTTGTGTGCAGGTAGTGTATTTTGGGAAGTGATCCGAGGGGACAACCATGGGGGTCTGAGATGAGCCAAATAGAGAAAATCAATCTGAGGGCAGGTTATGAATTGATCAGGATGAGCAACTCGTATTTCCTGGGGACCTCTGAGGGACTGAGTAGACTGCACCTCAAACTATCTACGTGAGAGGAGCACTCACCAGTTCCTGATGTGGGAAACAAAGGCAAAAGAAAAATTTCCTTACTACTTACAGCCCACTGACAAATCCTTGAAGCAGGCAGTGACGTTCCCCTAGGAACTCAGCTGCCTCGATGTTAATACTTTGCTAAGTGCGAGAGGTAATCTTATCCTGCCCCTCAGGATCCTGTAAGTCTTCTTTAACATAAAAAATTCCTTCGGAAACTTCCTTTGTCTCTATCCCCCAAGATACCTTAGTAATCATCCCCCAACATATGGCCCACTGATATATATCTGAAGGGTCTCATGACTGAGTTTTTTCTTTTCTTTTTTTTAATAATTTTTATTTTGTTATATTAGTCACCATACAGTATATCCTTAGTGTTTGATGCAATGTTCCATGATTCATTATTTGCGTATAACACCCAGTGCACCATGCAATATGTGCCCTCCTTAATATCCATCACTGGCCTATCCCAATCCCCCACTCCCCTCCCCTCTGAAGCTCTCAGTTTGTTTCCCAGAGTCCACAGTCTCTCATGGTTCATTCCCCCTTCTGTTTACCCCCCTTCATTCTTCCCTTCCTTCTCCTACCGATCTTCCTATTTCTTATGTTCCATAAATGACTGAAACCACATGATAATTGTCTTTCTCTGCTTGACTTATTTCACTTAGCATAATCTCCTCCAGTCCCTTGCATTCCCACCAACAGTGGAAGAGGGATCCCCTTTCTCCACATCCTCTCCAACATTTGTTGTTTCCTGCCTTGTCCATTTTTGCCATTCTAACTGGCAAAAGGTGGTATCTCAATGTGGTTTTGATTTGAATTTCCCTGATGGCTAATGATTTTGAACATTTTTTCATGTGTCTGTTAGTCATTTCTTTGTCTTCATTGGAAAAATGTCTATTCATAACTCCTGCCCATTTTTGGTTTTGATTATTTGTTTCACGTGTATTGAGTTTGAGAATTTCTTTGTAGATCTTGGATACTAGTCTTTTATCTGTAGTGTCATTTGCAAATATCTTCTCCCATTCTGTGGGCTGCCTCTCAGTTTTCTTGACTGTTTCCTTGGCTGTGCAGAAGCTTTTGATCTTGACGAAGTCCCACAAGTTCATTTTATCTTTTGTTTCTCTTCCTTTGGAGATGTGTCATGAAAAAAGTTGCTGTGGCCGATGTCAAAGAGGTTGCAGCCTATGTTCTCCTCAATGATTTTGATGGATTCCTGTCTCACATCAAGGTCTTTCATCCATTGGGAGTTTATCTTTGTGTATGGTGTGAGAGAGTGGTCAAGTTTCATTCTTTTGCATGTAGCTGTCCAATTTTCCCAGCACCATTTATTGAAGAGACTGTCTTTTTTCCACCGGATGTTTTTTCCTGCTTTGTCAAAGATTAGTTGCCCAAAGAGCCAAGGGTCCATTTCTGGGTTCTCTATTCTGTTCCATTGGTCTATGTCTGTTTTGTGCCAGTACCATGCTGTCTTTGTGACACAGCTTTGTAGTATAGCTTGAAATCCGACAACGTGATGTACCCCAGCTTTGTTTTCCTTTTCAACAATTCCTTGGCTATCGGGCCTTTTCTGGTTCCACACAAATTTAAGGGATGTTTGTTCCAGTTCTTTGAAAAATGTCATTGGTATTTTGATCGGGATGGCATTAAAACTGTGGTACTCTGGAGCTATATAGACATTTTAACTATGTTTATTCTTCCAGATCCATGAGCATGGGAATATTTTTCCATCATTTGTGTCATATTCTTCAATGTCTTTCAAGAGTGATTTGTAGTTTCTAGAATATAGATCAACTTACCTCTCTGGTTAATTCTGAATACTTGTATGAATTTTGGTGCTATTGTAAATGGAATGCGATTCCAAATTTCTCTTTCTTCAGTCTCATCATTCGTGTATAGAAATGCACCTGATTCTGAGACATTGATTTTGTATCCTGCCACATTACTGAATTGCTCTATAACTTCTAATAGTTTGGGGTGGAGTCTTTTGGGGTTTTCCATATAGAGTATCACGTCATCTGCGAAGAGAGACATTTTGACTTCTTCTTTGCGATTTGGATCCCACCTTTTATCCTCTTTTGTTGTCTGTCTGTTGCAAGGACTTCTAGTACTATGTTGAATAATAATGGTGAGTGGGGCAGCATCCTTGTCTTGTTCTGATCTTAAGGGAAAGGCTTTCACTTTTTCCCCATTGAGAATGACCGATATTTGCTGTATAGAGCTTTTCATAGATGGTTTTACATGAAATTGAGGAATGTACCTCTATCCTACACTCTGAAGGGTTTAATCAGGAAAGGATGCTGTATTTGTCAAATGCTTTTCTGTACAATTGAGAAGATCATATGGTTCTTGACTCTTTTCTTGTTGATATGATCTATCCTCCTGATCGATTTGCAAATGTTGGAACACCCTTGGAACCACCAGTGAATCCCAGTTGTTGATAGATAATCCTTTTTGATCTGTTGGATCCTATTAGCTAGGATCTTTTTTTTTTTTTAAGATTTTATTTATTTATTTATTTGACAGAGACAGACAGCCAGCGGGAGAGAGAGAGAACACAAGCAGGGGGAGTGGGAGAGGAAGAAGCAGGCTCCCAGCGGAGGAGCCTGATGTGGGGCTTGATCCTGGAACGCCGGGATCACACCGGTAATACTGGCCTCATAGAATGAGTTTGGTAGTTTTCCTTCTGTTTCTATTTTTTGAAACAGCTTCAGGAGAATAGGTATTATTTCTTCTTTGAATGTTTGGTAGAATTCCCCGGGGAATCCGTCAGGCCCTGGACTCTTGTTTTGGGGGAGGTTTTTGATCACTGCTTCAATCTCTTCATAATTAATCGGTCTGTTTAAATAATCAATTTCTTCCTGTTTTAGTCTTAGTAGTTTATAGGTTTCCAGGAAGGCATCCATTTCTTCCAGGTTGTTTAATTTTTTGGTATAAAGCTGTTGATAAAAGTTTCTAATGATCCTTCCTATTTCATTGGTGTTGGTTGTGATCTCTCCCCTTTCATTCATAATTTTATCTTTCATTATAATTTTAATCTGGGTCCTTTCTCTATTCTTTTGAATAAGTCTGTCCAGTGGCTTATCGGTCTTATTTATTCTTTCAAAGAACCAGCTTCTAGTTCTGTTGATCTGCTCTACTGTGCTCCTGGTTTCTAATTCGTTGATCTCTGCTCTAATCTTGATCACCTGCCTTCTCGTGCATGGGTTAGGCTTGTTCTTCTGTTCCAGCTACAGCTTCTTGAGGTGAGAATATAAAAACTGCATTTTAGATTTTTCTGTTCTCTTGAGTGAGGCTTGGATGGCTATGTATTTTCCCCTTAGGACTGCCTTCACAGTGTCCCATAGGTTTTGGACCCATGTGTTTTCATTTTCACTGGTCTCCAAAAATTGTTTAAACACGTCTCTGTGTTTTGTGCTTCTAACACCGCCAGCCGCCCCCAGTTCCTGTGCACGCTCCTGAGCTCCCTGTTTCAGTGTGGTTCGCACACGCTCTGGAGCGCCGGTTTTCAGTCTGGTCGTGCATGCACTCCCGAGCTCTCGGTATCAGTCCGGTTCCAGTGAGCGCTCCAGAGCTCCGGTTTTCAGTCTGGTTGCACTAGCACTCCTGAGCTCCTGGTTTCAGTCTAGTTCGAGTGAGCACTCCGGAGCTCCCGGTTTTAGTCTGGTTCCCGTGAGCGAGCCAGAGCTCCGGTTTTCAGTCTGGTCGCACGTGCGTTCCCAGGCTCACAGTCTCAGTCTGCTCTCTCGCGGGTGTTGGTCCGTGAGTCCGGCCCGCTCCCCAGTGCAAGTGGCCACTGCTTCCTGGTGCCTGAGCACGTCGGCTCCCTCCCCCTTCCATTTATCTTCGATATCTGTGCACGGATTCATGGCTCCCCGCTTTGTACCTCAATATTCAGCGCTGGAAATGTTCGTTTGTAGAGATCCAGATGTATCTTCCTGCATCTCAGGGTGATTCCATGGGTTTTCAGGATAGTCTGGTACATATCCAGCTCGATTCAGGGGACCAGCTGAGAAAGGGGTCCCCTACTCCTCTGCCATCTTTGCTCCTCCCTGCAGAAAGTGGTCGCTTTTTTGTTCATAGAGTTTCTGGTACTCTTTTCTTCTTTCTCCAGTTGCGTTCATAGGTATTCAGAATGGTTTGGTAGCTCTCTAGCTGAATTCCTGGGACCAGACGAACTTTAGGTCTCCTGTTCCTCTGCCATCTTGGAACCAGAACGGGGTTAATGTTCTTAATATATTAAAGAGGTTAAAGCAAAAAAGTAAAACAACATTCTGTTGGCCGTAACTCAGTCATATGGCTTCAACCAACTTCAGAGGAGGCTGGAAATGTGGTTTAGTTTTAGGCCCAAGTGGTGAGGCTGGATGCCAAATTCCTTCCTGTCCAGCTTCCATGGGACGAGGGGTGGCTGGAAGAGCTTCCCTCAGGTGCGGAGCCGCCCATCTCCCTCACAAAGTGGAAAATGGCCCACAGCTGACTCGTCTTTTGCCCTGGCCCTGCAAGTGAGGGCTAAAAGCTCTGCGCTATGAAGCCATGGTGCAGACACTATATTTCTAGCATGAAAGGATTTCAGTCTAAAATGGAACCAGGAGGATAGTGAATGCAGAATCTCCTGAGTTTTTTCTAAACAATAATAAATGACCTTTCTAACTCTGGTTAGCCCCCTTAGGATCTTGGAAACTTTGTTTCCAAAATACCCTGAAGGCTTGTGTTGTCCCTAATCCCCTTTCAACTTGAAAGTATATAATCAGTCACCCATCATAATCTTTGGTTCTTTCTGCTCTTTCTGCCCACAGGTCCTGTCCCCATGCTTTAATAAAATCACCTTTTGCATCAAAGATGTCTCAAGAATTCTTTCTTGGCCGTTGGCTCCGAACTCTAACATTTCCTACATCGCTCCCATCTCCACTGGCCCAGGGCTACTCCACTGGCACTCGTTCCTCTGTATTCCTCACTCCTGCACGAGGCCCATGGCCAGTGCGGCTTAGTTAGAGAAGCCCTGGGCAGAGGGGCTGTCAGGGTGTGCCTGTGCCCACTGGTGGCTGCTGCAACAGCTGGAGTTAAAATTAAAGGCCCAGAGGATTCCTGGGGTAGAACACCAGATGTGTTAGAGACAATCAGAGACCAGAGACCAAGGACATGGCAATCTTTTGGCAGCAGGACCAAGGGCAGTGCAAAGTTTACAGAGACCCTGAATAAGCCCAGTGACGGGTGGGAGAGAAGCCACCCTGGCCTCCAGAAGAACTTTTGCAGCACTCTAGAGGCAGAGGGGTTAACACATCCTAGTCTTTAAAATACTCAGGGAAAGAAATTCCTCTGACTTTCTCACTAGGAACATTCCAGGGGTTAAAGTCTTCCCAGCTGGGAAGTATATGACTACAATCCTTCTTGCTCTAAGACTTACAGTGTAAATAAATGTTTGCCCCTCCCCCTTTTTTTAAGTTATCAGCATCCTGTGAAGTTATTTTTCTCTCTAGGAAGACTGTTAAATTACCTCTCAGCCCTTTCTTCTGTAGACTTTAGAGTAAACCTTTGTTTGGTACAACGAATGGGTATTGCCATCTGGGTGCCAAGAGTTTTCATTTGGAGGATAACATTTAGCTGTCACAGTGAGAGGGGCCCTAGAGGTAACTTAATCATATTCTCTCATTTCACAAAGGGGGCAATGGAAGGAGCAAGCTGACTTGTCCACAAAGACAAGGCAGGTTGGGGACACAGCCTGGACCACAGCCACTATTTCAAAGCAACTTTTCATTTGTATCATAAAAATTGCTATGATGTGGTACTGCAAAACAAACACCTCCTTCAACCTCCACTGTCACCTTCACTAAGGAAGTCAGACATGACTTTACCTCTCCTCTTTGGCATAAAAGGTTAATAATTGAATGGAAGGGCGCATACTGTCACAATAACTGTGCAAGGCCTTCAACCCGGGCCTCCCCTAACAGATGCAAATTTTCATTCAAGTTCCTTTGTGCTGGCCTGCTCGCTCTTCTCCCCACAATCTGGGGCTATCGCCTCTTTGCATATCATTTGTATAGATTTGCATAATAGCTTCTGGAGGCTCTAATTCCAAGTATGTGAGAGAGACTAAAACTAAAATTTAGCTTGACATGCTTTAAATGTGGAACTGAATTTTAAAGCACCTCGGAGAATGGACAAGTGTAGGGGGCGGAAACCCACAGACTGATGGGTGTCCAGATATTTCAGGAAGGCCTCCTCCTACTTAGAATTCCAATGCATACATGATCCCAGGGCCCAAAGAAAGGAAAGGTCCTCCTCTTTCAGCTTATTTGGTTGGCTGCCCACAGTGCATATTGGGCATATTTGCATCTGGCAAAGGCATGTACAGAGCTCATGAAGAGAGAAATGGCTAATTTAACATATGAGGTGCTTCCTATACACAATTCACTACTTGAAGGGCTAAACCTGTCCTGATATATTTAATTCCCAGAACACCCTGATGAGACAGGTACTATTGTTAGCTCATCATTGCAACTGAGGAAAAGCAGCACAGAGAGGTATAGGAACCCGTCTCCTTTCACACAGGTGGGGAATGGTGAGCTGTGATTTGACCTGGCACCTTGGCTTCAGAGTCTACACTCTTAAGGGCACCTGGGTGGCTCAGTCAGTTAAGCGTCTGCCTTCGGCTCAGATTATGATACCAGGGTCCTGGGATCGAGCCCCACATCAGGCTCCCTGCTCGGTAGAGAGCCTGCTTCTCCATCCCCCTCTACCCTCCCCCTCCCCAGCTCCTGCTCTCCTTCTCTCACTCTATCTCAAATAAATAAAGAAAACCTTAAAAAAAAAAAAAAAGAGTTGGATGCTTAACTGACTGAGCCACCCAGGCACCCCATCATTTTCCTTGTAATTTAAAATGTCTTTATCTTCTAAGTAGCGCTTTCCTCCCCATTACACTAGAT
The DNA here is from genome assembly GCF_017311325.1 of Ursus maritimus. Lineage (NCBI taxonomy): Eukaryota > Metazoa > Chordata > Mammalia > Carnivora > Ursidae > Ursus > Ursus maritimus. The sequence continues at coordinate 28,720,572 of NW_024424453.1, forward strand.
TTCTACTGCTAGATATTTTTCCCATTGTCCTCAAACCTTGTGACAGAATCACAGGATCAGGAAACTGAGAAGTCTTCTAAGCCATCCCCTCATCACCAAGCCACCAAGCAAGACGGCAGGTCAGCTACTGTCAGTAAGTTCAAGGACACCCCTCCCACCAAGAGGTGGGGTCTGTTTTCCTCCCCTTGACCCTGGGTAGGCCTTTGTGACTTATGTGAGGAATAGAATGGGGCAGAAGTGACATCACATGACTTCCAAGGCCAGGACAGAAAAGGTCACACAGCTTCTTCAGGTTTCTCTTGGGTGTCTTTCACCCCATATAAGAAGTCCAGTGGCCTTTAGGCCACCAGGTAGAGAGACTGAGTGGAGGGACCACATGGAGAGGGAGAAAAATGCCTAAGGAGTCCCAGCTGTTCCAACCCCAGCCAGGCATCAGACATGACAGTGAAGCAGCCTAGAGATAACCCTGGCTCCAGCCATTATTGGATTGCAACCACACAAGAGAAGCCAAGTGAGAGTTGCTTCACTGAGCTCAGTCAACTCTAACATTCTATTTTTTTTTTAAAGATTTTATTTATTTATTCGACAGAGATTGAGACAGCCAGTGAGAGAGGGAACACAAGCAGGGGGAGTGGGAGAGGAAGAAGCAGGCTCATAGCGGAGGAGCCCGATGTGGGGCTCGATCCCACAACGCCGGGATCACGCCCCGAGCTGAAGGCAGACGCTTAACCGCTGTGCCACCCAGGCGCCCCCAACTCTAACATTCTAATAAAGTAAAAGATTAAGCCACTGTTTTGGGGTGGTTTGTTTTACAGCAACGAGTAACTGGAAACTGGAACACTTAGGAATTTAACTTCTGCATCTGGTGTTTTTTTGTTTTTTGTTTTTGTTTTTAAAGATTTTATTTATTTATTTGACAGAGAGAGAGACAGCCAGTGAGAGAAGGAACACAAGCAGGGGGAGTGGGAGAGGAAGAAGCAGGCTCCCAGCAGAGCAGGAAGCCCAATGCAGGGCTTGATCCCAGGACTCTGGGATCATGCCCTGAGCCGAAGGCAGACGCTTAACGACTGAGGCACCAAGGTACCCCGGCATCCGGTGTTTTAACAACAGAAGGAAAGAGTATCCACAGCATATCAAATCTGACCATCAGGGAGTCTGTTCTCAACATGGGCAGGAATATACCATCTTGCCAGGAAATGGGCTTTTCTAATTTCAAGATTATTCTCTTTTAGTGGGAAGGGATATTAGGATTCTCTGGTATCTAACTCCTTCACTTTACAGATGAGAAGGCTGAGGTCCAACAAAGTGAAATACCCTGGGCCACACAGTTATACAGGGTTAGGACTGGGAGTGACCTAGGCCGAGTCACTGCCCCTACAATCCCACTAATGCTCCAAACCCACAGTGTTCTCTTTAAATCACTGGTCCTGATATTCTAGTGTGTTCCATCCTCTGATCTTCTATGCTCTCTTCTATTTTAAAGATCAAACATGAACTCCTCATTTCTCACAGCATGGTTTCCCTCAAAAATAAATATGCATCATTACCTTCAAGGTGTGCTTTATAGAGATAACTTATGCTTGTGACCTTGGCTTCTTCATGAAACCAGGGAGTTTAGGGTGCAAACCTAGCTTTTACCCTCCTTCCAGGCAGCCACACCTGTGGCCTTCAGCCAGCATGAATTTCCTTGTGCTGCACCGGGAGGCTGATGGAGCAGTTTCCTTTTTTTTTTTTTTTTAAGATTCTATTTATTTATTTATTTGACAGAGAGAGAGAGAGAGCACAGGCAGGGGGAGCAGCAGGCAGAGGGAGAGGGAGAAGTAGACTCCCTACTGAGTAAGGAGCCCAATGTGGGGCTCAATCCCAGCATTCTGGGATCATGACCTGAGCCAAAGGCAGATGCTTAACCAACTGAGCCACCAGGTGCCCCCAGAGCACAGTTTCCTAACAGAAACACTACAAACACATGTGAACACACGTACACACATGCATGCAAGTGATCCCTGCCCAAGCTATAGATTTATGAGGAAATGAATTATCACTTTTGTTTTAAGTCACAAAGTTTTGGGGTGGTTGGTTAGGCGGCAACAGTAACTGGAATACCACCCATGTAGAAGTGAACTTAAAGCTCTTTCAGTGATCATTCTGGATTTAAAGTTGTTTTTGTTTGTTTGTTTTTTTAAGTGCAGGAACTCAACAGGCTGATTCTCTATTTGGGTTCCTTTATTTTCCTCCTCTCTTGCTCATATGGAAGGAAAGAGAAATATCTCAATTCTGGGCTCTTTCTATATCATCTTTCTCCAATTTAGGCTCCAAGTTCCCCCAAAGGAAGAAAGGAACATGGCATCCTAGGAGTGCCATGGAATTTCCGGCATACATGCACTTTGTGGCTTAGAGGACAGATGGAATACAGCTGGAGGCCAATGTATGGTGCCCACATATTGGAGGATATGACCATTTCCTTCAAGGAGCTGCTATTCTAGAAGGGAAGAAAATCAGCTAGGACAGGGACACAAACTCATACACCAAAGATATTCTCTCGAAGACTTTCCCCAAACAAAAATGAAAAGGTCAACTCAACTTCTAATAAAATAACAGGATCATTAATATTCAGGGAACATCTTGTTGACATCAGGGGAAAGAACACAAGTGCAGTCCTGACTGGCTTGTACCCTCCCAAAACTAAAAGGAAAAGGCTAATAAAAAAATGTTTCGGGGGCGCCTGGGTGGCACAGCGGTTAAGCGTCTGCCTTCGGCTCAGGGCGTGATCCCGGCGTTCTGGGATCGAGCCCCACATCAGGCTCCTCCGCTATGAGCCTGCTTCTTCCTCTCCCACTCCCCCTGCTTGTGTTCCCTCTCTCGCTGGCTGTCTCTATCTCTGTCGAATAAATAAATAAAATCTTTAAAAAAAAAATGTTTCATGCTTTATAGTGGAGAACCTGACCAAAACTACCTCAGCCAGGTGATCAAGGTCAACATTAACAGTGATAAAGTCATGGTGACAGTACCTCTGTAGTTTTCCTTCCCCTATAAACCCAGGTTAATGAGAAGAAAAACAAATAAAAAATCCAAATTAAGGGACAGTCTACAACGTATCTGACCAATACTTCCCAAAACTGTCAAGGTCATCAAAAACAAGGAAATTCTGAGAAACTATCACAGCCAAAAAGTGCCTAAGGAGACAACTAAATGTGATGTGGTATCCTGGATAGGATCCTGAAACAGAAAAAGGACATTAGGGGAAAATGAAGAAAATGTGAATAAAGTATGGACTTCCATTAATAATAATGTATCATTTCATTAATTGTGACAAATGTACTCTAGTAATATAAGATGTTACAGAAAACTGAATGTAGGGTATATAGGACTTCTCTCTTCTACTTTTGCAACTTTCTTATAAGTTTAAAGCTATTCTAAAATTTTAAAAAGTATTTTTAAAAAGTTCCATGTGGGTTTTGGAGGGGGATATAGCTGAAGGGAGGTTTGCAGGCAACTTTCCCAGCAACTTGGTATAAGATCATGTGTCCACAGATGAGGGCATGCAGATAGGACAGTGGGTAGAGAAAGTCTGAGTCCCACCCTGCCCTAATGGCAGTTTCAGGTTCCTCGGGTCTTTCTTAACTTAGTGGGTAGATTCTAACTTAGCTACTGATATGTTGTGGAGCCTACTTAGAGAAAGAGAAAAGGGAAAAAAAAATCCATGACTATTGCCACATCTTTCTATATTCCCTCTGATTCTCAGCTTTTAAAATATTTGCATTCAGAACCAAAGTGTAGAATTTGGAGGTGAAATGGTCAGAGAGACTAACAGCCTGAACACATAGTTTTAAACCTGTTCAAAATCCAACTGAGGGGTTAGGGTAAATGCCATTCATGTAATAAAATAGTCACAACTTTCTTGACCCAGGAAGCAGGCTGCATGAAAATCAAAGTTTATTTATCATTACTATGGGGCTGGATTGCACTGCAATTTAATCACGGGAGCCATATAAGGTGTTGGATATGGATACCTCCATCCTCATTCAAAATTTCTGCCCATACCCCTTTCCTGCTATGTGATGATGTAGCTAGCTCTAAAAATCCAACTTGACAATCACTTTGTCTTGACAAGATCAAGGTCCTTCAATATTCCTGGTGAGAAATGATGTCTCCCAGCCCCCGTGCTCCCAGGACACTCTGTTCCCATTCATATTGTGGCTCTTCTTCCCACAGAGCCCTTCATTCAAGAGTGGGGGGCAGGCATGAGCCTGGGGAGGGGACAGTGGTATTTAGGAAAAATTCTGGCTCTGTAAATTCCTAGTTCTGTGACTTCAGGCAAATTAGTTGAGCTTTGTTTTCCTCAGTTATACAATAAGGATGATAATGCCTAACTCAGTTCATGGTGCTTTCAGTGGTAAGATAGGAGACTTAGAGGTACAGAGGCCCCACACAGTACTGGCATTCAACAGGTAGCAACTGTTGTTTTAGTTTCTACTACATTTAGGTCACTCCCCTGGGGCCATGAACTTCCTGAGCATCTGGAGCCCCAGAACTTAGTTCACTGTCTGACTCATACAAGGAACACAATGATGTTTACTGAATAATATGTGAATAAAAGAATACTTAATTCCATACACTTAAGTTATGTGCAGCTGAATACTTCCAACAAAATTATAGATGTTTATTTCTTGAAGACAATGTCAATGAAAGAAAGCAGTAAATAATGTGAGTCCTATGTTATAGCAGTTTGAGGTGGGTGAGTGTGTGCATGTGTGTATTTATCTCATTTTTACTTTGCTTGCTTTGGTGATTAACATCAACTAGTTCAAATGAACACAACATCCCATAAGACAGGGTGAGGCAAGAGAATGCTGAGATGAAACCTACCTCCTAGAGATTCTCCTAAGATCCTCTTCCACAATTGTGCCCATCACTGCATGTTCCATTCTTAACTACAAAAGCAAATCAGCCTTTATTTCTTTCCAAAGTTCTAAAGGGTTGTGTGAGAGTGTGTGCCAGGATTTGGGCTTTACAGAGATATGTCTCAGCTTTGGCTTCCTGGTTGAAGGTGTATGCTCTGGGCAGGTTTTGATGGCAGCAATAAAGAAGCAGGATAAATAGGAGGACTTACTATTGAGGACCACCTGATAGGGCAGCGCTGAGAAGCCCATGGAGTCTCCAAATGCCTGGTTCCTATAAACCCAATTAAATGATTCCCACAGGGCCTAAAGTCCCACAACTTGGGTCTGGTCCAGCAGGCTCCTCAGCAAGCAAAAGAGGACCTTTGGGACTCCTGAGGAACCCTTTGCATAGTCCTGGGACCTGCACAAAGAGGATAACCTCACCAGTATCTGTCTACCCGCAGCTTCAAATTCTCAAAAGCAAAAGGGAGAAGAAAAGGCACAAAGTCCTGGCCTAAACATGCCTGAGAATCACTTACCTAAAAAGATCATTGGAGTTTTTGACCTGACATCCTCTTGTGCTTGCTGACATTATCTCTCAGTACCCACTCCTCCTCACAGAAGAGCTTACTGCTTACTGAGAGGACAAAAGAGGCTAGCAGGGACAGTAGCAAGTCTGGGAGGAGGGGGAGGGTGAGCTAAGTGGAGAGGCTGACATCAAAGAAGGGTGTCTGCTCTCTCTGGCATGCTGGCTCTCCTGCTCCTGAGCCCCCGCAGCTTCTCCACGAGCATTGTGCAAGGCTGCTTGGTATTCTCGCCTGGTTTCCTGATGGGGCTAGGCGCAGACTGTCTGGTACAGCTCTCATCGGTTGCCAAAGGTTCACTGCCTGTTCCAGTTTGCCTGGAACAAAACGGCTCAAGCAACACAGCTGTGCATCCTTGTGAAATTGCCTAATTTCCCATTTCAAGGCAGGATGCCCATACTCCAAGGTATAATTTAGGTTTTGGGCATGAGCTAGATTTCACAATTGAATTCTGAAAGTCAGCCCTCCAGGCTATGCGTGCTTGGGGATTAAAGCTTTCCTCCCTGCTTGTCTCTCTTTTCCCCTAATACTGTTCACTAATTGTAGATTTCTACTTATTGAGTACCTACTGTGTGCCAGGCACTCTACTAGGTGATTTTTATATATTATCTTATTCAGTCATCATAAAACCCTATGAGGGAGAAAAGAACAAATCTGAATCCATGAGATTACAAAGTGCCCACCCTCCACCTCTTTATTATTCTCCTTTGGAGTATAAATCCATGGATATATGTACCTGAATAATTCAATGTGGACTTGGAGGTAGCTTTCTGGAGGAAAAACTAATAAAGTCTTTTCCTATCCATGTCAAACCAAGGAGACAAGAACAACACACAGAACAAGGAGAGAACAACAGAAGATGGTCTGTAATTCAAAACTATGTGGGATGTAACAGATTTTATGTGCAGTAGCTTAGCAGGGAACCCCTGAAAGCCAGAGGAACCCAGGAAGGCTTCCTGGAAGAGGAGAAATATGAACCCCCTTACTATCATTCCACTGTTCATTTTTTGTTCAACAAACATTTATTGAGGGCTAAGCTGACTACGGCTTTGTGTTTCCCAAACTGGCATCCTAATCTCAGCCATGGAGATGGCTGCTATTATCTCATTCCCCATCATGGGTACTAAAATGCATACTGGCAGAGAAAATTCTGGCAAATTCTGAAAAGGATTTTTTTTCAGAATTTATCCATGAGTAGAAAACACTTTAGCACTTTATATTTTACACTGTATTAATGTTCAGAATCAGAACACACATTTATTAAGTATCTAATTATGTTTGCAGGTATTTTTATTCCTACAAACCCATTTAATACTCATATATTATAAGAGGTGGGTCTCATTCCCTAAAACCAAGGTTCAGAGAAGTCAAAAGATTTATTCAAGGTCACACATTCAATGGGGAGCCAAGATGAACACATAGCATAGTTCAAATCCTGCCTCTGACTTGAGCCCGAGAAGATAAAATCAGGATCAAAACTGAAGCACATTGCTGAAAGACTCTAATCCCAGGCTAAGCCTGGTGTGTGGGGACCACCACTACAGCCCAACTTCAGAATGTTGTCTTTTGTAGACACCCTCCTCAGTAGCAAAAGGTAGCTGCCCCTACATCCTAAGCATGGGTAGGAGGGGAGGTAGTTCCTTACCGCAAATTTGGTTAGCTGTTCTCCCCGTAACTCTAGCCACAGCTCCCACAACTCAGGTATTAAAGCACATAGGTAAGTGGTGTCCCACCACCCAAATGTGATCCAAATTTCTTTTAGAATCTAGAACACACTGTTTAAATCCTACAGACCTAGGAATAGGACACTTTATAATAAAGGGTGCTTAAGTTTTTTTCTTCACCTCTCTCTTCTCTTTCCTGGAGAGATATGGGAAGAAAACATATACTAGAACTAAGTATAAATTCACTCACTAGTTGTATGACCTTGTATCAATTCCCCAAGCAAGATGGCTATGTTGGGATTCTGTCTGGTGCTTTCCATTCACCATCATGTCCTCTCATTGGTTCTTCAGATTTTGCACTTAGTGGACAATGTAGCCTGCCATCTAGATTCCTCCTTCCACTTCCAAAAAGGAGGCTCTTGTTCTATAGATGCTAGGAGTATTGGCAGTTGATGGCACATAGCTAAGTTTCTCTTCAGGAATTGCTCTCAGTTGAAGAGAGCTGCCTTGCTCAAGGTTATACCCTCTTGATAAAAAACTTGGATCCAATGACTGGCTCCTATGGGGTTAAAAGGACTGATCTCCTTGCCTCAATCCGGGAGAACTGTAAAGGGCCACTTCAGCTCTGGAGTTCCCCATAGGGTTGGCTGTGGCCTTTGGTGTGACTGCATCACAGCCCAACTGCTCTCCTGCCCAGTCATGCTTCCTTTACTAAAAGTGTTGATTCTGGGAACACTTCCAAAAAACGTCCTACATGCAGCTTTATAGCTCATAGTCTGCTTTCTGGGAACCATATCTGCAACATACAGTATCCAATCAATGCTGATGAATAAGAGGAGGATGATTACCCTTCTTGTCATTCCTTCCCTATGTCTTACTCATATATTACCCATTATTTCCAGTGTCTTACCTATATATTCCTTCTATCTCATTTAATATTCCCTTAAAGATTCACCACTTTGGGATAGCCTCTCTCAGTGTACCCCTTTCCTGGTTCTAGTCATCTTAACTATGAACGCCATGCTAAATGATAATATGTAAGACATATTCTTGTCATGTGTATTTCTCACATCACTCCATTAGCCTGGAAGCTCCCTGAGAATAGACATTTTCAAATTTAATTTAAAAATATTCCTCTCACTCAGATTTGAGGAGGAGAAGATGGTGACAGAGTAGGAAGACCTTAGGCTCCTTTCAACCCAGGAACACAGCTAGATAATTATCAATCATCCTAAATACCCCAGAAACTGGCCTGAAGATGGAAAGAACAAACTCTACAACTAAAGGGAGAGAAGAGGCCTCATCAAAAAAGGTAGGAAGTGTGGAGATGTGGTTTAGGGGAGAAATGGACTGAAGGTGCTGCAGAGGGGAAGGAGCCATGGTTGTGGAGAAAGGTGAGAGAGAGACAGGTATACACAGGGGAATGCAAAAGGGGGATGTTTCCCCAAAGCCATTGGCTTGGAAAATGAGAGGGGCTGAATTTTGAGTTTTTGCAACCACCAGGGATTAAAGCTTAGAGATTTAAAGGTCAGTGGGCTTGGCTAGGAAAGAGTCCACAGGGCACTGTCTTGCTCCTAGACAGAAAGCAGGCAAACAACCTGGTGCTAGACTGTGGAAGCCGTGATCTGAAGAACGCCTGGGCACACAGTGGGGAGATAACTCATTCGCTCCTCTCAGAGAGTATCCCTGGGAGGCAGTGTTCAGAGAGATGCCTCTCCAAGAACAAGGGAGCTGGCAGGCACCATTTCTCCCCTGCACCTCAGCATAAATGCAGAGCCACCTGCAGGAGGCAGCACAGTCCTAACACCGGCTGCCTAACTTGCTTACACCAAGCTCCACTCCCCGTGCTCTGGTGGGACTGCCCTTCTAATCAAGCTTGCCTCAGTCCCAGCATGGCAGGCCCCTTCTGTAGAAGACTAGCACAAACCACTCTCCACACTACATCTCCCAGCCAGAGTTAGTTTTACAGAACCTCAGTTCTGGTGGAGTTGGTGTCAGGTCTCATTTCACAAGCAGACCATAGCACTCCTAGTTAAAACTCACCACATTCAGGCCAGGGACCAAATACTGCCCATAGCAGGCAAGGAGAGTCTTTGCATGTGACGGGCCTGAAGAGTCGAGCAGCCAAAACACAATAGCAGAGTGCATGCAGCACACACCAGAGACACTCCTTGAGGCACCAGGCCCTGGGCACTATATGACCTTGTCTTCATAAGGCCATTACTTTCAGTAGCAGGAGACATAACTTCTATCACACAGAAAAAGGCAGAGACACAGACAAAATGCCAAGACAGAAGAATTTATGGCAAATGAAAGAACAAAATAAGGCATGGCTAGAGATCTAAGTGGAACAGAGATAAGTAACATGCCTGATGGAGAATTTTTTATTTTTATTTTTTAAAGACTTTATTTATTTGAGAGAGAGAGAGAGAGAGCACACACACAAGTGGGGGGAAGGGGCAGAGGGAGAGGAAGAAGCAGGTTCTCTACTGATCAGGGAGCCCAATGAAGGGCTTGATCCCAGGACCCTGGGATCATGACCTGAGCTGAAGGCAGATGCTTAACTGATGGAGTCACCCAGGTGCCCCCCTGATGGAGAATTTGAAGCAACATTCATAAAGATACTCACTGGACTTGAGAAAGAATAGAAGACATCAGTGAGACCCTTACCACAGAGATAAAAGAGTTAAAAAAAGAACCAATCAGAGATGAAGAATGCAATAAACGAGATTGGAAACAGGCTTGATGTAATAAACAGCAAACTGGAAGAAGCAGAGGAATAAATTAGTGACCTGAAAACAAAATAATGGAAAATAATGAAGCCAAACAAAAGAGGGAAAGAATGATGCAACATGAGAATAGACTTAGGGAACTCAGTGACTCTATCGAATGTAATAACATTTCTGGAGTCCCAGAAGAAGAAGAGAGAGAAAAGGGGGCAGAAAATTTATTTCAAGAAATAGTAGCAAAAAACTTCCCTAATCTGGGGAAGGAAATAGACAATCAGATCCAGGAGGCACAGAGTACTCCCATCAAAATCAACAAAAGCAGGCCAACACCAAGACATGTTGTAATTAAATTTGCAAAACATAATGATAAAGAAAAAATCTTAAAAGCAACAAGACAAAATAAGTCCTTAACCTACTAGGGAAAACCCATAAGGGTAGCTGGAGATTTTTAAACAGAACTCAGTAGAAGAAAAAAAAGAAACTTCACAGGCCAGAAGAAAGTGGCATGATATATTCAAAGTGCTGAATGGGAAAAAAATCTGCAGCCAGGAATACTTTATAACAGCAAGAATCATTCAGAATAGGAGAGATATGGAGTTTTTCAGATAAACAAAAAACTAAAGGAGCTCATGACCACTAAATCAGCCCTCAAGAAATGTTAAAGGGTACTTTTGAGTGCAAAGGAAAGAACAAAAGTGACAAAGATAAGAAAGGATTAGAGAAATCTTCAGCAACAATGACAAAACAAGTAATAAAATGGCAATAAATACATATCAATAATTACTCTGAATGTAAATGGACTAAGTGCTCCAATCAAAAGACAAAGGGTTTCAGAATGGATATAAAAAGAAGATCCATCTATATGCTGCCTACAAGAGACTCATTTTAGATCTAAAGACACCTACAGATTGAAAGTGAGGGGATGGAGAAACACTGTTCATGCATATGGATGTCAAAAGAAAGTTGGAGTAGCAATACTTATATGGGACAAACTAGACTTTTCTGTTCTTGTATTGTTTTTATCCTGCCTTGGTATCAACCAATCTTTCATTCCTGTTATTGGTCTAAGATTTCCTATTATTTGGATTCAAGATTCATGATTCAATCTTGGTAATGCGTGTTTTTAAGAACTATGTTTTTTTCTAAGTTATCTGATTTGTTAGTATATAATTTTTATAGTAATCTGTTATCACGCTATGTATTTCTGTGGTTATCTGTTGTATTGTTTTGTCTTCCATTTCTCATTTTGGTCTTTGGTTTTCTCTTGTTTTTTTTTCCTTCATTAATGTAGTTAAAACATTGCCAATTTTATTTATTTATTTTGGAAAAACTGGTCATTATTTTCAGTGTTATTTTATTATTCATTCTGGTCTCTATTTTATTTATTTCTGATCTTTGTTATTGCCTTCCTCTACTAAATTTCAGCTAAGTTCTTCTTTTTCTAGTTCCTTGTGGTGTAACGTTGTTTATTTGAACCTTTTTTTCTTAATACAAACATTTATAGCATGAATTTTATTCTAACATCTGCTTTTGCTGCATCCCATAGGTTTTGGAATACTGTGTTTTCTCTTTCTTTTGTTTTGAGACAAACTTTGATTTGACTTTTGATTTCTTATTTGGCCCATTGCTTGTGTAGTAGTGTGTTAATATTTACATATTAAATATTTAATATTTACATTGTTGATTTTCCAGCTTTGTTTTATTGGTGATCTTTAGTTTTATACCATTGTGATTGGAAAATATACTTGGTATGATTCCAGTCTTATTATATCTGTAATATTTGTTATGTCTCTTTTTATGTGATTTTTTAAAAGATTTTGTTTATTTGACAGAGAGCGTGTGCTCACAAGCAAGAGGAGTGTCAGGCAGTGGGAGAGGGAGAAGCAGACTCCCCACTAAGCAGGAAGTTTGGGATCATGACCTGCGAGCAGGACAGGCAGGAAGGCAGATGCTTAACCAACTGAACCACCCAGGTGCCCCTCTTTTTATGTGATTTAACCAGAGCATTCTTCTATGTATATGTGAGGAAAATGTGCATTTTATTTTTCTTGGATGGAATGTATTATATATATCTTTTAGAACCAGGTATTCTGAAGTATATTTCAAGCACAAATGTTCTTGAAAAACAAAAAAAAACCTTTAACTGAGGGTCCTCATTTAAAATAAACCATATCAGAGGGAAGGTGGAAGGTGGAATGGGTGAAATAGGTGAAAGGGATTAAAATTACACTTATCATGATGAGCAATGAGTAATGATATATAGAATTGTTGAATCACTATATTGTACACCTGAAATGAATCTAAGACTGTACTTCCACCATACTGGAAGTAAAAAAACTTAATAAACCAAAAAAATATTCCTCTCATCAATCATATACACTGATGATTCAAGGCACATAATCCTGTTGGCTGAACATTTGACAAATTCCTTGTTACCCCCTCATCTTCCTTTCTCATTTAATTCATTCAGCACATATTTACTGGGTGTCTTATCTGAGCTAATCATTGTTTATGCTATGGGAATACATAACAAAATAGTGTTTCCTCCCTATCCTCCAGGGAGTTGTGGTTGGGTAATGAGGCTGACCCTGAAGCCAGACTGCCAAGATTCAAACCCTTTATCCTCATATTCTAGCCCAGTAACCTTGGGTATGTGCCTTAATTTCCTCACCTATAAAATGAGATTAATAACACTATCTCATAGGATTATTGTGAGGATTAAATGAGTAAATATATAAGGGGTTTATAACACTGCCTAGCACACAGTATTAAATCTAAGTCCGCACTCCTCAATATGGCAGCCATTAGCCACATGTGGCTATTGAGCATTCCAAATGTGATTAGTTCAAATTGAAATGTTCTGGAACTGTGAAATACATAAACAATTTTGAAGGCCTACAAAAAAATATAGACGATCTCAGTAATAATTTTTTGTATTGATGATGTGTTGAAATAACATTTGGATATATTTGGTTAAATAAAAAGTCATTAAAATGATTTTACCTTGTTATTAATGTGTCTACTATACAATTTAAAATGATATACATGGCTCATATTTATTTCAACTGGACAGTACTAATCTAAGTCTTTGCTATGAAAATAATAATGAAAATCATAATATAACAAATACAGTGTATATATATATATATATATATATATAAAACAAATACATGTAGAGGTATATAGCTCTTCTAATAAGAAGAGCTACTAAAAATGTGGACCACCAGCAGCATCAGTATCAACTAGAAACCTGTTAGAAATATTGACTGTTAGGTTCCTATTCTAGACCTACTGAATCAGAAACTCAGGGAACAGACTATGCAATTGGTGTGTGTGTGTGTGTGTGTGTGTGTGTGTGTGTGTGTGTGTTTTAGTCACTTCCATGTGATTCCAATCTCACCAAATTTGAAAGGTGCTGCTAAGGATGTGCAGAGGGATCGGCAACTAGTTCTGTTGTAAGAGAAGACCACGTCATCCACATGAGTTACAGAGAAGAGGTAGGGCAGGGGATGCCATGCAGGAAACGGTCCAGCTATTCAGTAAGTTCCAAATACAAATAGTCAGGTAGCCTACAGCAGTCCTTCATCCCACTCTGCTTGGCAACTACCGTTGTGTTTTTTTCTAGAAACAATGCCCTCTGGTCTGACTGGGTCTGTTATCTTCTATACCTTTTTAGTCCAAAGTGAGCCAAGAACAAAGGCAATCTAAACTTTCTGCCCTCAGGGAAATTAATTTCCATTTGTAAAGCACAACCTCAAAAGTATGTTTGTTATTCCTAGTGTTGTGCTCACACTAGGTGGATGTGGAACCAACTGGGCAGCCTAGGTTCAGAAACAGAGTGCACAAAGATACAGATGTAGTGAAGAGAAGGGCCATATGCACCCCAATGTTCATAGCAGCATTGTCCACAATAGCTAAATCGTGGAAGGAGCCGAGATGCCCTTCAACAGATGACTGGATTAAGAAGATGTGGTCCATGATGGAATATTACTCAGCTATCAAAAAGAACGATTTCTCAACATTTGCTGCAACATGGATAGCACTGGAGGAGATAATGCTAAGTGAAATAAGTCAAGCAGAGAAAGACAATTATCATATGGTTTCTCTCATCTATGGAACATAAGAACTAGGAAGATCGGTAGGAGAAGAAAGGGATAAAGAAAGGGGGGTAATCAGAAGGGGGAATGGGGTGGGGGAATGGGATAGGCTGGTGATGGGTAGTAAGGAGGGCACGTATTGCATGGTGCACTGGGTATTATACACAACTAATGAATCATCGAACTTTACATCAAAAATGAGGGATGTACTGTACGGTGACTAACATAATATAATAAAAAATATTATTATTAAAAAAAGAAAGAAAGAGTGCAAGAGAGCAGGTGCGATAGCTTGAGCTAGCTTGTAGCAAATGGGTCAGCTTCTAAACAGAACTGCTTCTTGAGAACATCATAAGACGGGAGGATTAGGGGTAGTTATAGAGAACTTTTTCCATTAAGAAACAGTTCTATACTAATCCCATGATTTTGCACTTTGGATTTATGGTCTTTATTTTCTCTTGGGCTCTTACTTTTAGTTCACCAGCTGCTATATTTTCTCTTGGGCTCTTACCAAATGAATGCCTTTGAAACTGATGAAGTCTAAATTCTGCCCTTGGTCTTCAGTGGGGCTATACAGACGGACACAAGTCCAGAGAAACCGTGATGTGGGTATGATGCATTGTGAATTAAAAGACTTAGTAAGCTCATGTTGCATTTCTTTTCCTGGGGGAGAGGAGAGCTGGGGATAAGGGGCTCCATGGGACGTTGTCACTGTCATCTTCACCACAGAGGAGGCTGTAGGTGCACAACAAACTCATCTTTTATATGGAAACCTGTCTTTGCTCCCTATCCCCAGGTTTCATTTTATTACAGCTTGTGTGTTCAGCCCTCTCTGCTCACAATGATGATATCGCCTTCCCTCACTGGGAATTATGCTGTTGAAGTTTGAGGCCAGCACAAGGTTTCCATTAAATGATTTCCTGGAGGTGGCATTGTGTCTATGGCTCTCACCCAGAAAGGAAGGGCAAGCATCGAACATCAGTAGTGATAGTTGCTTCAGGTTTACTGGCAATTATGCTAATAATGATGCTAATAATAATAATGATAGCAGTAATAATAATAATAATAATAATAGTAGTAGTAGTAGTAACAGTGGTGGTGGCAGTATTAATGGTCAAAAAGATATAATTTATTTGGTACTACACGCTTCAGGTACTGTGTTATGTACTTTACTACTATGCCAGATTATATTTCTCAAACAAGACTGCCCCAAAATGTCTCATCCCACAGGTTCTTCTTCCAATGTGATGTTGACATTCATTGAGATATGGGGTCTATGTTCCCTCCCCTTGTATCTGGCAAACCTGTGACTATGGTAGAAGTGACACTATGAGTTCCAAGTTATACTATGAGTCCATAAAAGTTGACATGCAATAAGGTGATGCTGCTATTCTGTATGGATCACACAGAGATGGACATGTCCAAGGAGCCCCAGCTCTTTAAGCGCCCAGATATAGGAGTCTCCCCAGCATTAACTGCCAGACAGGTGAGTAAATTAATCTTCATGTGATTTCAGCCCAGTTGATGCCAAGTGAAGTAGAGACGAGCTGACCCCATTAAGTCCTGTCCAGAATGCAGGTTTCTGAACAAAATAAATGGTGTCACTGATTTAAGCCACTAAGGTTTGGGGAAGTTTGTTACACAGCAATAGTAAATGGAATGCCTATGTTATCTCATTAAACCCATATAATAACTTTTCAAGCTATGTAAGCTATTGCCATAGCTACCTTACAGATGAGGAAACATGCAAGGAGGCTTAAGTTATTTGCCTGAGATCTCACAGTTGGTATGTGGCAGTGCTGAGTTGCAAGCCCAGGTCTTTCTTGCTCTGTGTGCAGGTTCTGAGTCAGATCCTACCCAGCTTTGGCTCCACATCTCATTCATGTGCTACAGTCCTCAGTGGGTCTGTACCCCTGCCTAGACATATCTGCTAGAGTACACCTGGGCATCTGTAAGCAAAGATGACCACTGGGTTTTTTGCTATGTCGTAAGAAAGAAGACTTACCTTTAAAGGTCTGCAGATAAGGCTAATTTCTACACTCAGTATGAAAAGACACTTGGCCTCGAAGTCGGAATGGGGAAAAAAGAACACTGGCTGCCTTGAGGTTAGATTAGGTCCACAATATCTTAGTTCACACTTGGTGGACTTTTAGATGTTGGCTTGTATGTATATATGTATTTTATGATCCATAATGTTATTTCCATCAGGAACTTTGTTCTAAGAGTCAAGTGGCTTATTATCTTTTATTTTGGAGTTCGACTGGTTTGTAAACTGGAGACAACCCATTTGGGATACTCTTTCAGGGCTGTAGTAAAGTCAGCTCTGTTGCTTACATTTTCACCAGCTGTTACACCCAAAATGGCAATGGAGCTACCCTTTGAATTGCAAGGTTCCAGAAATAAAGGAATACCATCAGGGACAGCATAAAGCATAGTATGATCCAGTGACAGCAAGTGAGAGAAAGGGTCACCAACCTCACTCATGGTAAACAGGGACCTTCAACCAGGTGGAGGAGCTCTGCTCCAGCAGAGCTGGTTTGTAAACCAGAATCCCCAGGTAGCAAAGAACCAATGGAGGTAGGGTCTGCTCATTTCTCTCCATTTCTCTGGGGTTCCCATACTATAGGACAGAGATTTATCCTGTGTGCCATCATACGGGAAGGCTAACTTGACTCCATCTTCTCATTCTTGCATATTCCTTCCTTTTTCATGGCTCCCTTTTGATTGATTCAGGGAAACATTTATTTCTTTCCTTTTAAAATTAATTTTATTGAGGTATGATTTATATGCAATAAATCCACACATCCACACAATCTGTACAAGTGCACAGATTGATGAGTTTTGACAAGTGTACATACTTGTGTAGCCACCACCATAATCAAGATATAGAACATTTCTGTCTCCCTGGAAAGTTCCCTTGTGTTCCTTTGCAATCAGATCTCCCCTATACCTACTCCAGGCAACCAATGATCTGATTTCCATCACTATAGGTTTGTTTCTTCTGTTCTAGATTTTCACATAAGTGGATTTAGATAGAATCCTTTGTCTCTTGCTTTGTAACATCTGCGAAATTTATCCTTTTGCTGCATTGGTGGTTTGTTCCTTTTTTATGGCTGAGTAGTATTCCATTACATGGCTATGCCCCAATTTGCATTCATTCACCTAATGATAAACATCAGGGTTGTTTCCAGCTTAGGACTATTATGAATAAAGCTACTATGAACATTTGTTTACAAGTCTTTCTATGGACATATGTTTTCATTTCCCTTGGGTAAATACCTAGGAGTAGAACGGCTGGGACATATGGTAAGTGTATATTTAACTTTGTTAAAAATTGTCAAACTGTTTTCCGAAGTGGTTTACCATTTTACATTTTTGTTTCAAGATTTAGTTATGTTGATTGACAGATTATTTAGATAATAAAGTATATTGGTATGATTGAAAAGTCAAAACGCAGAAAATACAGTGAAAAGTCTCCTTCCCAGCTGCAACTCACCTGAAAGTAAACAGTCTTACCAGTTAATTATGAATCTTTCAAGAGATAATTGAAACATTCACAAGTGAGCCCTGAACTATATTTTCCCTTCCCATTCTTTATACAGCTGAATGTCTACTGGACACATCTTGCTTTTCTCAATTAAAATATATCTTGGATATTATTAAAGAGATATTTTCTAATGTGTGTTCTGAGGAACTCTATCCCCATCAAGAGCTCTGTAAGAAAAACGTTCCCCCCAAAACTTGGGAAAATGCTACATTCTTCAGTTACTCCTCAGAAATTCACAATGTACATTAGCGTGTTAAAGGCTCCAAGAAGTACTGTGATTGAAAAGCAAAGTTTCCAAAATTATTTGACCTGAGAATCTTTTTCTTTCCAGCAATATCTGTTTAACATTTTGCAGAACTAGAATTCTGCAGGATATTCTTGGGGAAGCACATATCTAGACAGACTAGTAAATATTTTAGGCTTTGTGAATATGGTCTCTCTTGCAAGTACTCAATTCTGTCACTGTGGTGTGAAAGCAGAAAGACCCAAGATATAGATGAATGGGTGTGGCTGTGACTCAATAAAACTTTACTTACAAAAGAGGCAGCAGGCTGTAGTTTGCAACTCCTGATCTAGAATATAGGAGGTTTTGAGATGAAGATGGATTGGCAATTTTAAGTTTTTAAAGTCTTTTCTCAAGGCCTGCTGTTTGTGCAGCTTTCTCCCTATAGTCTCCATTCCCTCCCCACCCCAATTAATCTGCCATCTCAAGGTTTAGAAGGACAGGAAGGGACGAAAGGATGAGACAAAAGCAAAAGAAGAAGATGGGGGTAGAGAGAGAAGGAAAAGGTGAGAGGGAATTGTGAAGAAGGTGTCCTGGAGCAGAGGCTAAAGAAAATAAACACTACTAAGGGCTAAATGAATAGCTGCCCATAGAGAAAGGTCCTCCTACTTGCTTCTCCTCTCCTTTCTTTTTTGCCTCACCTTCCCATGTTTTCCCATCTAAGCCCAAGTGTCCACGTGGAACACTGGGAAAAGGGCATCCATGCTTCACATTCTCATGGTCCATTTGATTAAATATATGTCCAGTGACTGAATGGAGACTTTTGGATTCTGGGCTTTAGCATCTCCATCAGCAAGACCATGAAGTTTTTGTTGTTCATATCAAAACCATCTGAGGGTACATCAGCTTGTGGACAGACATGTAACTCTGGCAGTAAATTTTGTTAAGTTTTTCCAGGCTAACAACTGGATAATAGATACAACAGTTATCTAAGGAAATTTTAGCTCTTCTATTTTAAGTACCAGATTTCATCAAGTATAAGACGTATATATGTATGGGTAAAAAAAAAAACCAAACTATGACATAATGCTTTCTTACAATTACAATTTTTTAAAAGATTTTGTTTATTTATCTGAGAGAGGGAGCACAAGCAGGGAAAGGGCAGAGGGACACGGAGAAGCAGATTCCCTGCTGAGTGCAGAGCCTGATGAAAGGCCCCGAGATCATGACCTGAGCTGAAATCAGAAGCCTAACTGACTGAGCCACCCAAGTATCCCACAATTACAATTTTTATTTTATACTTACTGAAAGAGCTGCTTTAGACTTACCTAGACACTTTTATCATATGTCCCTTCACTTATTGTCAACCCCTTTGCAAGAATCTCAGCAACAAAACACAACCTAATTTTAACTGCTTTGTGAGTGTTTTCTTTCCTTTGATCTCATCTAGAACTTGATTGTTGGCTTTGGAATGGAGACCATTCTTACAACGATGGACATTTGTTCCACAAATATCAAGTTTCTGCCCTGCTGCTCCGCTTCGATGCCCTCTGCATACACAATAACTTTTTGTTTCAATGCTGAGTCACAGTGAATCTTTGTGGAGCCTTTTAAAAAAGCAGTTAAATATGCAACTGCCTCAAATGGAGAGATGAGGTGAACAACTACAACCAACATTCACCGGTGCACAGACAGGATAACTGTCATGAGTGCTGCCTGGCACAGCAACTGTATAACAGGCATCCTGGCTTCAGTGAAGTTACAATAAACAGAAGTTTTTCTAACAACATAAACCTAGATGATGTGTGCTTAAACAAAGTCCTAATTTCAAACTTTAGGAGGTAAGGAAAAAACCAAGTGCCTTAAAGCAGGAGGTTGTAGCATTTTTATTTCTCACGACCATTTCCAAATGCTGCATAGTGATATTCAGATACTTCCAGCTGAATACCTGTGCACTGGAAGTCACCTGGATAGAAACAGGTCTAACTATGGAATTTCTGCAGGTGCTAACTTGGTATGACCCACAAAACTGTATTTTCACACTTGTCCGCCCTCCTGTGAGCTCAAAAAAGATCTATGGTTTACATAATGAATTATGCATAAGAGTGTGAAGTGATCATTTTAAAGTAAGAAAATCAGAATTGAACTATAGCTAGTTTTTTTAAACATGTGCTCAGCACATATGCCAAAGGAATGTGTAAAGGAAAAAGCTAAAATAGAAATTTATATTCCTGTAAAAAATGGTTTCATGACATTTAAAGTAAGATCTGACCGGCTACTGCTACAGTTAAGGAAGCTGCCTGGCTCCTTAAACCCCTCTCTGAGCGGGGCTTGCCAGGTTCTGTTCGGTGGGGTAGAAAGTGCAGGGATCTAGTGAGGTGTGGGTGTATGTTGGTGTGTCAGGGAAAGCACAAGCTCTACTGTGAGCTAACTCTCTTGGTCATGAATCTTGTATCTCTCTTGCCTGAGGTTCAGACCCAGGTCTGTCTAACCCCAAACTCCTGTTCTTTCCATACTCTGCCATTTCACAAATGTGCTGCTAGAACCCATGTCAAAACCCCAATATTTCTGTTCTATACAATTTATTGTAGTAAACAAACTTCCTGGCAAAGCTTCCCTGGAGATGGGGATGGCTGCCATGCGATATTCTGAATGCCAGCTCATCCTTCTGTGCCTATTCTAGCATGGCAGAAGTCTGTCAGATGCTTGATCAGATTTCTTGGGTGGTTCCACACGAGAGTGAATTTCCAGATGGGTCCCCAGCTCAGAGTTTCACTGGCATGCATCTAATGTGGTGTATGCCATGCTCCCACCACAGACATGGAAATCTGAAATGATATAACTTGTTTATGGCGTGTGCCTTTCATGCTTTCCAAGTATTCAAGGTGGTTTACAACAGAACAGGCACAAACATAAATCCTGTAATATAAAAACTGAGATCAAGACTTTACAGAGCAATAAAAAGGCTAAAATGATCTGAAATAGAGGGTGGAAACAAATGCAACAGGGAGAAGCAAGAGCCACCTGTGAAATTCTGTGCCGGTCCCCCTGCCTCCTGTGTCTCATTGCTAAGCAACCTTAAAGGACACAAACAAATCAGTGCTTCTCAAGAATGTCAAAGAACAAAATCTGGGAGCAATCATGTGCCTGGCTGGTGCTTGTGAAGGAAAGTTTGGGAAATGGGCTGTATGATTAAATTGGATAGTAGCCAAGACACAATGCTGTTCTTCTTCTGAAAGGGAGAGTCTGAGTATAGCAACTGGAGAAGACAGGGAGGTCCTTGGATGGCTCCAAAGCTGCCTCCATGTATATAAGAAGTGATTATTTCCTCTTACTGAACCACCTTCATCCCAATTCAAATCTCACACCTAGTACTTCTCCGTCAATCTTGAAGGATGAAAGTAATAAAGCTGGGACAGACCCCATATGCCCATTCCAAATTAGGTTAAGATCCTAATTTATTGAATCATAGTTGAGAAGAATGCACAGACCAGAAGCAGACACAACAATCCTTGGCATGGGACCCTGGGCTTCCAGTACCCCAGTGGATAGGATCTTTACAATATCTGAAGTCACACCAGATTCTTGTTATGTCACTGCTCTTATAGGCTCAAATCGTACATCTTCATTTTTGAAGAACTGAGGCTAAAAATGCATATGCATCTGTTTAAGGAGCCCTTACAAAGAACAGGGTCTCCTAACTCCTAAGACCAAATCAGCATCAGATTGCTCTTCTTATCTTGAACTTCATGAGGGCTGGGGTGGGTGGGTGAAGGTAACATTATCAATACCCTGTAGGCCTTGAACAAAGTCTTTGTCTCTAGTCTTCTAGTATTCTAGAAAGAGGTTTCCCCCAACCCACAGCATGTCATTCTGCTGCTCAAATATCTAGTTGGTTTCCTTCAGTTTAAGGAGAAATTTCAAGATCAAGATCACATAGGTAGTAAAAAAAGAAAAAAAAAATCACATAGGTAGTAAGTGGTAGGTCTGAAACTTGAACCAAGGCTTTCTAACTGTTCAGAGTTGTAACTCCCCACCACATAGGAGGATGCATGGCAGCACCTAAAATTTCTAAGCCAACTGACACCTCTATGTTCGATCTTATCATTTTTGTTAGGTTAATATGAAAACAAAGTTGTAAACAAAACTTTCAGAGTAGTCACAGGATCATCCAATGATGCAATCTCAAAGTTTAGGCATAGAGGTAACATTAGCTTTTAAGAAGACACCAATTTTGTATTCTAGAGTACTTTTGTGTGCATCTAATATATAGTTCCCAAATTTGGCTTGCCACTGGAACCACAGGATTTTTGGAAACTCCTCTGATGAATCTATGAGAAGCCAAGACTGAGAATCACTGATCTAAATAATAGCTGCACATTAAGTGGTTCCCATAGCGTGTTTCATTGAATGGGGCCTGAGAGGAATTGGAGGTAGTACAAAGAGTGAGGTGTTTGGGATCAGACAGATCTTAATCCATATCCAGGTAGCTCAGGAGAGTGCTTCCAGCTGTGTGATTTGGGGCAACTTGGTCACTTTATTTTTTTTTTATTTATTTTTTTTTTTAGATTTTATTTATTTATTTGACAGAGATAGAGACAGGCAGCGAGAGAGGGAACACAAGCAGGGGGAGTGGGAGAGGAAGAGGCAGGCTCATAGCAGAGGAGCCTGATGTGGGGCTCGATCCCATAACCCCGGGATCACGCCCTGAGCCGAAGGCAGACGCTTAACCGCTGTGCCACCCAGGCGCCCCAACTTGGTCACTTTAAATCTCACTTCCTTCATCTGTAAAGTGGAGACTTAGGATGATTTGGTGAGACGATATATGAAAGTGCTTCTCACATTATCTGCTATGGTCATTGTGGCTGCTGTTACAATTATTATTAATCCTGAGGATGCCTTCTTCCTTCCTAGAAATCATAGTCTCTAACCACACATCAGCCTCCCTAAAGGTTCAGAACAAAGTAGCAAGTGAGAACACGGGGACACTGAGAGAGCACATCTGGAAAAAAGTCCACCATGCTAGATGTTCAGCAGCTCCTTGACTTTCTAAAATGGCCTCACAAAAGTAGGGTAAGGCCACCCAGGATGTGCAATTTTAAGGAGAGGTAGGGGAATATTCCCTGGAGACCATGCTTTCTTATAAACATGCTGAGTTTGAAATAAGCAGGGCCCTTTGGGTGACTGAAAACTAGCCCCTCCCTACCAGACACATATGTGAATTAATCCTGAGGGTCTCATGGGAGCAATAAATAGCTCAGGTCACAAACCACGGCTGACATGCTTTATTTCTCAGGGCTTTGAAAAAAGCAGCACTAGAAGGTCTTCAAATGTCTAGTCTTGCAGACAAGGGAGGTCACACTTGGGCCACAGTGATGCCAGTGGCTTTTCCTACTGCTTTCTCTTCCCATCTACACTCCCAACCTCAATAAAACCAATTGTCACAATAGCTGTTTTACAAGAGCTTTTGTGGAAAAGTATCACAAAAAAAGTCCTTCTCAATCCTATTTTAGGAATGTTTATCAATATTTTCCTCTATTTGTTTTATAATTTCATCTTTTACATTTAACTATGTAGTAGCTATTGTGTGGCCCTCAGATTCTGTCTTCAAGACTAAGGTTCTCCTCCACCAGTTGCTGGGAGTGTTGGCTGCTGATGGCTCATAGCTGAATTCCTCTCCTGGAATTTCTCTCAGCTAAAGGGAGTGGTCTCGCCCAAGATTACAACCCTCTGGGGTAAACCCAAATCCAACATCTGGTTGCTTTCAGGGCCCTTCTCTCAATTTGGGACAACGTTGAAGGGACATTTCAGATCCACAACTCCCCCTGGTGTGGGCTGAGCTCTCTGTGCTGACCATATGGCAGCCTGACTGCCCTTCTGCTCCACCAGACTAATTGACTCAGCACTGAACCTCCTACACAGCAAACCTCCTTAACTAGACTGTTTTCCTAGGGAAACTTGGATGAACAGCTGAATCCATTTGAAATTTACTTTCATATAACATGTGTGGAGAATCTCTAACTTATCGTTTCTTAATACTTAATTATCTCAGTAACATTTACTGAATTATCCTCTCCCCAGTTTTTGGACTGGTACCTTTATTATATTTTAAATTATTAAATATACTAGAGACTTTTCTGGTCTATGGGGTCCACTTCTCTAATTTGTGCACTTTTTGTACCTGTAATACAATATTTTAACTACTATTACTTTATGACACGTTTTGATTTTTGGCAGAGAAAGCCCCTCCTCATTACTCTTATTTTTAAAAAATGTCTTTATTTTGCCTGTTCATAGTTCCAAATGAATTAAACTATTTTCTATGGGTTAATAAAAAATTCCATTATTAGAATTTTGATTTGAATTTCATTAAGGCTACAAACTAATTTTGGAAATCTTTGCAATACTAAATCTTCCCTTGAGATAGAATCTGATGTCTCTGTCCATTCATCCAAATCTTCTATGCATCTTAGTGAAATTTTATAGTTTACTTTAAGTCTTGGCCATTTGTTAAATGCAGTTTTTCTTGCATTATAATGGAAATAATTTTTCTTACATTCTATGTTCTAGATATTCACTGCTAGAATACAGGAGAACTATTAATTTTTAATTAACTTATTTTAGTGAGGTATAATTTGCATACAGATCGAGAGCAAGGCAAGAAAGTTCCCTCTCACCACTCCTTTCAACATTATACTGGAAATCCTAAATAATAAGACAATAAAAGGTAATAAAAAGGACTAATAAGGAAATAAAAGGTACAGATTTGGAAAGAAGAAATAAAGTTGCTTGCAGATGACAGAACTGTTAATGCAGACTATCCCAGAGAACTGACAAAAAACAAAAAACAACAGCAAAAAATCCTGTAACTAAATAAGCAAGGTTAATATATAAAAGTCAATTGCTTTCCCATATATCAGCAACAAACAATTGGAATTTGAAATTTGAAACACCATGCCACTTATATTAGCACCCCCATTCCAAGAAATACTTAATAAAAAATCTAATAAAATATGTACAAGATCTATATATAAGGAAAACTACAAAACTCTGATGAAAGAAATCTAAGATCTGAGAAGCGGAAAAGATGGCGGAGGAGTAGGTGTCCCCTGAGTCGAGCTGGATATGTACCACACCATCCTGAAAACACAAGGAATCAGCCTGAGACACAGGAAGATACATCTGGATCTCTACAAACGAACATCTCCAGCACCGAGTATTGAGGTACAAGGCAGGGAGCTGTGAATCCGCGCACAGATATCGGAAGAGAAACGGAAGGGGGAGGGAGCTGCCGGCGCTCGGGCACCAGGAAGCAGTAGCCTCCTGCACTGGGGAGTGGGCCGGACTCGCAGACTGGCACCCTCCAGAAAACAGATTGAGACCATGAGCCTGGGAACGCGGGCAACCAGACTGAAAACCGGAGCTCCGGCTCGCTCACTGGAACCGGACTAAAACTGGGACCTCGGGAGCGCACGCGTCCAAACTGAAAAGAGAAGCTCCAGAGCGCTCACTCGAACTAGACTGAAACCAGGAGTTCGGAAGCGCTCGCGTGACCAGACCAAAAACTGGAGCTCCGGAGTGCTCACTGGAACTGGACTGATACCGAGAGCTTGGGAGCACGCGCGCGGGCGGGAGGTGCTGGTGCTGTTAGAAGCACAAAGGACAGAGATGTGCTGGCCCTGGAAGTAAGGGCTGGGACACGGTCTGTGGGGTGCACAACCCTGGACACTACAGGGTTTTTAGCAGCACCAGCAGAAA
Organism: Ursus maritimus; assembly: GCF_017311325.1. NCBI lineage: Eukaryota > Metazoa > Chordata > Mammalia > Carnivora > Ursidae > Ursus > Ursus maritimus. The sequence continues at coordinate 28,746,054 of NW_024424453.1, forward strand.
CAGAGTTAAAGAGACCAAGAGAGGGGCGCCTGGGTGGCACAGCGGTTGAGCGTCTGCCTTCGGCTCAGGGCGTGATCCTGGCATTATGGGATCGAGCCCCACATCAGGCTCCTCTGCTATGAGCCTGCTTCTTCCTCTCCCACTCCCCCTGCTTATGTTCCCTCTCTCGCTGGCTGTCTCTATCTCTGTCGAATAAATAAAATCTTTAAAAAAAATAAAGAGACGAAGAGAGCTCAGTGGAGAGTGGACTGCGGTCTCTCTGTTCTGAGACAGAGGCTAGGATTCAGCCACTGCTGCTCTGACTCTCAGAAGAGCCACAGAAAACCGCCAGGGAAAGCCGCCAGAGAACAAAAGCCAGAAATACCGGCCCACAGTGTGCCCATCCCCATCCCCCCTCACAGGGGACAGGGAGACTCTACCCAAACAGGGTTGCCTAAATAACGGCATGGCAGGCCCCTCCCCCAGAAGGCAGGCTGAAAAATCAAGAAGCCCACATCCCTAAGGTCCCTATAAGCCTGCTTCTTCCCTCTCCCACTCCCCCTGCTTATGTTTCCCTCTCTGCTGGCTGTCTCTATCTCTGTCCGAATAAATAAAATCTTTAAAAAAATAATAGAAGAGGCAGAGGCTCAGTGGAGAGTGGACTGCGATCTCTGTTCTGGACAGAGGCTGGGATTCAGCCACTGCTGCTCTGGCTCTCAAGAGGAGCGAAACCGCCAGGAAAGCCGCCAGGGAGCCAAGCCACAAATGCGGCCCACAGTGTGCCCATCATCCCCCCCTCACAGGGGACAGGGATCTACCCAAGCAGGTTGCCTAAATACGCGGCATGCAGGCCCCTCCCCAGAAGGCAGGCTGAAAATCAAGAAGCCCACATCTAAGGTCCCTATAAGACAGAATGCTGCCTGGGTCTGGTCAATAATTTGGGCTCTGGCAGCCCTGCAACCTCTCCTCATCAGAATGACGGGGAGAGCCCCAGCAAAGAAAGATAATGAGTCTGGCCTCTGCCACGGAACGATGGATATAGATATGTAAATTATCAGAAATGGAGTTCAGAGTAACAATGGTCAAGATGATGTGTAGGATTGGAAAATATTAATGAAAATATTAAATATAGA